>NC_028457.1:10475887-10543484 GCF_000263155.2 Setaria italica | reverse complement strand
AGGAGGAGGAGGAGGTACCTTCCGCACACTCCTCTGGGGACGAGGAGGCGGAGGAGGAGGAGCAGCAGGAGCAGGAGGGGGATGGGGAGGCAGGGGATACCCAGGCCAAGATATGGTTGCGAGGTCCCTCATCCCTCCCGAAGCGGCCGATACCTGAGCATTTACGCCCGCTCATTAAACCGGTTGGGATCAAGTAAGTAACTTTAAATATTCTTGAAATTGTTCTTATGTTGTAAGTTACAAAAAATAATAATTCATATTAATTACTTGTGCAGGAGTTGGGTTAAGCTCAGCGGGGGTGACCACAACCGTAAGGCCAACGGGATCCTTGGCCTTTTGTGCAGGGTTCACTTCCCTGGCTTGGTGGTGTACGCCGGACAGCTGCAGCCGGCCTACACGTGGGACCACTACGTCGCCGCCCCCGACGTCCCTGATCGTCAACAAAGAAGATTCCCCAACATAGCGGAGCGGGTCAAGGCCGAGCTGTGGGTAAGTACTCCTCGTACTAAATTGCTCAATACATCATCTACTTTCGACATTCTTGAAATAATAACGGTTTACGTGTGTATATGCAGGACTTCTATAGATGCCAGGAGGGGTTCGAGGCCAAGGCGAAGGCCGTCTGTGATGTAGCCGCCAAGAAGCTCGTGAAGGACATGCATTACGAGGCGCGCATCCAGGCCATCATAGAGTTCAACGCTCAATACAATCATACGAAGGTTAGAAAAGAGGAGGCAAGAACAATGAACCTGACTAAGGATCAATTCATGATGGTAAGTAAAGAACGTTGATCCTTACTATTTATGATTAATTAGGCTCATTTTCTTTTTCATACGTCACACGCTTGATGATGTAGGTGCCTCCGTGGTGGTGTCGTGCGCATATGCCGTGCTGGGAGAGGATGGTCGACGTGTGGTTGGAGCCCGGGTGGTTGGAGACCCACCTTTCTTGCCGGCAGCGGCGTTTGCAGATGCCGACTGCATCACACCATCAAGGTAGCCTAAGCCTTGATGAATATAGAGAAAAATGGGTACGCAACTTCAATTCTTTATTGTAACGTTTAGTTCTACGTAATTTTTAATAATTTTGTATTTTGCCGCAGTCGGCGTCACATGATGGCCGACCTTGCTCCCAGCTCAAGGCATGGGTCCTCTCCAAAAAGGGCAAGGCGACGGCCGATATAGATTTCAACCCAGACGACCCGTCCGAGGCGTACAGCCACCCTAGCATATACAGCCGCGTCAGCGAGTATACAAAGATGGCTAGGGAGGTTCACGGGCCAGACTTCGATCCGAGCTCCGAGGACATTGATGGAGAAATCGTGATGAGGGTGGGAGGAGGCAAGAAGCATGGCCGATATTGGATTGGCGACGGCGTCATCGACACGGCCTCTACTCCCACTCTCTCCCAGATCCGAGCTAGGAGCACGGACTCGAGCCCGGCAGTACGCCCACGACCCACCGCTGCACACTTCCAGATGGAGGCTCTACAGGTTCTTTCTCTTCCATTCATCGTTCGTTTGTTGTTGTACTTTAGCTTTGCATTATAACATTGCAATGAAATATTGTAGGCCCAGGTGGAAGAATCAAGGAAGAAACAAGAGGAGATGGCGGCGCAGATGGAGGAAATGCGGCGGAGGATGGAGGAGGAAAACCGGATTAGGATGGAGCAGATGTTCCAGTACATGCAGAACTTTGCTACGAGCATGGGACAGACTTTGCCTCCGCCACCGCCGATGATGTTCCCTCCGCCTCAGCCACCCACGACTACTCCTGTGAGTCACTTGACACATTGTGTTTAAGATTCAATAGTTTAAATTTGACAACTTTAGATGTTACCTCAGAATGTCCTATCCTATGTGCAGAATCAATCGGCGGCTTCGAATAATGAAGATCAAGATTTGTCGCAGTGGTCTCCTTGGCCTCCACGGAAGTAGACTTGATTGTGAACAATGTGGAAACTAAATTGTGAGAAGAACTTGGATTTATGGATTATTTCGTGCTTATGTTGAACTATGCCTGTGGTGTTTATGAATTATGCCTGTGGTTGTGAATTATTCATGTGGTTGTTTATTACAAATGCCTGTGATATGTGTATTGTGAATTGAGAGGGGTCCGTTATACGTGGCAAAATTTCGGAAAAGGGGCGGTTCTGGTCACTTTGCCGAGTGTTACACTCGGCAAAGAGGGGCCTTTGCCGAGTGTCGTGACCATAGCACTCGGCAAAGGGGCATTTCCCAGGTGTAGGAAAGGTCCTTTGCCGAGTGCTATGGTCAAGGCACTCGGCAAAGTGGGCGGCTTTGCCGAGTGCCCTGGCGCCGGCACTCGGCAAACATATCCGACTTTGCCGAGTGCCCGGGAGCCGGCACTCGGCAAAGGGACAGTGTTTGCCGAGTGCCACCCGTTAGGCACTCGGCAAACTCGCCGTTACCCGACGCCGTCAGTCCGCGGTTCGCCGAGTCCATCTATTCGCCGAGTGTTTTTTGGCCGTCGGCAACATGTTTGCCGAGTGTCCGAGTGTTGACACTCGGCAAACTAGGCTTTGCCGACACAATATTTGCCGTGTGCCCTTTGCCGAGTGTTACACTCGGCAAAGGCTTTGCCGAGTGTTACACTCGGCAAAGGCTTTGCCGAGTGTTTTCGTGCCTTTGCCGAGTGCCCCAGGCACTCGGCAAAAGTTCTGTCTCCCGTAGTGATCTTGCGATTTAGCCTCGGGGTTCTGCAATTAGTTTTATAATTAGTTTATGATTAGTCCTCATAATTAACATCCGAACATCTGATGTGACAGGGCTAAAGTTTAGCCTCTGGTATCCAAACACCCCTAAGCGTGGCCTCCATGTGGTCAACGAAGAGGGAACGACCGAAGAGAGCGATGAGGATATTGTACGAGTCCACATTAGGTGGCCCGCACCGCCAGTCACTCTCCAACGCACGGAAGGTCACGAGGTCGAGCAGCAGCTTGGGCCGGAGCATTGAGAGGAGCTCGAGTGACACCAGAGGCGAGATGGCGAGGAGGGTCGGGAAGGAGTAGGCATGGAGGTTGGGCGCCAGATCTAGGTCGGGCCCCAGGCGCACGAGGAGGAAGGCGACAATCGAGGAGACGGCAGCGCAGAACTGAGCGGCCATGAAGGGCGAGAGCGGCGCGAGGCAGGGGACCAAGACGCTGACCACCGCGTCCCGGCGGGATCGAGTGGTGGCAGAGTAGGAGGTAGGAAATGCAGCGGCCACGGGAAGGAGGTGGAGGGGATCGCGTCGTGTGGGACAGATACGGAGGTGAAGGACCGAGGGGTGGTGGATTCGTGGAGGCCGTAGCAGGGATGGCGTGCAACGGATGGCGCAGGGGACGGCGTGTGGCGGTGGGGATTGCGTAGGAGGAGCCGGCGGCGGGGATTGCGCAGAATTGTGCGAAGGAAGGAGGATGCGGCGTGTGGCGGCGGGGATGGTGTGCGGCGACGGGGATTGCGCAAAACCGTGCGGAGGAAGGAGATTTGCGGGTGCGGATGGGTGCCACAGGTCAGACATGCATTTAACAAGGGCAGAGGTGTCCAGGGCACCTTTTAGCTCCCATAAGTGGCTTATGGACTAAACTTTAGGAGCTAAAATTTAGCCCAAATAAGTAAGGGTGTTTGGCAGTTTAGGGACTAAAGGGGACTAAAGTTTACCTCAAACCAAATAGGCCCTTAGTGATTTGATACAGTGTACTCCCTCCATCCCGTCATTTTAGTTTTTTTAATTCGTAAATTTTACTATGCACTTAGATATACACTATGTCTATATGCAGAGAAAAACTATGAATTAAAAAAGCCAAAACGATCTATAATTTGGAACTACTTTGTAATAGTATGAGTTCATGAAACTTTACTATCTTTTCTCCATTTATTTATAGTGTCTACTAATAGCTCTATAACAAGTGGCACATTATTTGTGCCCTTTGAATGATACAAGTGGCTGGTGAGTAACCCATCTGCTATTCATGTTTCTATTGCATACCATTCAGACGTAGAGACTGAGTTATTTTTTTCCCCATAATTAAAGAGGAGTTTGGCTTTTTTACACCTTTGAATTTGTGCTTATATACATTCAGCTCGTCTGGAAAGTGAAGACACCAACACACGAGTACACGACGATAAGCTCATTTCAACTTTTTAGCAAGCCTTTCGTCGTTCCGTGCCATTCCTGTCAATAATCAGTTTTCTCTTAAAGCTGGCACGACAAAGACAAGTGCGGCCGCTCGCTGCTTGTTCCATTCGGCAAGCGAGCCCTGTAAAGCAAGTACAACAATGGTCAATTCGACTGCCCCTCATTTCGTTCGTTTGTTGAGCTGGAGAGAAAAGGGAAGGAGAGATAAAGCCATCCCAACCCTCCTCTGTGGAATTAATTATAGTAGCAACTAAGCAAAACGCTGAAGAGGGGAGAGAAGAAAAAAAAGATGGAAGCGGTGTCGTACGCAGGACATCGGGTCGGCGCGCGCATCAAAAATCACCGTTGGGTCGACGCATTGTTTCTTCCCCTCTGTGTTTTTCCTCGCCATGCCGATCCGTTGCGCCTGCGCCTTGTTCACTTCCTACAAAACTCCCAACTTTGGCACTATGCAAAAAGAAGATTCCCCATCACATCAAACTTGCGGTACATGCATGGAGTACTAAATGTAGACGAAATCAAAAACTAATTGCACAGTTTTATTGTACTTTGCGAGACGAATCTTTTGAGCCTAATTAGTCAATATTTGGACAATAATTCACAAATACAAACGAAACGCTACAGTGTTGCTACAGTAATTTAGCACCTCCCAAATTCGCAAAGTAAACAAGGGCTGCGTGCCTCTGCCGGCCGCCGCCATGGCCCGCCCCGCGCAGCTGCTTCTCCCGCGCACGAGCCTCTCCCATGCGGCAGGCCTGGAATTTTTGGCGCGCTCCCAAGTCCCAAATCGTCTCCGCGCCAATCTCCGGCTCGCCCTACCTTCATATATTTCACTCTCGTACTGCACCTATTTTTTCCCCGATCACTCCCATCTCCAATCCTTCTGCGTTGCCGGCCACAATAACCTCCAAATTAATCCCCAATCACTCATCGCCAAGGAAGAAATCGTCTCAAGCCTTGTGCAAGAATGGAGGGGGGACTGAGGAAGCTTGGCGAAGATAGTTAGATGTTAAACTTTAGCAGTGTCACATCGGATGTTCGGATGCTAATTAGAAGGACTAAACATGAGTTAATTATAAAACTAATTGCAGAACCCCTTGCTAATTCGCGAGACGAATCTATTAAGCCTAATTAATCCATCATTAGCAAATGGTTACTGTAGCACCACATTGTCAAATCATGGACTAATTAGGCTTAATAGATTCGTCTCGCGAATTAGACTCCATCTGTGTAATTAGTTTTATAATTAATCTATGTTTAATACTCCTAATTAGCATCCAAACACCCGATGTGATAGGTGCTAAACTTTAGCACGGGGTATCCAAACACCACCTACTACCTGCTATCCAATGGCGAGTAAAACAATAGGAGAGAGAAAGGATGGGATAGAAGTGGGTCCAGCGTACGAAATAAAAAATAATATTAATAAATTTATTAAAGACAAGGATGAATCTATTGTTGTATGACTGGGCTAGCATGATGAGTTGGCTTGTCCAATAGCCAAGTACTTGGCTCAACTATTAATCTTGCTCTAACTCCTCCTCTTTCAGTCTAATCCAACAGATCCCTGCAGGGCGCATCGCGTGGCCACCTTTCCATGTCGCCCCATCCAAACATGCTGAGCAGGCCACCGCAAAGGCACAAGCCTGCCTTGTTGGCTGCCACTGTCCCTTGGCTGCCACTTCGTTTGGGTTATTTCCACTTGCAACTTTGCAAGGTTCTCTGGAGCCCGCCTTGTTGACAGCCTAATTTACACCAGTACAACAGCAATGTACCCTTGTACAGCCCAGTGCAACAGCAATGTACCATTTGTCGGGTTCAAACTCAAGTTCCTCCCATTCAATGGATATGGGAGTATTTCTTTTTTCAATGTTAAATGCGGTATATGCAAGTGACAGGGGGCAGCATGTATTCCTATGTGAGTGTGGTGCTTTGTATTTGAGCTCAGGATCTGTACGCACTATGGGAGTACTAACCGACTTGCTATTTCTGCATTCAGACTTGACACCTTTCAGTTACCAGATGTGCTTTCACACGCATGACCTTTGAGTCTTGAATACTTGTGCTCATAATTAACTACACTACCCGAGTCAAAGTAGGTCAGACCATTTGGAACCACATTCGCAAGCTTAACATACACAAGAACAGGGGTGGTAGCAAGCGAGAAACTTGTTTTATTCTGTGTCTAAGCATCCTGACAAAAACGCATGCCAATAATTCCAACTCTCTACTCGAAATTATGCATGGCGTTGTTTGCTACGTGGTTTTTCGCCATTATACATTCAAAATTTACAAGACTTCCAGACTGTCAGATGCCCCTGAGGTTTATCATTCAGAATCTCTCGCCAAATCCCAACGAGAATGCTCCAGTACCAATATTGTCATCCATAGTGAACTCTGCTCTTACCGCGCCAAACTTGATGCTAACGCCATAGGAGGACCACGTTGGAACAACTCTGTTGGGTTTCCTTTCACATCCTTGGAGCTACCGAGGTCAGTGCCATCTTACTATTACTAATTGGAGGCTCCTTTTGAAGCCTCCAGATGAAGCCATCTAGGATTCCTAGGTGGACACTCTAGAAAAAGAGAGAAATCCTAGAAATTCTTACAAAAAAGCAAAACATCCGACCATCCATCGACATATTCAAATCATTATAGCCATTGGATCTATTATGTTTTCTAAAAAATTACCCACCTATGCCATTATGAAAATAGCATAAAGTAACCCCCTACATCTATATATAAATTACCCACCTCTACCATTATATAAAATAAACTAAAGTAACCCCTAATCTTCATCAAAATTACCCACTTATGCCATTATAAATAATATTTAAAATAACCCCCTAATTTGCAACTGAATAGCCTACCACCGTTACTTAAAAACTTAAAATAATCCTTAAATTTGCATCAATATTACCCGCACCTACTATTATTAAAAATAACATGAGGTAACTCTACATTTGAATCAAATAACCTTAGTTAAAAATATACAACAATATATAATTTTAAATCGTCTATATCTTGCACTATTGGTATACGATATAATAATTAAGGTCCATACGCATGATGTGTGTCACCGTTTATAAGGATATAAAGTGATGGAAATATATATTTCTACGCTAAAAAATTCATTAAACAAATTCAAGCCCATACATGCGATCTAAAGTGGAAAGTTAAAGATTATAAATGTGGATGAAAATATTGTCGAGTAATTACTAACTAAAATCTATCACAATTGGATGAAGATATTAAGCATATATCTACATAAATATTGTGTTCGAATATTTAACAAATCAGAGGTAGCTTATGGTAATAGTTTTGTAGTAATGTAGTCTTATTTTTTTTCCATTGAAGACTCCACATTAGTTCCCACGAGACAAGCTAAAAAAAAGAGAGAAATTCTCATAAAAATTAAAAAAACATCAAACATCAAACCTGTAAACTCTAATAATCATAGCCATTGATCTATTATATTTTTTAAAAAGTTATCCACCCCTGTCATTGTGAAAATATTCAAAAATGAGCTCAAAACCTATATCTAAATTACCGAGATTAGCTATTATAAAATATAATCTAAAGTAACCACATAATCTTCATCCAATTTACTAATACACATCATTATAAAAGCATAACTTAAATGTCATTCTAAAATTTTATCTATGTTACCCACGTATGTGGTTATTAAAAAATAACCTAAAGTAAATACCTACATTTAATCTAATTATCTTCATGTGCATCATACAAAAATGTCAAAAAGTAAACTAATATATGATTCTAAATTACCAATTTATGTCATTATTAATATAAAAATACTAAGTTAAAGTATATACACATGATGTGTGCCACCATTTAGACTATTTATACATGTATGTGCGGAATCGATGAAAAATATTGATTTGTACGCTAAACATAACGTATAGAGGATTGGAGGTGTGATACAAAATGGAAAAAGTATGGATATGGATGAAAAAGTGCGTAGAGTAATTATTAATTAAAAATCAATCACAATTGGACAAAGATAGGTACATATCTATATAAGTATTATGTTGAAGTATTGGAAAAATAAGAGAGTAGTAGGTAGACAATTTTAATTATTAGCTAAGAGTTTAATTTCTAAATAATTTTCAAATTCAATAGCTTATAAAAATATTAGTCCGTGCGGGAGCACGGGTTGATGGACTAGTGATCAGCAAATGCGTAAGCCGTTGCTTGTTTGTCCATCACAGTGACAGGAATGCGTAACTCGGTGGCAACCTGCATTGGTAATCAAAACAAAATAAATCAGAAGGAAAAAAACAATATGTGCCTACATGATCAGTATTGAAAATGATGCATCATAATTCTGAAAAAAAAACTACAAATTTCCTGCTGGATAATACTCTCACCTCAAGGAGATTCCTGGCTGCACCCAGTTCCCCCATACTGTAGCCCCTAACTGAATGAGGTCCTCCAAGTGCAAATGCATCATAGCTTGGAAGATCTCCTACACAACCTGCGTAACGACAATGAAGGGCCAAAACAGCTGGTGGTGGCTTGCCAGGACCTTTCTCCTGCTTGTTCAAATTTATGAACTTTGTCACAGAAAGCTGATGACGGTTGAACAGCGGGTTTTCACTTCCAATTCCCAGACTTTGGTCCACCTTCAGCATAAAAGAAAAATTATTGAAAGCACCCACACTTTACCAAGATGTCAGTAAACTTGCTCATCTGCAAAGAAATTAAAAGAAAAACGGGCCATGCACATTTTCCTTCTTTTCTAGAAACAAATGTCCAAACTCTAATGCAAAATTATATATAGCCTAAAATGTGCCGAAAGCCTCAATAAAATGATGAACAATACTAAAAAAAATCATAAGAATCAATCATATTAAGAGCCTGTCAGGGTCATTTTTACAAAAGAGGTAGTCAATAATCCTATTTAGTTTAGTGCCACCAGCCTGACAAATGAATGAAGTTTCATGTCTATAACAGGCACCAGCTGGTACAAACCAGCATACCTGGAATATACATCTGTCCCCAATAGTCGCACCATTTACAAACTCTGTATTATCTCGAGTCATATTAGCTTGTAGAAATGCCATTCGATCTACACCAGTACCACTGAAGGTTGTGGGAGGTCCATCCATCCTTAAGGCGCCGTTAGGCAATATTCAAGAACCATTTGTACATATGTTGTTCTTTTCATCGCGTGCTGTAATCTCTTCTAACACGAGGCCATATGTAAATTTGCTCGGCTTTGTGAATTTCTGAAAGAAAAATCCAATCGTCCAGTTTCAACATTTTACATATCTTGATTCTCGAAGCAGCTATAAAAAATCAAAGGTACAAAAGCAAACATCAATCTGTGCTAACCTCTGTTATATTGACTTTTAGTCCAACTCTGTCAATCCATATCGGCGGAGCTGCATCCATGCTGGGACCAGCAACAAAGATAGGACTTAATTTCCTGGTGTTGAAGAAGCTAGTTTTGAAGGTGCGGTTTCTACTAAAGTTCTCCACACCATCCACATAAGGGTGCTCATACTCAAAATTGAACGAGAGATCATCCTAATGTCACCCCAAAAAAGACACGGGTAAGTGAATGCACATTTGGACTCTGAGGATCACAAGTATTGTAGCTGCAAACAAGCTAGAGAATCATCCAAGAATGGAGAAACTGGATGCAATTGAACTCGCGAGAGGCCTGTTCAAACCAGAGATGTTGCGGTGCCCAAACGACACAGTTCCTCCAGGTTTGATGGATGCCTAAGAAAAACAAAAGTTGCCACGAGACCACGTTGGCAATGTTACCTTGCATGCTAAGCACAGATCCTGTGGAGAACAGAAGGATGCGAATCCAAGGTACATTACAAGAGTTGGTTGCCCTTGATCCCCTGGCACTATGCTCCAATGTCCTTTTGCTATTTTATTTTGTGTTACTTAGCCTTCGAGTCAGCGAGATTTATGGAAGTCTAATCGGTTTAGATCACGATCGCGACGTGAGATCGTGAGTTCTCCTATATATACAACCTATCGACCTCTACCAAAAATACATCTAATCGAGCTAGGATTTTTGCCTCTTCTCGCTACTGCGCCGCCACCGTAGTCTACTCCATCTCGAGCGCCGGCGTGCACCGGCGAATGGGAGAGCAGTCTCTTGCTCTTGTGATCCTGCACCGGGAGAGGACAAATAAGATTTTTGGGAAGCGCTCCGCGCGACTACTCAAGGTCTTCACCACGACTTGTCCTCCATCCAAGTCTGGCGTTGCAGCATACCATCATCTTCGACATCATCTGCTGCGCTATGTCTGCAACACCGTTGTCGTTCCATCAGCACCGCTTGTCATCACGGCTGCACCCGCTAAGTACGTACGCCGTGATCCGATCTGTTATTTCAGAATGTTTTCTGAGATCATGATGTTGTGCTTGCTGTTGCCTAGTATATTAGAGAGTTGCATGCTAAGTTTTATTTTTATTATGATAAATTTAGTTCGAAAATTAATCGTGCAGTTGTTTATGATAAACCGAGCTCATCCAGGAACTTGTACTCCACCCTGGTGATGTCCCCTTCGCGCACCTCGCACGCGAGCTCGCCGGAGCTGGGGTTCCGGAAGCACACAACCTACGCGAGAGCGAAGCCCTCGCCGTGGTACCACCTCTCGACGCGATCGGTGACCCTCCATGTCCTCCCGCAGGGCCTCCGGCAGGATGCACGGCCGGACGGCGCCGTCGACGCGCTGCTGGTACTCGCACTCCTACTTTAATACTTGGGAAGAATTGCGTTCGGTGCAAAAGCAGGCCGAATTCCTTCTTGAAGGTTTCTTTGCAGTTAGCAATCGTTGACTGTTCCCCCTCTGAAGATAAGGTCACTGCGGGATGTCCAGATGCTCCAGCTCATTAGGACGATGATTTCCAAGAAGAAGGGCACCCGAAGCTGCTGTTTGAAGCTGTAATGATGTCAAAGCAATCGCCTTGCAGATCTGAAGCGATACTGATCAGATTCCAGCAGTCTTGAGCAAAGGTGCAATGAAAAAATAGGTGCTCTGTTGTTTCTTCTATTGCTGCCAGGCATAGTACACAATTATAACTTGGCAGCAACGTTCCCTTTCTTCTTAAGATACTTGTGCTCAGTCGGTCTTTAAGTAATAGCCAAAAGAAAACTTTTTGCTTATGCTGGCAAGAGAACTTCCATACTCAACTTCTTGAGAATAAACACTCCGGTAGTCAGAAATTATGGGAAAGATGATACATTGGATGCCCATTATTGAAGCTGGTTCCTACTCCCAAGTATCCATTGTGAAGGATATGGGATCTGATGGCAGTCTATGGCTTCTGAATCAAAAGGCATCATTGAAATTGAGGTTGAGGAGATGGGAATGCTCACAAGAGACTATAGATTTATAGTACTGTCCTATAAGCTAAAGCAAATTAGAAACTCTGATTTATATCATGAAGTAGAGTACAAACTCATGGATAACATGAATAGATTCATTGACTCTGCATCAGGATCAATTTGTACAAATGAATAGCAGGGACAAAGTCTCTACAAAAAGGAAAGATATCAATGTTTCTCTCTCGATCAAAATAACCACAACCCTGCAATCTTAAGTCCTGCCCTGAATGCCAATCACGGGTATTGTATCATCTTGACCTATTTCTTGTCTTTGCGGCCCTTGAAGCACATCAGACTTGAGATAGGAACCGAAGTATCACAGCCGGAGCATCATGCAAAGGAATTCATGGAACACACAGAAGTCAGTACATTTAAGCTCTAGGTGCTAGCATTTTCATGAGCAATTGGAGCTTGTGTGCTGCTTACAGTTTTTTAATGTAGCTCTGTTCCTTTTCCGGTTCAATTCCAGCAGCAGGAGGAGCCGGAGCCGGAGCCGGAGCCTGAGCAACAGCAGCTGGAGGAGGAGGAGGAGGAGGAGGAACTGCAGCAGTGTCCGTCCTGTTCACGCGGACTTTGTAGTATCCTGCTCGCACCAAAGCAAAAGGTACAAACAGAGTATGTTCGTTTCAGGCAGATTCTACTGGCATCAAACAGGATTCTGGAAAAAAAATCAAAACAAGCGAGAAATTTGCACAAAAAGCGCTTGGATCTGTCTGAAACGCACCAGGAACGCCATGGGCATGGGTGTGGTTGGCGTGCTCCCCAGCGTCTGGCGGTGGCTGCGGCTGCGGCGCCACCGGCAGAGCGTTGGCCTGCTCACCGACAGCTGGCTGCGGGCGTGCCTGTGGCGCCGTGGCCTCAGCTTGCTGCCCGTCGTAGTTCAGCGGACGGCCGCTGTAGTAGCCAGCTGAAACCACAGGAAATTAACCAACGGACAAGGTGATTTGCAGAACAGAAATGGGAGAAGATCCGGCGGAGTGGTAAGGAAACAACATGCACACGCTTGTTCTTGTTCTGTGTGGAGCTTGGGTTTTTGGTTTTCAGAAATGGGAGGTAGATGCGAAAGCTGAGTGACATACCGGCAGGATCGTTAGGGGCGTCGGCCATGGCGGCTCTCCGCTCCGGCTGCTGGCACCTCCACCGGCGAGAGCGTGGCGGCGGACCGGCGGTGGAGCGGAGACGCGGAGGAAGGGAGAGCAGACGGCGTCCTTTTCGGCTTTTCCGGTCTCTGGCTCTCTGCTTCTTGGACTGGTGTGGAAGAGCTGCCTTCAGCAGGCAGCTTTCTCCGAGTCCCGCGTTAAGGAATTGACTAACCAGAAGCAACCTAGAAATTATCCCCCGAAAGGAAATAACTAAGGCCATGTTCCCTCAAATTCCCAACTTTAGCACTATGCAAAAAAAAAATTCCCTATCACATCAAACTTGCAGTACATGCATGGAATACTAAATGTAGACGAAATTAAAAACTAATTGTACAGTTTTGTTGTACTTTACGAGACGAATCTTTTGAGTCTAATTAGTCAATGTTTGGACAATAATTCACAAATACAAACGAAACGCTACAGTGTACTACAGTGCTGGCACAGTATTTAGGCACTCCAAATTTTGGTAACTAAACAAGGCCTAAATGCTTTCGATAGAGGGTGGCTTGAGATTGTGTGTTCCTTTTCAGATAATGAATAGTAGTTCCGACTTCGGTACCCTTCTCTAGGTTCAGTCCAAATTTATTAAAACATAGCACACTGCTATTTGTTACGACGAGGTCAAAGAACATTATGCTGAAACCACAAGTTGGTCGCTCTCATTTTACTGCAACTTTTACTAGGAGACAAAGCCCGCGTGTTCCCCTATGTGCAAAAAAAAATTTAGGTTGACATTTGTCAAAAAAAAACTACCTCATTCTAGTCAACCCTATCCCAGCAAAAAGCTGCACTCCCATCAATAAATAAAGATTTGGGTTATGTCCCTTTTTAGCCCATTAATTAAACATATCACTTATATAAATCGGTGTGTTAGTCTCTGTTCTTCAAGCAGCTTTCTCAGTCGGCAGTCGACACTAAGATCAGTCTCAGTATACAGTTTCATTGTACAGTTACCTATACTGAGAACTAGATAACTGCGTGAGATGAGTATTATGGGGATGAAACTCCTCTCTCATCTAATGAAACTCCCTTTATTAATTATTTGACAAGTCAACAATTTTGCTAATGTGGCATTGAATTTAATGTCATGGAACTCTCGTGAAACTCCCCATTGAGACTGGAGGAACTGACTGAGCAGACCTGTGTGTCACGCGTTAACCAGGAGCCACCTAGATATTTCGTCGTCCTCATCATCTAGTGCCGTCAAAGGACTTAAGAAAGGCAACGTATCTGGTGCAAACTAGATACCTTGTGCAATCTTGGAAACTTTCAATCAAGACTACATGATGCTCATCCAAGGGATAGGGGGAGGGGGGATATCGCAAAATTCCATTTGAGATGCTGGTGGTGGGCGGTTATGTGCAAAATAACCTCATCCCCCTGTCCCTTGGATGAGCATCCTGTGACCTTGATTGAAAGTTTCCAAGGTTGCACAGTGTTTCTGGTTTGTACCAGATATGTTCTCCTTAAGAAAATGCTCCAACACAATTGTTTTTGAGGTGGCTTGAGCCATCTTGTGAACAAACAAATGTGTCGTAGCCGGAGCCTATTTTTAGATTATTTTTATTTTGGCCGGTTTGTATTCGTGAATCGTGAGAGGCAAAGCTCACGTACTCAACACGGTTTAGACTTGTATAAGCATAGTGAAGACTGAAGGGTTGGTGGACTTGTATAAGCGTAGTGAAGACTCATGAGTAAAAAAAAAATCATCAACCCATGAGTATTTGTTTTCTTTGGTCAGGTAGTATTCATGACAACCAACGCCAACACGGTTTAGACTTGTAAGCACAGTGAGGATCCGCGTAACACATATACTCTCCGGAAGGCCGTACAAAGTGGCAATGCAACTGCTTAAAATAATCTCTCTGTAAAGAATCAGGGGTGTTTGGATTTTTAGTCCGGACTAAAATTCATGTCACGTTGAATATTCGGAGGTTAATTAGGAGGACTAAATATGAGCTAATTATAAAACAAATTACACAGATGGAGGCTAATTCACGACACGAATCTATTAAGCCTAATTAATCCATCATTAGCACATGTTTACTGTAGCATCATGTTATCAAATCATGGACTAATTAAGCTTAATAGATTCGTCTCGCAAATTAATCTCCATTTGTGCAATTGATTTTGTAATTAGTTTATGTTTAATATTTCTAATTAGTATCTAAACATTCGATGTGATAGGAATTTTAGGAGGGACTAAAGAAACGAACACCCCCTCAGTAATAAAAACATTCCAGGCCTTGTTTAGTTGCCAAAGTTTGGAGGTGCCAAATTACTGTTACAGCATTGTAGCACACTGTAGCGTTTCGTTTGTATTTGTGAATTATTGTCCAAACATTGACTAATTAGGCTCAAAAGATTCATCTCGCAAAGTACAACAAAACTGTGCAATTAGTTTTTAATTTCGTCTACATTTAGTGCTCCATACATGTACCACAAGTTTAATGTGATGGAGAATCTTATTTTTGTATAGTGCTAAAGTTGGGAGTTAGGGGTGAAGTAAACAAGGTCCAATTTCGATCCAGACAGTCGTTTATCACCGCCCCAAACTACCTGCAGAGGCTCCATCGAACTGCGACCTGGCCTGGCCTGACTCTGACCAGACTGATCTGCTAGTAAGCATGAACACCAACTGCAGCCTTGTGCCGTGTACACACACAGCAGGAGTGCCTTGACCTGTCTGTCGTCAACGGCCAACGGTGCCGGCGGCGCCGAAACTTTCTGGTCCGCGAGGTTCGTTGGGCCATCGGCGTGGTAGCGTGCGCCCACCGGCCCACAGGAAGAGATCGGGCCCACTGAACCTTGAACGAAAGGTTGAGTGGAGAATAAGAATGGTGCGGGCCTCCATGTGTTTTTATTATTCGAGAAGATGAGATGAGATGCCTTCAGCTATTTCAAACATCATATTTCGTAGACCGCATGGCATTCTAAACGCCAAAGAGAAATTATACTCTGTTTTTAATGGTTCGTACGCTGATGTCGTTCGTGATTGAAATGTCCTTATCTTTTATTATATGGTTTATTAGTGCATATATACGAAACATGTTAGCTGGTTTGGAAGCTATTTGACTTGAACATCAATAAGAATACATAATACATGGCAAATGCATGTTTGTGGCATGGAGCTTGTTTTCAGTGCAATTCACAAGCACGACTACTGATTTAAAACATTTGGTACAAAGATATTTTCAATGGTTTTGTATACACTTTTTAAGGCTCATGTGGTTGTGTATACATCTGGGGCTGGTTTCAACTATGGGAAAGATATAGTACTGCCGACTATCAAAGCTTTGTGTTCTGATGGGCAACGCAAGGCTACTGAACTTTTCAATGATTTGAGTAATACTGAGCTTGAGCACGAGGAAACAGCTCAAAGGCGTCAAAAGACATGAATTTTTCTTCCCATAAGCTAAAACATACGAGAATGATTTACAGGCGTGTTTGCTTGCCAGCCTCAACCTGCCACGCCGCAAGTGAGGCGGCGCCACAGCTTGTGACGTTCAAAATTGGCGCCACGGCCGTGGCCAAAAGAATACGAAAGGACGCTGTTGTTTTCCGTGTGGCGCGCTAAAAGTTAAGTGTTAACCAAGCAGCGTTAAGATTTTTTTCAGTGGCGCTGTATTTAGGCATGGCGAATGGAGGCAGGAAACCAAAAGTCCCCCATATCAATAAGCACGGTAAAATTGACGGATCAGAATAGTTTCAATGACTCTGCATTTGCATATCCTTGTACATCACCACTGCCGTAACAAAAAATCTTCAAAAAAAAAAATCTGAACATTTGTCCATCGTCCCAAACAACCAGTGCCATCCATCATCCTGACTTCCTGAATCCTCCAGACCTCCACTGAATCTATTTTGCAGTTTGGCCGCCGGAGAAGCACCCGAAACTAGAGATGAAGCACAGAGAACCGTCAGCAAAGGAATCAAGTCAGCACGCAGGCAGCAGCAGCGTGTAGATTCAAGCTCTGAACACTGCTAATTTCGAGATCAATTGTTGAGGCACTGTAGAGTTTATAGGAGCAGTACTTACCAGCTGGCAAGGAAGCCTGATTCTTTGCCCGGCTGATCTGCAGCGGAGCTCTGCTCGCCGGCGGCGGCTTTCTTGCCCGGCACACGGCCGGCGTAGTAGCCTGCCCTTGCCAAACAGAAATAGTAGGCTCAAAAAGATTGAAAGAAACAGAACGAGGAATCAGGGCAAGAAACGCTCGGATCTGTAGGGCACGCACCAGGAACTTGGGCGTTGACTTGCTCGTCAGCAGCCTGGGACTGGGACGACGGCGGCGGTGGCTGGGTTTTCTGGTCGTCGTGGTTCATGGGACGGCCAACGTAGTAACCTACACCCACGGGAAGAAGAGGACAAAAAAAAAACCCCGAACAGAGTGAATTCGCAGAAGAGAACAGAGTGAATGGCTGCTTTCCTCCCTTTGGGTTTTGGGCATGCTTGTTTCTAAGATACAGAACGGCAGAGATGGCGAAGGTGGAGGAACATACCGGCAGGGCCATCTTCGGCCATGACGGAGCTCCGGCGAGAGCGAGGAGACGGACGGAGGCAGGCGGCTAGACGCCTTCTCCCTGCGCGCCGGTCTCCGTTTCTTGGCTTGGAATGATGAGAGGAGTTGAGGAGATATGCCTTTTGGGAAGCCGCTTTCTCCGAGCTGGCAGAAAGGAATTGACTTTAGGAGACTTTGAGTTTATAGTATTAACCAGAGAGATGCCACCTACCACTTGATATCATTGATCAGTGATCAACATGGTAACTTGAGCTAAGCTACTGGGTTTCTGCAAGTGTGTGGAGTCGCCTTGCCATCACTGGATACTGACTTGGTCTTCAGCAATCAGCATCTAGTCCAGACTGGGAAGGAAAGAAAACGCTTTGACCCGGTCTGTGCTCTGGCTTCCTGCTAGTGTGCAATTGCCATTTTTTATTATGAGTTTGCCAATTTTTTAATATGATTATGTCTTCGTTTAGTTCTATAACTTTTGCAGTAAATTGTTTGTATATACTCCCTCCGTTCTAAATTGTAGGTCGTTTTGATATTTTTAGCTTCATTATTTTTTATGTGTATAGATATACACTATGTCTAGATACATACTAAAAGTTATTCAAAGTTATGAATAAGCTATGAATGTAGAAATACTAAATCATTTTTTGCTCTGAAAAAAGATGGTAAATTGGATGTGAAAACCGTTGCAAAGCTTACTCGAGATGGAAGCTTACATCGAGAGCTTACCAACTTGCTCACAAAATATGGCAGAGTGATTTCTGCCCTTAAGGAGATGATGGCTCAGGTGTCTCACCGTTAGTTGCACATTAAGATTCGTGCACTATAGTGTTCTGATAAAAAGAACTTATCGCACAAATCTCAACGCACATAAGGGCTATAGAGTAAGAACCCCATAAGGCGTAAAAACCAAGTTCCGTAAGATGCTCCAATTCATCGCAGACATGTACTATAAGGAAGAAATTCCATTGGTTTACATATGTAGGCACAGTGAAAACAATGGTAACACAAGGAACAACCTCATTGAGCCTGTAATATGGTCCAAAATTACAACGGAAATGCCGAAGAACAAGTTTCATAGAACCGAGAATCTGAAAGGTTCCTGCAACCCATCCAGATGCCTGGTCCTCTACTGAGCTCCGAGCAGGGATGTCCTGGGATTAGTTCGCATTTCCACTTCTGCCGGTGAAGCATCCAAACCTGATAACAGCAAACGGAGAACCATCAGACCAGGCATAGAAACAGATCGATTTGATGTCCAAATAGTCCCTACAACAGCAATCAAAGCATCAAACCATTTACCATCTTGCAAGAAAGCCTTGTTCTTGGCTCTGTTGAACCGCAGTGTCAGCAGGGTTGTTGTGCTCTGCAGCAGGTTCTCGCCTCCCTTGCACAGGCCCAGAGTAGTAACCTGCTCGTGCCACCAAAAAAAGAAGAAAAACAAAAATCCAATCGAGTTCCGTTAACAATTAACAGGAAATTTGATGGAAAAAGGAAAGAGAAAAATTAAGTGAAATCAGGGCAGGATGCAAGCAGTCGCAGTCGTTCAAGCAAGAACTGCAAGGACGCACCTGGGACTTGTGTGTTCACAGCGTTCTGCTCGTCGACGGCCTGCGCCGGCACCGGCGGCGGGAGCGGTTGCGGCTTCTGGTAGTGCGATGGAGCGCCAACGAAGTAGCCTGTGCTTGGAGACCACAGAAAGAAACACAGAGGGATTCAGAGTTTTACTACGATTTGTGAGCAAGCTAAGCAGTAGATCCGGTGAAGATATAAGGAAAGAAAAACTTTGTAAAGAACTTCTTTTGGAGATTTTTTGCCCTGAGAGATGGGCAGGGGGATCGATGGTCAAGTCTGTGCAGCACGTACGTACCAGGAGTATCGACGGCAGCGGCGGCGGCCATGGCAGATCTCCGGTGTGCTTCTCTCCTCCTCTTCCGGCGAGGACAGCGAGAGGGGAGAGAAAGACGGTTGACGGCCTGCTTGTGCAGGTCTCCGTCTGTTGGATTATTCAACAAGAGGGAAAAAAAAGAGAAAATCTTCGTTCCTTTGGACAGCTTTTTCCGAGTTGGAAATAGGTGGGCATTGACTAAGGAGACTTAGCATATTTACCCTGTTGCCACCTAAAATTAGACAAAAAAAAAATATCTCGTTTATGTAAACTTATGCCCATCACATCTCGTGGTGCCTTGAGCATGTGGGTTTCTGCAAGGTCTCCGTGTGTTGTTTGAAATGAATCATTTTGATGCGGCCTATTACTGTTTCTTGGTTCATATTGCTTTCCTCCTTTTTTTGTCATTTTTTTCAAGAAAAAGATTTCCTTTTTTGTTTTGTCAGTTGGTATTAGTGACAGTTCAAGTGTTGCTTACTGACCATGCACTGTACCATGAACTGTGACGTGACCAATGATGCAAAGGTAAATTTCTGGGCACATGGTTGGTGGGGCCAAGGACAAGTTGGCAACTGAATTGGACAAGGCAAAGTTCAGGGGGAAGAAAGGACTCAGAACGTGCCGCACTGGACCCGGTTCCCATGGGGCAGCTCCCAAACAGTGAACGCGTGGACTTGGCCAAGTCTTTGCGCATGTGCGAGATGACACTGGGTCTTCTCGACCAACAACATATCTGAACCACTGGTGAAGGCAGAACTTCATATCTGAACCAGCAAGTCCCAGTGGTCTTCTCTACCACCGAACTCCACCGCGAGTACTTCAGCCTTAGCTACAAGCCTACACGCCTATAACCAGCTCAAACACAATACACAGCTGCCGCGCTTCGACGGATCGGCAGGTTAACCAAAGGCAACCAGCTCCTCTGGGGCTCTCTCGAGGTCTGATTACTTCGCTGTTCTGATCAACCATTCAGTTCGCATGCTAGTTCAGAGTTCTTTTGCTCTCAAAGAGGCTTGGATAGAACGAATCTTTCAGTGGTGTTTGTGTGTGTTGCGAGTAAATCACTCCTTGTTTGCAACAGTTTTCTTCTTTTTTTTCTTTTCCTTCGCAATTAACACCAGATTCGAAGGTAGATCAGCATACCTTGCATGTTTCGCAGTTGGCAAGCTCCTTCCTGTTTGGCGAATGATTTCTTTTGGCACAAAAAAGTGCTTGTCTAGATCTGATTTAACCACAGTTTTGTTTTCAATCTTACAAGTATGCTCTCGGTATCGCTTTTATTATTAAAGAATTGACTTTCTATCTAACTCTTTTTATCCCGACTAACTTTGGATCTAGGACTGTCTTTAGTTCCGGGTTAAAAATAAGGCACATAAAAGATATCGACGAGAAGAGCTTTAGTCCCGGTTGTAAATAAACGTCCCCCTTTTGTCCGTGTTGGAATTTCTAACCGCGACAAAAACCCCTTGTCCCGTTTGAAAATTTCAACTAGGACAAAAGATTTAATCCCAGTTGAAATTACTAATCGGAATAGTTCCCAGTTAAAATTACTGACCGGCATAAAAGGGGCTTTTATCTCGGTTGGTGGCTCCGGCTGCGACAAAATGCTCTGCTGAATCTTATCTTCTCCCTCTCCTCCTCTCCCTCCACCTCCGGCACCTCCCCTCCCTCCTCTCTGCCTCCAGCTCCTCTCCTTGCGTCGCCGCCGCCCCCTCCCCCTCTGCTACCCCTCCCCTTCCCCCTCTGCTCACCCCTCACTGGGAGTGAAGAGCGGCAGCGGGGCGAGAGCAGGGCTGGCGCGCGGGGGAGCGGCCGAGCGACGAGCGGAGGCGTGGGAGGCCAAGCGGCGGGCGGGTGGAGGTGTGGGCACGAGCCGAGGCGGGTGGTGGGTGGCGCGGGCGCAGGCGGCCGGCCATGTGGCCTTTTTTTTTATTTTTTCTCGAAATTAAAGGACCTCCTTTGTCTCGAAAAATTAATCCCGGATGGATTTTCGGGACCTTTGAACCCTACCAACTGGGACTAAAACTCAATTCTCTAGTAGTGTTCGAACATATTCCACTTGCAGTATACAATATACATGGCCAAAACATCTTTTTTTTTGGCAGGTTTGAGACCAAACAGTTGGAACTGGAAACCTGACTTGCAGCGTCCAGATTGCAGGCCATCTACTAGTCTCAGTACCCATCAGGTGAACTCTCGCTCCCAACTGTTTGCAGCTTTGTTCATATGGTTCTATGCCCGTGGAGTTGAGTGTGATATGATTATTTACCATGGATATACGATTTAATCAGGACAAAATCCACTTATTGCAAACAGTATCATACTTGTTGGAACATTCCCCGTTTCCAAGGTTGGTGTACGGCATTACAGGCCCTTCTTCCTCATAGCCACACTTCCTAGTTCCCATAAACAATGGAATTCTAGAAATCTTAAGACGGACTAATGACGAAGGAAAATGACTTTGGTAGCCCTATTAGGAAAGGATCATATGCATATGTAGATGTGTAACATCTCATCCTCCAAAGCTAGATTCTTTTTTTTTGAGGCATGTGATACCCGATCCAATTTGGTGGTCGAGTAGTAGCTCATGAGTGTTGTATGTGCATATGTTTAGTACCATGTTGGTAGTTGAGCAAGGGTAGAGGCGTAGAGCTAACTTATAAACCTTTTTGCAATGTGGTATTAACACATGCGCATATAACGCTAATGGACCACTACTAGACCACTAAATTAGATCGGGTGTCACAATATGATGTTTTTGTAACCTAATACAATTAATTGTGAATGGAGAAGTTTAAAGTAAAGAGCACAATTAATTAGGTCCCATAAGCTGATGTAAAAGCAGAAGGAAATACTAAAAAATGAAGAGCTAATAACAGGTCAACTAGGATGCTACACACAAGCTTGTACAAGCCCATGAATTCAAGAAGCCACCACAACAGACTTGCCGAAACACTATAGTACAGCTCCTCTGGATTGGAACATTGTCTGTTCCTGCGAATGCATCTGAATACGTCCTAGTGTAAAAAAATGCCCCAAGTTCTAAGAGCCACAAGCATTTACACATATTGCAGTTTTTACCACACAAAGAACAGCAAACTGTTCTGCAGCCTTAGAAACTCCAACATGCCGCTCTGCAATATCTGTCCTAAAGGCAGGGGCAACTCAACTATTAAACCTTAAAGGCCATCTGCGTGCCAGTGCCACATGCCGCAAAAGCTTAATAAATTAAAACCTCCATCTTGCATTATGCCCGCAGCACTTTTGAATATAAACCTTTCAAATGCCATGTCATCAGTAAGAACCCCTCGATGCATGATGGATTCAGAAACTATTCCATAGAAATAAATTTAGGCATGTATGTCCCGCACAACTTGAAAATTCATCATGAAACTCTGCAAGCAGACTGCAATTCTCCACCTAGAGATCCAAAAGTCACAAGGACTCAATGAAGCGAGGATATATCGATTATAGCAGCATGAAGTTCTGGAGCTAGAATGTTGAACACACTGAGCACTAGGCCTAACTACCTAAACAATTAAAAAATGGAGTGAGGAGTGGCAGCGGGGCGAGGGCAGGGCTGGCGCGCGGGGGAGCGGCCGAGCGACGAGCGGAGGCGGCGCGCAGCGCGGGCGTGGGCGGCCCAGCAACGAGCGGAGGCGCGGGAGGCCAAGCAGCAGGCGGCGCGGGCGCGGGCGGGCAAGCGGCGGGCAAGCGGAGGCACAGGCGTGAAGCGGCGGGCGGGTGGGGGTGTGGGCACGAGCCGAGGCGGGTGGCGGCCGGCCGGCCACGTGGCCTTTTTTTTATTTTTTTCTGAAACTAAAGGACTCCCTTGTCTCAAAAAATTAATCTCGGATGGATTTTCGGGACCTTTGAACCCTACCAACTGGGACTAAAGCTCAATTCTCTAATAGTCTTTGAACATATTCCACTTGCAGTATACAATATACATGGCTAAAACATCTTCTTTTTTGGCAGGTTTAAGACCAAACAGTTGGAACTGGAAACCTGACTTGCAGCGTCCAGTTTGCAGGCCATCTACTAGTCTCAGTACCCGTCAGGTGAACTCTCGCTCCCAACTGTTTGCAGCTTCGTTCATATGGTTCTATGCCTGTGGAGTTGGTGTGATATGATTATTTACCATGGATATACGATTTAATCAATACAAAATCCACTTATTGCAAACAGTATCATACTTCTAGGAACATCCCCCGTTTCCAAGGTTGGTGTACGGCATTATAGGCCCTTCTTCTTCATAGCCACACTTCCTAGTTCCCATAAACAATGGAATTCTAGGCATCTTAAGACGGATTAATGACGAAGGAAAATGACTTGGTAGCCCTATTAGGAATGGATCACATGCATATGTAGATGTGTAACATGTCGTCCTCCAAAGCCAAATTCTTTTTTTTTGGGAGGCATGTGATACCCGATCCAATTTGGTGGTCGAGTAGTGGCTCATGAGTGTTGTATGTGCGTATGTTTAGTACCATGTTGGTAGTTGAGTAAGGGTAGAGGCATAGAGCTAACTTATAAACCTTTGCAATGTGGTACTAACACATGCGCATATAACGCTAATAGGCCACTACTGGACCACTAAATTAGATCGGGTGTCACAATATGATGTTTCTGTAACCTACTACAATTAATTGTGAATCGAGAAGTTTAAAGTAAAGAGCACAATTAATTGGGTCCCATAAGCTGATGTAAAAGCAACAATTGCGTTCTATGTTGGACCAATTTCGAGTCCTTCACTTGCATTCTTCGTGAGGCGGAGGAAGTACATGCATCATTATAAGGATTACAAAAGACTAGCAGAAGGAAATACTAAAAAATGAAGAGCTAATAACAGGTCAACTAGGACGCTACAAACAAGCTTGTACAAGCCCATGAATTCCAGAAGCCACCACAACAGACTTGCCGAAACACTATAGTACAGCTCCTCTGGATTGGAACATTGTCTGTTCCTGCGAATGCATCTGAATACGTCCTAGTGTAAAAAAATGTCCCAAGTTCTAAGAGCCACAAGCATTTACGCATATTGCAGTTTTTACCACACAAAGAACAGCAAACTGTTCTGCAGCCTTAGAAATTCCAACATGCCGCTCTGCAATATCTGTCCTAAAGGCAGGGGCAAATCAACTATTAAACCTTAAAGGCCATCTGCGTGCCAGTGCCACATGCCGCAAAAGCTTAATAAATTAAAAGCTCCATCTTGCATTATGCCCGCAGCACTTTTGAATATAAACCTTGCAAATGCCATGTCATCAGTAAGAACCCCTCGATGCATGATGGATTCAGAAACTATTCCATAGAAATAAATTTAGGCATGTATGTCCCGCACAACTTGAAAATTCATCATGAAACTCTGCAAGCAGACTGCAATTCTCCACCTAGAGATCCAAAAGTCACAAGGACTCAATGAAGCGAGGATATATCGATTATAGCAGCATGAAGTTCTGGAGCTAGAATGTTAAACACACTGAGCACTAGGCCTAACTACCTAAACAATTAAGAAATGGAAACTTCAGAACATCTGGGATCATAAGAAGTGCATAATAAACAACTTGAAAGAATTCCTCGATGGACAACAAACAGGTTTACTAGATGCTTTACAAAGAAATAATATCTGATATCTCATACAGTGTAGGTCATGCTCATAATTTCATTCAGCTATGCTTCTTCTGGATTAATGCTCAATGAAATGTTTTAGTTTTTGAACTATGAAATGTAACAAATATTTGAAAAGTGAATATAAATGTAAAATCTAGAGTATATACTTTAGTTTACTGAACTAAAATTATTTTACCGTCAAATTTTGGGATTGAAATTTTCAGCGCACATTCAGTATTAGTTTCATTGTTACATGGAAATTGACTGAAATTGTAAAGTTCAATTCTTTATAAACTGAACTCTTCCTGTCTTGTTTTTGTTTCTTCTGATTCCAAGAATCAGCCATTATGATCATGAAACAGCATTATATTTTGTTATTTTTAAATCTATTTACTGCATTATGTAACATGATCTGCATTTATGATGTTCAGAACAAATGGCAGAAGCTGTACTCCTTGTTGTTTCAAAGATTGGAGAAACTTTAACGCAGGAAGCCACGAAGGCCGTAATAACCAAGCTATCAGAGAAAGTTGCAAATCTTAAGGAACTACCATGGAAGGTTGGGGAAATAGGGAAAGAACTAAACATGATGGACAATTTAATAAAACAGATAGGTACTCCAAGCCTCACCAATGAGCTTGTGAAGGGTTGGATTGCAGAGGTGCGGGAGCTAGCCCACCATGTTGAGGATGTCATTGACAAATATTCATACCATGCTCTTAAATTGGAGGAAGAAAATAGGGTGAAAAAGATCTTCACCAAAGCTCACTACATCACAGTTTTCAGTCAAATCGCTGAGGAGATTACCGAGATAGAGAAGAAAATCGATAATGTTGTGAAGCGAAAAGAACGGTGGCTACCTCAGTCCCAGCTCAGTCCCAATTTACTTGCAGATATTGAAAGGAAGCGGTCGCAGGACTGCCTCCTGGATGTTATTCAAGATGATCTTGTGGGAATTGAAGAAAACAGGAGACTGCTGACTGGATGGTTGAACTCAGACGAGCAAATTACCAGATTAATAACAGTATCTGGTATGGGTGGATTGGGAAAAACCACCCTTGTCACAAATGTGTACGAGCGGGAGAAGAACAATTTCACCACTCATGCTTGGATCGTTGTATCTCAGAATTATGATGTGGTTGAATTGCTGAGGAAACTGCTGAGGAAGATTGGGGAGCCAGAACAGTCACAGCTAGTGGATTTGGATGCCCATGACTTGAAAGAAAAAGTAAAGGAAAGACTAGCTGGTAGGAAGTGCTTGATTGTACTGGATGATGTATGGAATCAAGAAGCATACACTCAGATAAGGGATGCATTCCAGAACCTCCAAGCAAGTTGTGTTATCATCACGACGCGACAGGAACAGGTGGCAGTCCTTGCTCACCCCACCTGTCAACTCAAACTCAAGCCATTGGATCACGGTGATGCACTTGTGCTGTTTTGCAGAAAGGCTTTCTATAACAGCATAAATTGCAGCTGCCCCGATGAACTTGAGAAGCTGGCCAACAATATAGTGGATAGGTGTCAAGGACTTCCACTTGCAATCGTAACCATGGGTGGCCTGTTGTCTGCACTGCCACCAATTAAACAAGTTTGGAACGAAACATACAAGCAATTTCAGGATGAGCTGACGAACAATGATCATGTTCGTGCAATTCTAAATCTGAGCTACCACGACTTACCTGGAAATCTTAGAAACTGCTTCTTTTATTGTAGCTTGTTCCCTGAGGATCACCTAATGTCACGAGAGAGCCTTGTTTGGCTATGGGTTGCAGAAGGTTTTGCGCTTCAAAATGAACAAAGCACACCAGAGGAGGTGGCCGACAGATACCTAAGGGAACTGATCCAAAGGAATATGCTGGAAGCTGTTGAGAACGATGAGCTAGGAAGGGTCCGCACCTGTAAGATGCATGACCTTGTACGTGACCTGGCACTTTCTGTTGCTAAAGAGGAGAAGTTTTGTTTTGCGTATGATTTTGGCACATTGGTGAAGATGGACAAGGGTGTTCGTCGCCTGTCTTCCTGTGGATGGCAGGACAAAACTTCACTGAAAGTTAAAATTCAACTGCCACGCCTTAGAACCGCAGTTGCACTCGGAATAATTGGATCCTCCCCTCAGTTGTTATCTTCAGTTCTTTCTGAATCCACGTACCTGACAGTTCTCGAGTTGCAAGATTCTGAAATAAGTGAAGTGCCAGCATCCATAGGAAATATGTTTAATCTACGCTACATTGGCCTGCGTCGCACAAGAGTTAAATCACTCCCAGATTCGTTTGGAAAGCTCTCCAACCTCCAAACACTGGACATAAAGGCAACAAAAATAGAGAAGCTACCAAGAGGTGTTGTTAAAATCAAGAAGTTACGGCACCTTCTGGCAGACAGATTTGCAGATGAGAAGCAGTCAGAGTTCCGGTACTTCATTGGAGTGCAAGCACCAAAAGAGCTATCCAACTTGGAAGAACTTCAGACTCTAGAAACTGTGGAAGCCAACAAGGACCTGGCTGAGCAGCTGATAAAACTTACGAAACTAAGGAGTGTGTGGATTGACAACATAAGTGCAGGGGATTGCGCAAACCTTTTCTCTATACTGTCAAAGATGCCTCTTCTTTCCAGCTTGCTTCTCTCTGCAAGTGATGAGAACGAGACACTTCATTTGGAAGATCTGAAGCCAGCATCTGAAAACTTCCACAGATTGATAATCAGAGGGTGCTGGGCAGATAAGACACTTGAGTGCCCTGTATTCCGTGACAGTGGCAGAAATCTCAAATATCTAGCTATTAGCTGGTGCCACCTTCAGGAAGATCCACTGCAGCTGCTTGCACCTTACGTGCCGAATCTCACCTATCTTAGTCTTAACAGGGTGAGTACTGCAGACACCTTAGTTCTTTCTAAAGGGTGCTTCCCACAGCTGAAGTCGCTTGTCTTGAAGCGCATGCCCAATGTTGACAAGGTGGAGATCAAAGTTGGTGCCCTTCAACAGATTGAGGGTTTATATGTTGTGTCACTTCTAAAGCTCGACAAGGTCCCCCAAGGTATTGAATCCCTTCGTTCTCTTAAGAAACTGTGGCTGCTGAGTTTGCACAAGGACTTCAGAGGTCATTGGGATAGCGAAAAGATGCAGCAGAAGATGCAGTATGTTCAAGAGCTCCGCATCTGAAGTGGCACACGTGTACCACAGGAGTAGAAATGCACTTCACATCTGCTCGCAGCAACGTCAGGCGTTTAATCCTTTCCAAATAACTAAATAAGTCATCAGATCTTTGACATTGTTAATGCAACTACAATTGCAGTTATGCCATGCTTTAGCATTTCCTTTTTAATGGACCCTGACTTTATCTGCGATCAGGGCGTGCCCAGCCTCATCGCAGCTGTGGTATATTTTTCCCCATTGATTCAGATTTTGATTCCCATCCAAGGACTTGGACCTTTCGTTGTTTAACTGCAATTGCCAAAAATGTTTAATTTATTAATGTTGTACCCTTGCATTTAGATGCAGTCTCTGCAGTCTGCCATGCATCTAGCAATACTGAACTCAGTGGCGCTGTAAGATGATCCTATGATACAGGTCCATAAACCACTCGTAGAAATAGCCGACAGTTGGTGCCTTCCTGTCTGCACAATCAGCTTGTTTGCTGTCTACCACGTTCCACTTAAACCTACATGAAGTAAGAGGACAACAAGCTCAAATGACAGAGCCTGGGGATGAAAGATAAACAGGGTGTCAGCAAATTGTAGCTCATGCCGCCATACAGCCCAAAAAGCATTCTTGTGCCCTGTAACACCGTCTCGAATCCTCAAAGATCTATCTAGAATCGAACTGATAATATATGAAACGAAAATTTGCACGCCTACAGTTGAAAGTTGAAACTGAATCCCTAAGATCTAGGAGTGTCCAGTCGAAATTCATCACCTAGAAAGTAATAAAATATCTTGTAACTCGGAGAAATTACGAACTGATTTACGGGAGGGGCTAGCACCAGTGACTGAAGGGCAGCCGCGCCGCAGACGGGTTGAGGCCTTCGACCCTCGACTCCTCGAGAGGCCTCTCTGTGGCAGCTGCCGCCGGCACCGCGCCGAAGAAGCAGGAAGCCATTCCGCCACGAACTACGAGAAAGGGAGAAGGCCTTGCCTGCAGACGGCGCTAGTCTTGGAGGCCCAGTTCAGCTGGGCAAAGGCCACGGATTGCCCACCCCATGCATCCTTTCAGAAAACGCGGACCCGGTCTGCGCCACTGAATTGTTAGCCCGTTGGGCTGGCAGCTTGGGATCAAAGCAGCCAGTGAGTCAGCACGGAATTCCTATCCATCTTCCGGAGGAAATTTTTCAACCAATCTTCCAATGTTTGAGATTTGTTCGGAGTACAATCAACTAATGAGATTAAAACGGGTGGGAGCACACACGCAGTTTGGATACAGCTGTGGACAGGTGGGTGGCTGGCTGCATGCATGGGTCATGGGTGGTTGGTGGTAGATGGTTAAGATTCCTTTTAGATTCAAAATTTTAATCTTATTTTTCTCTCAAACCGTAAATACGTTTTAGATTTCGTTTAAACCACGATGCTATTTAGAATTTATGCAACAAAACAAGATCCAACATAAATATATTTTGATTTTTTTAAAATCAACATTTCAAATACGCTCTTCAACATTTGAATATACATGCTCAACATTTTGAATATATGGTTTCAACATTTTTGCATTAAATCTTGAATTACTTTATTGGAAATGTTGAACTAGTGTGTATATAAATGTTAAATCTAGTCTTCTAAAATATTGACTATATTGTAGTAATATCTTAAACATGCATACATTGGAAGAAAAAATGTTGAAATAGTATTTTTTTTTAAAAAGTTGGTGTGTGTATAAAAAATGTTGAGCCATAATGTTGGCGAATGTAAAAAAGTTGAAGAAAAATATTGGTATGTGTAAAACAAATGATTAGCTATAATGTTGGTGAATGTAAAAAGGTTGAAGAAAAATGTTGGTGTGTGTAAAAAAAAGTGAGCTGTGGATGTAAAAAGTTGAATAAAAATGTTGGTGCATATAAAAAATATTAATGAACATCAAGAAATATTTGTGAAACTTAGGCTCGGCTTTAGGGAAAATGTTGACAAATGTTAAGAAATATTAGTGAATGTAAAAAAATGTTGCTACATGTAAAAAATAAAGAAAAAATGTTCAAAAAGAAAAATGTGGGTCAACATAAATAAAATATTGGTGTATTCGAAAAATGTTCAGAAACAATTTGATTCAAAATATTGTCAAGTGTGATATTATTTTGTAGATCTTCGTAAGAAATGCTATGGTTCAATCGAAATTTGATCACTTGGTTTGGAAGCTGCAGAGTTTTTTCTTCGAATTTTTGTTTTGCACAAAAGCTGAAAATCCATCGCACAGCCCAGCAATCACTTCATTGCCCCAATTGCACGCACCCAGTACATATCTTGGTCTCCCAGGACAGCAGCAGCTAGAGGACGCAGGGGTGCATGCTAGGGAACGTGCACTCTTATTTTATTATTTTTGCAAAAGATTTTGTGACTTTATATATTCAAAATATCAGACTAATATACTCAACATTTTAAATACTAGATTCAACATTATTTTAAACTAAGTTCAACATTTCAAATAAACTAGTTCAACATTTGATATGGAAATGTTGAAGTAAAATACTTAAAATGTTGACATGGATCATCCAAAATGTTAATTTTTTAAATATATTTATATTGGATCTTATTATGTTACATTAATTCTCAGCAACATAGTGGTACAAATGGATTCGAAAATGAATTCACGATTTGCGAGAAAAAGTAGTTTGAAGTTTGAAATCCAAAAGAAAAACCACCGACTGGCAACCACGGTGGTCAACCTGCGCCAGCGCATGCATGCATGCCTGGTCCACGCCCCAGCTGCTGTGCGGTTAAGATGAGGTTGCACGGATCTCAAACATTATAAGTTTTAATTAATAAAATAGCAACCGGAAGTAATATAGGATCCCGGTCTCTTCATTGTTTGTTTGTGTTGCTGGGCCTCCTGCGCCATTGTTGGCCCTCATGGGTTTGGCGATCTCTAGACTTAGGCTCTGTTTGGAGTCGCTTATTTCCCGTTTATTGGTGAAAATAAGCGATAAACCCATCCAAACGCCTCGCTTATTCCCCGCTTGTCACGCAAGCCGCTTAGTGGAAAATCTGGAATTGAACTAGCAGGCCGCTTATCTCGTACGCGGCTCTGGATACGCTTCTGAGGCAAGCGGACCGTTTTTCCGCAGTACCCTCGGCCACCGACGCCACCGAGCCTCCCGCAACCGCCGCCACTCCCGTCCGCTCCAGATCCCACTGCTGCCGCCGCCACTCGGGTCGCTCGGGCCGCTTCCAGATCACCACCGCCGGGCTCGGCCCCCGCCGCCGGCTGCCCCTGCCAGGGCACGGCCCCCGCCTCCGGGCGCGGCGCCTAGGGTCGGCTCCCGCCGCCGGACGCCCCTGCCGCCCGCGCTCGGCCCCTGCCGCCGGCCGCCGGCCGCCCCTGCCGCCCGCGCTCGGGCCCCGCCTCCGGTCGCGCCGCCCTTGCTCGAATCCCGCCGTCGGCCGCCCGTGCCGCCCTTGCTGGGCCCCCGCCGCCGGCCGCTCATGCTGTGCTCGGCCCCCAACGCCGGTCGCCCGTGCCACCTGCGCTGGGCCCCCGCCGCCGGCCGCCTGGCCCGCCTGCGCTGGTCCCTGCCGTCGGCCGTCCGTGAGGCGCCTGTCGCCATCTGCCAGGACTGAAGTCCTGGGGGAGGGTAAGAAAAGAATACCCTCTGTATTGAATACCTCCACCACCGAACAAATTTCATGAGAGGCATGCCATTTTCGTGAGAGGGGAATTCACCTCAGCTTCAGGTTGCTGCTTGAAGGGAAAGGTTTTCCAAAATCCAACGTGTAGTTATGAAGTACCATTTTATAGGTGTAAATCTTGTTGCTTTGCTTAGGCTTTTTGTGGATGGAAGTGATTGAATTGTTTGATCAATTAATTTGTTGGACAACTAATGACAAGGCTATATGTAAATTTCTTCATTTATTCACCACGAATTTTTGACATGCCACTCCAAAATGAGTGTCATACAACACTTAGAGGTGGATGTCTGTTCATTGAGGTATTGGAGGAAATATAAAACCATACACAATTTTGGTTATACACTATTCAAGAGCATCGTATTAAGCCATCTCTGATTGAGCCTTTTTCCCATGCATGATTACCAAGTCAGTTTCACTGTATGACACTAGTTTACTACAACACCTCTGAGTTGTACACAGAGATCTTGAGCAACGTCATTTACTTCCCCTATAGAGTACCTCATAACAATTTTATGCATGCATGCAGTTGCTGCAGAGGATCTGGACAGCTGTTGCTGCTACGACTGCAAGGCCGCCAACAAATAGCAAGGTAAAATTGGTGCCACTTCTTAATGGATTACTAAAATGATAGATTGTGGGTTGTATGGTCAGTAAACAAGCTTGTACATTTGTATTTAATTCTACAATACTGTAATCAAATTTTAGATGGAAAAGTCATCAAAGATTGTGGCAAAATGGGATTCGTTTGCCGCGAAAGCTTTTAATGACATTTGTGTGGAAGAAGTACTTGCTTTCAATCGGCCGCAGCAATGTTTGAATGCGGTGGGATATGCAAACCTTATTAGAAAGTTTTATGAGCGTACCAAGAGGCTATACGGTGAGAGTCAAATGAAGAATAGGTGGGATATATTGAAAAAAATGTATACCCAATGGAAGACTTTGAACTTGAGATCAACCGGATTAGGAAAAGATCCTGTTACTGGTTGTATTGTGGCTGACGATGAATGGTGGGAAGAACAAAATAAGTTGAGCCCACTAACAACAATACTAGAGATATAGTTCACATACACGTTGTTTGTTTATTTTGAGTTGGAGTATAATAGCATGCTGATGATATTTTACAGGCTATGCCAGGTTGTATCCGGTTCAGAACAGCTCCGCTTGAATATGAGGATCAGATGCGAATCATGTTTGAATCGGTCATTGTTACAAATGAAACTTCATATGTTCCAAGTGGTGATGGAAACGTTGATGTTGATGAACATGATGTTGTTGATGTTGAGGACACCAATGATAGGGAGGCACATAAGGCCCCATCCAGTTCTGAGCGGAGGGCTTCAAAAAGGCCAGCTCCTAGTTCCCCTAAAGGAAAGAAGAAGAAGACTTTTAGAGACCAGTGCATGAAGCGGTTGGTCGATGCATATGAGTTGAAAGCTCAAAGTAGTAAACATTCAGCTACTTCACAGGTTGTTGATCACGTTAGAGATGAGATTGGAAATATGTTGGAGTAAGTCATTAAGGATGGGGCTGAGGAGGGGAGTGATGAACACTTCTATGCCACACAACTTCTTCAAAAAAAGGAGAACCGTGATGTGTTCATTACATTGAAGACACCAAATGGGAGGTTGAATTGGCTGAGGAGGGCTTGGGAGATAAGGAAGAAGCACTAGGGTGTTGCATTAGTGTGCCATTTATCTTTCATTTCTCTTATGTTGTGTGAGATATAATTTCAATTTTCTAAGTATGCTGTGTGAGACTATGAACCTTCTATTAGTTGTGTTGTAACAATAAAAATTCATCTGATGACTTGGTTAGTGCTTTTTGACAGGCTTGCATTTGTTTTGATGAGTACCTCTAGTGCAACTAGTGAATGTGAAGGCAACAATGATTCTGTTCATACCATGGATGTTGATGAATCTGATGACACTGATGATGATTACATAGTGGCAATGCTTGGTCTGGACTACATGGCATCATCTGGTATGAACAAGAAGAAGATTACTACTACGATAGCAAGGATGACTGGAATACAGTGGGTTGAGTTACAACTACAAGATCCAGTGGAGTGCTTTAACATGTTCAGAATGAGGAGGTCAGTTTTCTTAAGCTTTCATGACACTTTGGTGCAAGATTATGGATTGAGATCAAGTAGACAATTTTGTAGCAAGGAAGCACTAGGAATGTTTCTATGGGTTTGTGGTGCACCTCAATCTTTTAGGCAATGCAAGAATAATTTCCATCGCTCATTAGAAACTGTGAGTAGAAAATTTGAAGAGGTTCTTGAATCTATCATGAGATTAGCTGTTGACATTGTGAGGCCTAAGGATCCGCAATTTGCTACTATTCATCCTAAACTACAAGAAGCACGGTTTTGGCCTCATTTCAAAGATTGCATAGGAGCAATTGATGGTACCCATATACCCGTAACTGTGCCATTAGATGATCAACCGAAATACATTGGTCGGCATGGGTATCCTTCACGAAACGTCATGGCGGTTTGTGACTTTGATATGCGGTTCACATTTGCTGTCACTGGTTGGCCTGGTTCTGTCCATGATACTCGTGTATTATTGGACACGCTTGTCACATACAAGGATCAATTTCCACATCCTCCCGATGGTAAGGACGAGTTATGTTGCAATTTATTTTTCAGGGAATATTTGCTCATTGTGATATAACATATAAATATAACATGCAGGTAAGTACTATCTTGTTGACTCTGGATATCCTAATAGGAAAGGATTTCTTACACCCTACAAGGGACAGAGGTATCATGTTTTCGAATGGCAGCATGGTCAGCATCCGGTAGGATTGAAAGAAGTATTTAATCATGCACATTCATCCCTTAGAAATGTGATTGAGCGATCATTTGGAGTTCTAAAGATGAAGTGGCGCATTCTCTTGAATTTGCCTAGTTATCCGGTTAACAAGCAGTCAAAAATTATAGTTGCTTGTATGGCCCTTCACAATTTCATCAGAGATAGTGCCGTACATGACGTGCATTTTGAAGAGAATTTTCAGGAAGATGATGGTAATTCAACCCAACCTAGCACAGATGGTGGTGGTGGTGCTTTAGGAGATGACATTGATATGGGTGCATTGCGTGATGCTATTGCTGTCGCTATGGTTTCGTGATTCGTTGTTGTACCCATGATGGATGTTTCCATACTAGACCAATCTATCGTATGAATTTCATATTATTGTAATGTAATTTCTATTTAACAAACTCCAAAGGCATTAGAATTATTGTCTTCTCCTCAGATTCACAATAAAAATGAGCTATTATCAGCCTTAGGGGCATTCAGGTCAATTTACCAACCAGGACAGACAATCGACACAAAATAATCAGGATTGTCAAACACCCAGCTTATTCAGACAGCAGATTCTCTAGGCAGCAAGCTTACCAGATAAGCTTGCTTGCCAGATAAGCGAGTTCCAGAAAAGCGTATACAAACAGGGCCTTATTATCACACGGAAGATGCTAGGAGCCCCTGAGTGAGCAGGGTATACAGCATGTGGAGCTGGAAACGGATTCTTTGTTGGTGAAAGCGGCTCTTGAGGGCGCAGATTTTAGCTCGGCACCAACTAGTGTTGTGATTTTCGGAATAAAACGCTATGTTTGAAAATCTGTCAAAATCATGTGTAACACATAAAGTTGATTATAACTGTAACAATTTTAAGTGCATACTCGCCCTAAATGTCAAGAATCAAAATAGACAAGCAGTCAATCTGGCAGTGTTCATCTTGTGCTGATAGTAACACTGTGTATTCTTGAATTGCAAAGATTGATTTGGCGGCGAGAATTTTATTTTGGGAAATTGCAATATGTTGAGTTAACTTATAAAATATCATGCCAAACATAATAAATTGCATTGGTCAATAAATCGAAGCATCCGCTTCTCACAATCGATCTATGAGACATCGGTTCATGCCTGTACCTTCACGGGTATGGTTCCAGTGTCTCGCCAGCGAGCTCCAGCTACGGCGACGTGTCCGAGGAGTTGAACCCCGTACCTTTATCATGCATAGATTAACGCTCTACCAGTTGAGCGCTGCATCCCCAACTTACTTTTTGATTTATTTTTATGTCTTTTCCACGGAAGAAGGAAAATTAAAGAAAAATCTATTCAAAAAAAATCTTAAACAATGGAAATGACTATTTTGTGGCCTTCGAATGATAGTGGGGTTTTCTCTGTTCATTCCATGTACAGGGCTGCACTTAATTCTATACATACGAGTGTTAATCACTTCTCAGAGAAATTGAAACTTGCACTGAAGATTAAGATTTTTAGTCGGTTCTACAGGAGGAGCAAATGAGAAAAATGATGTGTTCGGCTTGCCAATGCATGGAGGCTAGTATGGACATCTTTGCCATGGTTGGGTGAAAGTTTAGCAATAAAGATTATTAATGATGCATGTCTGGCCTCCCAACCTTGTCCATTGATTCTTAGACTATCCTTTTGTATTAAAAAAAACACAAAAGCTACGGTACCGATTGGGACAAGCAGTTTATATATGCTCCCTGTGAGGGACTGAGATATTTATGAATCAGCGGTGCAGTCTCTGAGAATAAAGCAAAAAACTAAGAGGAAAACAAATCGAATTAACCTTGTTTAATTCCAACATACTCTTGAAACAGAAAAAAAGGATGGGATTGTGCTTGCTTGGTCATTGTGCTTCACACCATGCGTTTACTTGGTCATTGTGCTTCTAGCATGGGATGGTCGGGTGGGCGCCTGCTGCATCCTTCAGCCATACTATCTTGAAAACTTCTTTCGACCTGGAGCACGGGACGGTTGGGATGGGCGCCTGCTGCAACCCTGATGTCATCCTCCAAACCCTGCACCTCGTCAAGAGTAGCTTCCTCACAGTTAATACTAAGAGCAACATGTTTGAGGCCTACTAGATTCTGCAGCCCAAGGACCAGGCCGCCTTGCTCATAATTGAACTGACCCCGTGCCACCAGGTTCAGCTTGAGCCTTTGGAGCTTTGGCATGGCTCCTGGCTCAAACTCCAACGCCTCCTCAGAATAACAGTAGAAATTAAACTTGACTAAACGCTGGAATCCATGACTGCTGATTGTATACCAGATTCCAGAAGCACCCTCTTCATCCTCTTCATGGGATAATATTTTAGAATCATCAACTTCATCGGATAATAATTCAGAATCGTCAACTTCATCGGATAATAATTCAGAATCATCAACTTCATCGGATAATGAATCAGAATCATCCTCTTCATCGGATAATGAATCAGAATCATCCTCTTCATCGGATAATGATTCAGAATCATCCTCTTCATCGGATAATTCAGAATCATCCTCTTCAAAGAAAACACGAACAGTAAGAGAGAGGAGCATGGGCAAACTTGCTAGGATATTTATCCCTTCCTGGCTTACTAGTCCAATACAGAGGCGGGTCAGGTTGACTAGTGAGCTGATGATTTGATGGGGCAGGACAATAAATTCCTGATTTTCGTTGAAGATGAGCCTTTGATGGGGCACGACAATTGGTCCAAGATTTTCTTTAAAGACGAGCCTCCGAAGGGGTGGTGGAGTAGAGGCACACGAAGCCATGAATGAAAGTGTGTCATCAGGAGTATCCTCCACATACAGTTCTCGAAGGGTTGTGACAAGCTTCAAGAGTGACGAGATACATGCTTTCATGTGGCCTTCCACGTTCGTGTGATGTACTGCATTAGTGTACCACCAATCAATTCCAAGTACCTTCAGATTGGTCAGATCGCGGAGTCCTTGGATAAACTTTATAGTTTGAGAACCCAAACCGATCACTGATAGCTCTTCCAATGCATGTAGCTTTCCAATTTCATCGGGTAGTTTGGTCCGCGAGTCGACAAGAAGACGCACTAATCTCTGCAGTTGGATAATACTAGCCGGTAGTTTTTCAATGCTGGTACACCTAACATCTAGTGTCTCTAGATGTTGTAGCTTTTCTATATCTTCTGGGAGTTTGCAGTGGCATACTGATAACCTACTTTCTAACCTCAAGTACTTCATTTGACCAAAACTTCTGACATGTCCAAGATAGCAATCTTCACGTAACTTCTCCCAATCTTCTATATTCAGCACTCGCAAGACTTGGCTAATTAAAAACATAGAGGTGTTTTTAACCAGCACTGAATTAGAGCCAAAAGTATTAATTGATCGAATATGACCTGCATGTTCTTTTATCATGACCATCTCTTCAGCCCGCCAAGAAATGTCATGTTGGATAGATAAACGGCGAATCTTGTTAGAAGAATAATTTTCAGAAAACCCATTACGATTCCATATAGTAACAAAATTTTCCTCCACAGCCTTTGATACAATAAACTCAAGTATGACATCATGAACCCTGCACTCTTTCACCGTTGTGCCATCTGCCCCAACCTTGGTTGGCTGGACCAAGCTTCTATTGATCAGCTCATTCAAGTAACTCCTCCCAAGCTGCTCCATATTTTCTCTGCCTTGTCCAGGAATCAGTCCTTCGGCTACCCATAACAATATCAACCGTCTACAATCAATCAAATAATCCTCCGGGAACACGCTCAGATATAACATACAGCTCTTTAGATAAAGAGGAAGGTCAAAGTAACTAAGCAGAAAAATTCTTTTCATTTCATCCATGTGAGAATCTTTGTCAACTGCAGCAGAAATATACTTCAATGCATTGACCCAGACTTCCTTCGTTTTGCTTCTGTTTGCTAATAAACCAGCTATACTGATTATGGCTAATGGTAATCCCCCACATTTGGTCAAAATATCACTGGATACTGCCATCAAATCTTGGGGACAATGTTCAGTTGAGCGAAATAGCCTTTTAAAGAATAATCTTCTAGAATGGTCATCACCAAGTGGCTTTGCTTTGTACATTTGTCCATCAATACGAGCACACGTTTCGGCTACTGTTTTACTGCGTGTTGTAGTAATTATTCTGCTTCCGTTGCAATTGCGAGGTAAGGTACATTCTACAAGCTCCCAATCTGATACTTTCCAGATATCATCAATCAAGATGAAGTACCTGCATGCATTGGTTGAGGAATCATGTTACAAGGCCACCATAACTATTCAACATATAGAGCATATCATGGTGAAAGATATTGGAGAAAAGTAAAGAGATGGATAGTGGTGGCTCATTTTTTCTGTCAGTTCGTATTACACGTGCTAGGAATAGAGGCTGGAAACTACTTCCTCTATTATCGGAAAAGAATCTGTTTACAACCTCCAAAATAGTAGCTGCCACATGAGGCCCACTGAAAAACAAGAAGCATTCACTTTGAATACTTAATTTTTAAAGAAGATTTTTATGGATATTTAGAATGGCTATACGAAACAAACATGGTTGCAGTTATCAAGAAATAATTTTACTGAATCTGGAATTATTTGATGGTACTCAGTAAATAATTTTTTACTCAAATATCATTCGCACACAATCATTTTATATAGTACAGTACAGGTCAACTCCAACAACATACGCTTACCTTCGGGGGCAGTTGACTTGACCTTGTTTTAGAGCAACTTCAAAAATTTCCTAAAAAAATTCTTTCCAAAACTATATATTGGAGGTTCTTCTAAATTTTTTTTCCCAAAAACATATCAACCGCTAATAGTTAACCCCAAGCCCACACGCCCGCGGGAGGCTGAGGGGCGGTGGCGCGCGGCAAGGCAGGCGGCCACGAGGCCAAAGTGGCATCTGCGAGGCAAGGAAAGCAACCGTAGGGAAGAGTTGCTCCCGCTAGAGTTGCTCCCAAAATTGAATTAAAAAATAATGGTAAATTAGCAATTATTTGCAGTGTGGGAGTTCAATTTGTGTGCTACTGAGAGAAAACAACTTCGATTTGCTTTTCCTTCTGCCGCAGCCACCTCCAATTGCGACGCCGCAAGCCACCTCCGCACGCGAGGCAAGCTTCGGCAGCGTTGCGCTGCGGTGGATCTGCTTTGCCGCCATCAGCATCACCGGCCTGTAGCCTGTAGGTAGATGCGCTCGCCTTGCGCAGCGCCAGCCTTGGGCGGAGCAGGCCCAGGCAGAGCAGCGGAGCAGGATGCGGGGCTTTGCTCGGGAGGCTGATTGGGGAGGGCTTGCGAATATATGCGGAGTAACGGTGGCTTTTTTCGCGTCCGCGTAAAAATGCAGACAGTTCGAGGAAGCTATCGGAGTATCTGTTTTATTCTTCATCTGTTTTATTCCTTGATAAAAAAGAGCTTTTGGAGTTGCTCTTAGCTATAACAAATGCATATGTGGTAGTTTTATACTCGAATGGGTCCGTAAAATTTTTGAATCTTTGTTTCATAATTTCCGGAAACAATCGTAAAATGGCCTATAAATTAGGTGAGCTCATGTGATCGACAAAGACCCCACAACATTGCCATAGTTAGATGAACTGGCTAATTATTATAGTACAAGAAAGTAATTCTGGTTACCTCTTGTCAATTAAGTAGTCTTTCATTTTGCGTATGAGCTGCTCCGTGTCCCAGCTTTCCGACTGGTCAAACTCGCTCGTGCTTACTATTTGAGACAGTATATCTCTGAGTAGCTTCTTCATATCCAGAGTCTGAGATACAGACACGAAAGCCCTGCAATCAAATGCTTCTGTAATTTTTCGGCACACCTCCATGGCTAGAGTAGTCTTCCCCTGCCCAGCGGTACCATAGATGGACACCACCTTGTGTTGATTTTCTTCAACTTGTAATAACTGGATGATTTCCTCGCGAGGACCATCAATTCCCACAGGATCCCTTGCCTCCTGAAAGAGAGCAGTTGCTCGAGGATCCAAGCGCATCGGCTGAGGTGAGGGGGCGAGATAATCGACGCGGTAGCGTTTGGCCCGCTTACTCTGCTCTCTCACGAGTATCTCGAGTTCTTGGATCTCCGTTGCTATGCCCTGGTCCTCCCACAACATCTCCACCTTACGCGTGGCTTTGCGAACAAAGTTAGCATTGGAACCTCCATGGCTGTGATTGAGCATGAAGCGGTCGATGCAATCCTCAATATCGTAGGATAGCTCACGCACCTTGTTCCTCCAATGTTTAGCCATTGGATCCATTTGGTCGTCTTCCTTGTCTGCGAGCTTCTGCAGCACGACATCCATGGTGCTCAGCTCATCCTTCAGGAAGCGGATCCCTTTCTTCACGTCTATGGCGAGCTGGTACTTCTCGCCGAGCATGGCAGTCAGCTTGCAGATGATGGACCCCATCACGCTCGTGGCGGCGCTCGCCATCAGTTCGGCCCTCAATTCTCAGGGCCTCACAGTCGCAGATGGGGATTCCATTTACGTTAGGCGTGCACGATGGGAACGAGAAAGTGCTTTGTAAAGCACGGCCTCACATTCCACGATGTTTCGTTTCGGTGATCCCAAAATCTACGGATAAAAAAGGCTGAGGGAAAAAATTCTCGCGAGTTGCTGTGCAGTGTTCACAGCTAAAAAATTATTTGTTCGGACAGAACTGCAGATTTACATCAAATTTGAACATGTACGAGCATACCTTGCAAGTATGGTCACTTGAGAATTTCACTCTGTAGTTCTTTCTTTCGGCCAGAAATGCTTGTCAAACTTCAGTTAAGACTGTATTTCTCGTCTTTAGCCTACTAGATGCTCATAGTACATCATTTATTCATATTGTGGACTTGCGGTGTACACAAGCTACTGCACCTCAACACCATATCCGCTTCGTTTGGCGCGGGAACTGGGCATCTGATGTGTAAGCGCCTCAGGGTTGCAGGATATCTTCAAGTTCCAGCCCCCATCAGGTGCTCACTGTTTATATCTATCGTCATTCCCAAATTTATCGTTCTCTTTGCTTGGCGGAAGATCCAATTTAATTATGAGAATTCTGTTTTTTTAAAAAAACTTCTTTGCACCACTATTGCAGAGCATCTCATACGTGCTGATGCAAAAACCTCATTCGCATGGGTGGACGGAACAGCATCCCTAAGTCGATACGAATGCAGATAGTTATTTGTGCTGGCGTCGAAGCTGATACAAATGAAGTATTATACGTGCCAATGTGCCCACCCACACGGATAGTAAAGATATGAATTTATAAATTCAAATAGTAAAAATTATTTTACGACTCACGGATAGTAAAAACTGGAAGTCACAAGTTAGGCGTATTTCGCGCACGTGGGATGTCCAGCCTTCTAATCATGACGTGGCCCCTTGCGCGATAACTCCTTACTATCCACCTATACGGCTGTACACAAAGGAAAGTTTTATTCCTTTTGATCTTGTTGTTGACTGATATTTTGATTCATTATTTGAACATCTAAATGACTTTAAATAAAAAACTTTCAATTGCAAAGTTGTATATTTCATCGAAATTCCATACAAAATTTGTCTCCACCCATATGCAAAAGTTACGAATTTCCGAATACAAGTTGAAATTCAAATTACAAGCGCGGAAACAAAGCTAAAATTATATACATTATTTGACATATGAAAAACTTTAAACTGAAATCTTTGAACTAGAAAGTTGTAGATCATATCCAAACCTAGAATTTTCACATAAAGTTTGTCTTTATGCGAATCTATATCACGAAGTTACGAATTTCCAAATAAAACTTGAAATTTTAATTATGAGGGATGCAAAAGTCACGCTAAAGTTATAATTCTGGGCATCTAACCAACTTCAAATTGAAAACTTTCAACTACAAAATTTTAGATCTTGTCGAAATATATATATTTTTTTATAAAGCTTGTGTACATCCCAGTCTGTATGTAAAAGTTACGAATTTCTAAGTCCATATGTAAACCGTCCATGGTGTTCGTGCCGATTCTATTATACATCGGCACGAACGAGATGATATGAATGAGGATCACTGCAAATGTTTTGTACTGATCCATGGTGCAAGTGCCCCAACCACCATAAAAAGGATCACCCTCAATCTCCGCCATCTTCTAGGGGTGCTGGCTACCATGAGGCTGGACCCTCTCAGCTCTCGCAAAGCCAGTTCTATTAGAAAGTAGAGATGGTTCTATCCCCGGCTATTTCAATTACCTAAGGCATGTTAGGTTAGCAATGACTCATGTTTAGGATAGCATCCATGCCGCATATGCCCCTGCAATCTATAATTAATTGTTCACTCTCGAGTTGTTGGTGTTCGTATGTTGTGCACAAATTTTGTTTCTATTTGTCGTAATTTCTGTCGTAATTTCGCTGGAAACAGCTATGTATGTAATGGCCGGATGTTAATTCATTTTCAATTATTTCCTTGAAGTGCTCTATCTCTCTCAAATTATAAAGTTTCATATTGCAACCAATAGTAACATATTCGAATATTTAATGCTTCTAATGTAACTTGATATCTTGAAGAAAAAATTACACAAAAATAAAAAAACTAAGTTATAGCCGCCATTTCAACTGGCTGTAGCTGGCTCCACACAACGCAACCGGCGGTTAGAGCGGAGTGCCTAGCTACCGCCATCTGAAACGGCGGTAGCCGGTTATTCAAATGGCGGTAGCTAGTAGCTAGGTCCACCACTCCAACCGCCATTTCAACTGGCAGTAGCGTAGCTATCATCGTTTCATTCGGCGGTACGGGTGCATTTTGCGAATTTGGATCGTCTATTTATTTCTGCAAATTCGAAAAAAAAATATGAAAACAAAAAAATTCCTTACTCCTCGAGAGGCCTCGTTGTGGCAGCCGCCGTCGGCACGGCGCCGAAGAAGCAGGAAGCCATTCCGCCATGAACTACGAGGCCGGCCTGCAGACGGCGCTAGTCTTGGAGGCCCAGTTCAGTTGGGCAATGCCACGGGTTGACCAGCCCACATGCATCCTTTCAGAAAACCGGACCCGGTCTGCACCACTGAATTGTTAACCTGTTGCCTGTTGGTCCGGGATCAAAGCAGCAAGTGAGCGGGGTATACAGCATGTTGGAGCTGGGAACGGATTCTTTGTTGGTGAAAGCGGCTCTAAAAGAATGCATATTTTAGCTTGGCACGAACTGGTGGAGTGATCGTAGAAATAAAACGCTATATAGTATGTAACTTTTTTTGTCACTCTTAACTTTTCTAGTTTTTTTTCTGTAGCTTTTGCCCTCGTGAATGTAAAATAAGGTAGCACATACTCTAGCGGCAATGGGCTCTAACCTCTTATGTCCCCATGTAATTCTGACCTCGCTCACTTGGGACGGAGCGCCAGCAGGCGTCAAAATCATGGTGGCCAGCTATTGTGCCGTGTCAGACGTTTAATGGAATTTCTATTCAAAAGAATATATTACTAAAGGAAGGGGTTATCGTGTTCTTGCCCCTGTTTTGAATTCTAATTGTGATTTTATCCCTATTTTATCCTATAAGTTAAATGCCGGCGGCTCTTGACTTGTGGCACTGTGTCACGTAGGTATATGAATTCTGAAAATGTATTTTTTATCCCCAAACTTGCTAACCGTGCCAAATAGGTCCAAATCTACTCTAAAACGCATCTCTCTCCTCTAATTCCTTTCCTCATCCCTATCAACGTTGATGTGGACCTCCCTCCCTCTCATTCTCTCTCTCTTTCTCTCTCTCTCTCTCCTTCCCACCGACCTCTACTCCCTCCCCGTGCGTAGCCGCCGGTGCTGCCTCTCCTGCGCCACCGGCCACTGCTTCTTCCTCCCTTCCCACGCTGCTGTCCGCTCCGCCCTCACTCCGTGCCGCCGGCCGCCTCCCCCCTCCCCCTGGTCCACCACCGACTCTCACTCGCACGATGGCCTCGCCGGAGCCAGCGGAGGCCTCGCCGCCGTCCATGCCCACCACCACCACCGTGTCCCCCTGCCTGACCCTGCGCCCGCTGCCTGCTACTGCCGCGCTGCCGACCATGGGCCCCGCGCTGCTTCGCGTGGCGCGCAGCGGCGAAGAGCGCCGGTTCGTCACGGCGCTCCTGGCGGACCCTGCCGCCCTGGACCTCAAGTCGGCCACCACGGCGGGGGAACACGCTCCTCCATGTTGCGGCCGTGGGCAGGCACGTGGACCTCGCATCGCTCCTCCTCCGCCGCGCCCCCTGCCTCCTCGCCCCGTGCAATGCCACGCTCGATACCCCGCTCCACCTCGTGGCGCACGCCGGGGTGCACAAGGTTGTCGCGCCCCTCGTCACCTTCTCCACCTCGTCCTCCTCTCTGCGCGCACCGGCCCGGGCCACGAACAGGCACGGGGAGATGGCGCTGCACAACACCGTGCGGAGCGACCACAAGGCCGCCGCGGACCCGGGGCTCGTGGGGTGGCTGGCGGCGCGGGAGGAGAGAGGAGGTAGCACAGGCTCTGGCGCTTGCACCTGCGCTACCACGGCGGCGTTCGCACCCCTGCCTCCGCCACCGACCAGGAGCCGGCGACGCAGGGATTAGGGAAGAGAGAGGAGGAAGAGAGGGGGCGGCCGGCGGCGGCGGGGGAAGAGGGAGGCGCGGTGGCCGCCGGAGCGGGGGTAGGGAGGTGCGTCGGCCGGTGGAAAGGGAGCGATGGGGCGGCTAGCGGCACGGGAGGAGGGAGCAGAGGGAGGTGGGGGTAAGAGAGAGAATGAGAGAGAATGAGAGGGAGGGGTCCACGGCAGCGTTAATAGGAATGATGAGAGGGATTGGAGGAGAGAGATGCGTTTTAGAGTAGATTTGGACCTATTTACCATGGTTAGCAAGTTTGGGGACAAAAATGCATTTTCAGAGTTGATATACCTACATGACACAGCCCACAAGTTCAAGTACCCTCGGTGCATTTAACTTTTATCCTATCTATTATCTTTGATTTTGTGTATTTTACCCTGCTTTTTGAAGGCTCCGATTTACCTTTATCCTTAACTCTGTTACCTGCACGCAGAATAAAGCAATTAGAAAAAGAACAGAAGCCCAACGAAAAGACAAAGTTGCCACTTATGTTTCCATACTGCTTCCAGAGGCTGGCACAACCTATGTCTCGATCGTCTCTCTCCCAAGGTCCTGCGTGCGAAGGGCGGCTTGGTGCGGTGGCAATGGCAGGAGGCCAGCGGCGGGCCGTTGGTTAGGGCACGGGGAGCGAGCGCACGTAGCCAGGCGGTGGCATGCGGCACGGGAGGCGAGGCGTGCAGCTCGGGCCTGCGCGGGCGCATGCGGTTCACCCGACGGCGCGGGGAGAGGGGGGCGCGGCTAGGCGGAGGCACGTGGCGAGGGCGGCCTGGCGCGAGGCGCGGGGAGCGAGCAACCGTAGGACGAAAAATTAACCTCAGGTTTTAGACAATCTTAGGGCCCCTTTGGCACGGCTCATCGAGCGGCTTCTAGGGTGGCATTTGATGAAGCCGTGCCAAACGGGAGAAGGCAAAACGGCTCACCCGCGAAAGCCAGTAGAAGCCCCGCAAAATGCGGTCTCTACGTTTCTCCACCCACCGGAAGCCAAAAAAAGTGGCTTATTCCGGCTCCTCCTCGTCACTTTCCATCCTTGTCCCCGGTGGCGGCGGAGGGCGGAGGAGCGCCGGGGCGGCGCCGTGGCGGTGGAGGGGCGGAGGAGGACCGGGGTGGCGGACGGAGCCGGGCCAGTAGGCGCATGCCTCGCTGGCTCGCTTCAGAACCAGGCCAGCCCGGTCTGCACCCTCACCGTCCCCAGCCACGCTCACACAGGACTCAGGCTCTACCGTCTCCCCAGGCAGTTCCACCCGAAGGGAACACTTCTCTGCGCACACAGGGTTCTCCTCAAACACCGCTACCAGGGCTAACACGAGAATGACACACGCAGAGGTTTCTCCTCTAGGGTCCCTAGCGTAGAGAAATCGCCCCATAAGAACGAGCTTAAAGGAAGGCAGGGATGCTACCAGGACAGCTTAATCCATTTCCACGGGTCAAGCTTACATGCGGCTTTCCCTTTCGGGAAACCCCAAGCACTTAGCACAAACCTTGATTACCTTACAAACCGAGGGACGAGCTCCAACGGCCTCCCTTTATTCTAGTGGTGGTAGTACAGAGGTGGAGTAATACAACGGTAGATTCTAAAATATGGTGGCTAATTCTATCTCTCTCAGAGAGTGGTGGTGGATGTCTTCATGAGTGGAGTATGAGTGGAGGTCTTCGGTGGTGGAGTGTGTCTTCGTGATGCTCTGGTGGTGATCTAGTTGATGCCGTAGTGTGGTTATGCGGTGCCTTCAATGCTTCACCCGGTACCTCCTTTTATAGTCGCGGCAGAGGCTTCTGGAGTTGCTTCGTGCTTAAGGCTTCTGGTGCCTTCAACTATTCTCCTCTTCTGTTGCCTGGACACTTGGACAGCTCTCCGCTCCTCAATAATTGTCCTGGGTACAATAGAGTTGCTGTTTATTCTTTTTGCCTTGTCCTCTATCGCGCACTGTCTTCTCGTGATATTCTGGATGCTGCTTGGTATGGTCTTCCACGCCCGAATGATTGACGTCGTAGACTTCAATCAAAACATCATGGCATGTAGTATTATTCTGCCCCGGCCGAATTGTTGTTAACACCTTAACAACAGTGGAGACTTATTCCCTTGTGTGACAAAATATTGTTTTATGCGAGCTGTATTTCTTATTCTTCTTCTTCAATATCCGGTTCCTTGGTTGCCTCTTTTCTTGGTTATTCTTGGCTATCTCCACGGAAATCCATCATATCATCATCAGATATGGGTACTTCCATTTTCAACTCATAGTCTTTTTGCATATTTTTTAATTTCTCATCTATTTCAAGCCTTATTTCTTTCATTATTTCTTCTTTTAAATTATTCTTCCATTGAGGAAATAATGATTCAAAATTTTCCTTTAACTTATTGTCAATATATTCCTCAGAATTTCTTTCTTCAGAATTTCTTTATATGTTGGAGCCTTAGATGAACCGTCTTCTTTGATATTTATTCCAGATGGGCTTGGCCTAAGCTCCCTTATTTTTTTATATTTTTGAATATATTCCTTAGCAGCAGGTTCTAAAAAGTAGTTTACTCCTAATATATTTCTAGCATATGTAAGAGCTTGATCAATGTCAGTATATTTCTTCCATAGTATTCCTCCGCCTTTATCTTTTTCTATTTTTTGTGCTATTACTTGCTCAAATGATACATAAATTCCAGGATTCTTTCCTTTATATATCACATATATGGCCTTTTTCTCTATATTTTTGGGTGACTCCTTTGGTTGTATTAGCCCATTAATTGTATGGAAGTATTCAGCTAGGCTATTTAAAATAGCTAGCATATATCCCTTATCTTCTCGTTTATTGTTGTATTGATACCAAAAATTGTCTAAAATGCATTCTTGTACTTCGTCTAGTACAATATGATCCCTTGGTTTAAATTTATATGTGTTTGGAGGAAATATTCTTAGCTTATTCTCTGCTCCAAAGCAGAAACAGTCAATCCCTGTTGGACTCACTCCCTTCTTCATTCCTGCAAAATAGATGAACGAGAAAATATATCAGGAAGGGTATTATCCTTTCCCTTTATATGCTCAAATATTACTTTGTATCCATTCCCTGTAATTATATCTTCAAATAAAACCCATCTTCTAGTTGAACTTTTCTTACTATTAATTTTATTGTAGTATCTACATATAGCTTCGCAATTTGTTCGTACCGTGAACTCTTTAAATCCTAGATATAATCTGAAAGCATTTAGCGCATTAATAACAGCTAAAATTTCTCTATCTGTATTATTTATTGCCTTTAGTTTATATTTCCCTGAAGCATACCTACATATTTTTTTCTTCTATTTTTGGGGAGTATTTATGAGGCTTTTGCTTTAATATAGCACCCCACCCTATTTCAGATGCGTCTGTTTCTATAATAAAATAATAGTCATCTAGAGGTAAATCTAGAGGTTTTAATTCTTTCACCTTTTCTTTTATGATTCTTACTAGCTTTATATCTTCGGAATTAAAATGTTTTTGCCCATTTTTTCTTAATTTCGCATATAATGGCCCAGCTAGTTTTGCTAAATTTTCTATGTAATTTCTAGCATAATTTACTATTCCTAAAAATTGCTGCAAGGTTTTCTTATCATTCATGACATCAGGAAATTGCAAAATTTCCTTTGCAATATGATCTTGTAAATAAATTTTTCCCTCTCCTATTTCATGGCCTAAGAAATTTATCTTTTCTTTGCATATTTCCATCTTCTTTTTAGAAAGTATTAACCCATGCTACTCTACCTTTCTAAAGAACGTTTCCAAATGAGCTATATGTTCTTTATAAGATTTTGAAAAAACTAATAAATCATCTATATAAACCAATATGAAGTCTTGATTTTCATTAAAGATATTCTGCATTTTTCTTTGAAACAGAGCAGGGGCATTTTTTAAACCTAATGGCATTACCAACCATTCAAAATGACCTTGAGGACATGTGAAGGCAGTCCAGCCTATTGATTCTTCTGCCATTTGTACTTGCCAAAACCCAGCTTTTAAATCAAATTTTGAGAAATATTTGCTACCTTGTATTCTATTTATCCATTCTTGCTTATTTGGGATATTATATCCGTCATCTATTGTATTATCATTTAATCTTTTATAATTAATAACCATTCTTGACTTTCCTCTGGCTATTTCAGCATGATTTCTAACTATAAAGGCTGCTGACCTATGGGGACTTCTGCTTTCTCTTATTGCTCCTAACTTTAGTAATTCTTCAATATGCATCTTAAACTCTTCTATATCCTTAGGTGTCGCTTCTATCGGACGAGTCTTAATTATATAATCAGGGTTTATTATATTAAGCTTACAAACTATACCATTCTTATCCCAATATTTCATTGGTATTTCTCCTATTATTTGAATTTCTTCTAACCTTTGTACTATCTTATCTATGTCTTTCTTAGATTTTATATCTCTATACCAGTTTGGTGATAGCGATTGCAAACTAATACACTCTATGCATGTATTTGCTATATGGAATTCTTCTATACTTTCACCTAATTCTTCATCTATATTATCAACATACTTATTATTGTCATATTCTTGAGTTTCTATTTTAGCTTTTCCTTCATTAGAGCTTATAGTTTTTCGTACTTCTGTTATATATGGAATATTATCTTGGTATGGGATGAATGTAATCCCTTGCTCATGTATAATTGTTGTTTGTAAGGAATGCTGTAAAAACCTTAATCCTAATATCATATCATCATTTATCATGGATAAATCTCTTATTGTGATCTCATCCATTATATATTTTGTATTGTTTATTTGTATCTCAATATTATAAGCTAACTAGTTATGAAGCTTTTTTATTCCTGACATATCAGTGGATATTTCTGCTTTATCTTGATCTATTGTATGTACTATCTCTGGGCATCTTGCAAAATATTTATCATGTATAATATTTTTTGTACAACCAGTATCTACTAATGCTAATATTTTATAAGTGATGGTAGGTGTTAATTTTACCTTTACAGGTATTCTTATTCCTACAATTTCTTTAAATGGTAATCTAACTATGTATTTGCTGCCAAAATTAATTATAGCATCTTTTAATTGTATAGCCTTATCATTATTTTTATCAACTATGGCTTGATCTTTAAACTCAGTGTTGCCACTAACATTTCCTTCAATCTTATTATTATTAAATTCTATTTTACTTCTTAGATCTTCCAACTCAGCTTCTAAGATATTTACTCTATTTTCTAAATTTCTAACTCTACTTGCTAGTATTTTATCTTCTGCTATTATTTCTATTTCTTGTCTCCATTTCTGATTAGCATTCCTTAAACATGAAGCACATGCTTGTTTTAAACATACAGTACAAGTAAATCTATTATCTTGACTAGGATAATATATGCAAAAAGCACACTTGATATTATAATCACCTCTTCCTTTTATCCAATCATGCTCACAATCTCCTTGATCCATTAATTCAGTTCTAGCTTCTTTCAAATCACTTGTTTCTTCGTCTTTTATTTCTAGCGCATCCATAGTATTTTCTATATTATGTATTTCCTCTTCACCAAGAGAGTTTATAAAATCATTGTGACTCTGCACATTATTTTCTTCTTCTTCTTCATAGCTTTCTAAAGGATAACTTTCATTAACCTTTGTTTGGGCTTCTTTATCAATAGTGGAATCTTTCATGATATCATTTTGCGGAACTTCTTTTGCTTTATGGCTTTTAATGTCTACTGGTTTCACCTTAGCTTTTTGCTCTTTTATTAATTGAGAGTTAATTTTTGCGTCATAAAGATCTTTATCCTTTTTTAACTTATATAACATCCTAATAAAATAAACTTCTTTTTCTCTAATAGCAAGCCATTCACTCAACATAGAGGTATTATATTCATGTGGTATTTTATTTAACTTTTGTTCATAGTGATGAATCTTGCTAACTAAACTTTCCATTAAAAGTAAGAACACTTACTTAAGGTTGTAACAACTAATTCAAATATCTTGACTAGATATAGAAAAACCCTCAAAAACACAAAATTTAACAACCTCGGCTCTGATACCAGTCTGGGAAATCTCGATCGAGAGCGAGGGAACGAGCGACTTCGAAAAATTTTGAATTTCAAATTTCGAGTTACTATTAACAGTACTATTCAAATTTGGCGAACACTATTCAAATTCGTGGCACTATTTAAATTCAGCTCACTATTCAAATTCGGGAATATGAATAGTGCCCGAGCACTCACCGGGAGTGGATGGAGCACCTATGGGTGGCGGCACTATTCAGCCACTATTCACTCACTATTACGCACTATTGAGTTACTATTCGGGGTCGCATTCAGGGGATACGAGCACGCGCGGGTGCGTGATTAGGTATATTCCTTAATTAAGCCTATTCTCAGGATCTTTGCGGGTTGGCGAGACCGAAGATTCAGCCGGTCGTGCTGCTATGCTTGTGACAGTCCTACTCGGTACTCACCGCATGCCTCGCTGGCTCGCTTCAGAACCAGGCCAGCCCGGACTGCACCCTCACCGTCCCGAGGCACGCTCAAACAGGACTCAGGCTCTACCGTCTCCCCAGGCAGTTCCACCCGAAGGGAACACTTCTCTGCCCACACAGGGTTCTCCTCAAACGCCGCTACACGGGCTAACACGAGAACGACACACGCAGAGGTTTCTCCTCTAGGGTCCCTAGCGTAGAGACATCGTCCCATACGAACGAGCTTAAAGGAAGGCAGGGATGCTGCCAGGACAGCTTAATCCATTTCCACGGGACAAGCTTACATGCGGCTTTCCCTTTCGGGAAACCCCAAGCACTTAGCACAAACCTTGATTACCTTACAAACCGAGGGACGAGCTCCAACGGCCTCCCTTTATTCTAGTAGTGGTAGTACAGAGGTGGAGTAATACAGCGGTAGATTCTAAAGTATGGTGGCTAATTCTTTCTCTCAGAGAGTAGTGGTGGATGTCTTCATGAGTGGAGTATGAGTGGGGGTCTTCGGTGGTGGAGTGTGTCTTCGTGATTCTTGGTGATGCTCTGGTTGTGATCTGGTTGATGTCGTAGTGTGGTTATGCGGTGCCTTCAATGCTTCACCCGGTACCTCCTTTTATAGTCGCGGCAGAGGCTTCTGGAGTTGCTTCGTGCTTAAGGCTTCTGGTGCCTTCAACTATTCTCCTCTTCTGTTGCTTGGACACTTGGACGGCTCTCCTCTCCTCAATAATTGTCCTGGGTACAGTAGAGTTGCTGTTTATTCTTTTTGCCTTGTCCTCTATCACGCACTGACTTCTCGTGATATTCTGGATGCTGCTTGGTATGGTCTTCCACGCCCGAATGATTGACGTCGCAGACTTCAATCAAAACATCATCGCATGAAGTGCTCTAATACCAGTATTGGACGAGGGGATAATACGATCAAGGGCGAGGTAACGAGCGACTCCGAAAAATTTCGGAATTCAAATTTCGAGTTACTATTCACAACACTATTCAAATTCGACGAACACTATTCAAATTCACGGCACTATTTAAATTCAGCTCACTATTCAAATTCGGGAATATGAATAGTGCCCGACACTCACCGGGAGTGGGTGGAGCACCTATGGGTGGCGGCACTATTCAGCCACTATTCACTCACTATTGCGCACTATTGAGCTACTATTCGGGGTCGCTTTCAGGGATACGAGCACGCGCGGGTGCGTGATTAGGTATATTCCTTAATTAAGCCTATTCTCAGGATCTTTGCGGGTTGGCGAGACCGAAGGTTCAGCCGGACGTGCTGCTATGCTTGTGACAGTCCTACTCGGTACTCACCGCATGCCTCGCTGGCTCGCTTCAGAACCAGGCCAGCTCGGTCTGCACCCTCACCGTTCCCAGCCACGCTCACACAGGACTCAGGCTCTCTGTCTCCCCAGGCAGTTCCACCCAAAGGAAACACTTCTCTGCGCACACAGGGTTCTTTTCAAACGCCGCTACACGGGCTAACACGAGAACGACACACGCAGAGGTTTCTCCTCTAGGGTCCCTAGCGTAGAGACATCGCCCCATACGATCGAGCTTAAAGGAAGGCAGGGATGCTACCAGGACAGCTTAATCCATTTCCACGGGACAAGCTTACATGCGGCTTTCCCTTTCGGGAAACCCCAAGCACTTAGCACAAACCTTGATTACCTTACAAACCGAGGGACGAGCTCCAACGGCCTCCCTTTATTCTAGTGGTGGTAGAACAGAGGTGGAGTAATACAGCGGTGGATTCTAAAATATGGTGGCTAATTCTATCTCTCTCAGAGAGTGGTGGTGGATGTCTTCATGAGTGGAGTGTGGGTGGAGGTCTTCGGTGGTGGAGTGTGTCTTCATGATTCTTGGTGATGCTCTGGTTGTGGTCTTGTTCATGTCGTAGTGTGTTGCCTTCAATGCTTCACCCGGTACCTCCTTTTATAGTCGCGGCAGAGGCTTCTGGAGTTGCTTCGTGCTTAAGGCTTCTGGTGCCTTCAACTATTCTCCTCTTCTGTTGCCTGGACACTTGGACGGCTCTCCGCTCCTCAATAATTGTCCTGGGTACAGTAGAGTTGCTGTTTATTCGTTTTGCCTTGTCCTCTATCGCGCACTGTCTTCTCGTGATAGTCCGGATGCTGCTTGGTATGGTCTTCCACGCCCGAATGATTGACGTCGCAGACTTCAATCAAAACATCATGGCATGTAGTATTATTCTACCAGTATTGAACAAGGGGATAATACGATCAAGGGCGAGGGAAGGAGCGACTCCGAAAAATTTCGGAATTCAAATTTCGAGTTACTATTCACAGCACTATTCAAATTCGGCGAACACTATTCAAATTCGCGGCACTATTTAAATTCAGCTCACTATTCAAATTCGGGAATATGAATAGTGCCCGAGCACTCACCGGGAGTGGGTGGAGCACCTATGGGTGGCGGCACTATTCAGCCACTATTCACTCACTATTGCGCACTATTGAGCTACTATTCGGGGTCGCTTTCAGGGGATACGAGCACGCGCGGGTGCGTGATTAGGTATATTCCTTAATTAAGCCTATTCTCAGGATCTTTGCGGGTTGGCGAGACCAAAGATTCAGCCGGTCGTGCTGCTATGCTTGTGACAGTCCTAGTCGGTACTCACCGCATGCCTCGCTGGCTCTCTTCAGAACCAGGCCAGCCCGGCCTGCAGCCTCACCGTCCCCAGCCACGCTCACACAGGACTCAGGCTCTACCGTCTCCCCAGGCAGTTCCACCCGAAGGGAACACTTCTCTACGCACACAGGGTTCTCCTCAAACGCCGCTACCAGGGTTAACACGAGAACGACACACGCAGAGGTTTCTCCTCTAGGGTCCCTAGCGTAGAGACATCACCCCATACGATCGAGCTTAAAGGAAGGCAGGGATGCTACCAGGACAGCTTAATCCATTTCCATGGGTCAAGCTTACATGCGGCTTTCCCTTTTGGGAAACCCCAAGCACTTAGCACAAACCTTGATTACCTTACAAACCGAGGGACGAGCTCCAACGGCCTCCCTTTATTCTAGTGGTGGTAGTACAGAGGTGGAGTAATACAGCGGTAGATTCTAAAATATGGTGGCTAATTCTATCTCTCTCAGAGAGTGGTGGTGGATGTCTTCATGAGTGGAGTGTGGGTGGAGGTCTTCGGTGGTGGAGTGTGTCTTCATGATTCTTGGTGATGCTCTGGTTGTGGTCTGGTTGATGCCGTAGTGTGTTAATTTTACCTTTACAGGTATTCTTATTCCTACAATTTCTTTAAATGGTAATCTAACTATGTATTTGCTGCCAAAATTAATTATAGCATCTTTTAATTGTATAGCCTTATCATTATTTTTATCAACTATGGCTTGATCTTTAAACTCAGTGTTGCCACTAACATTTCCTTCAATCTTATTATTATTTAATTCTATTTTACTTCTTAGATCTTCCAACTCAGCTTCTAAGATATTTACTCTATTTTCTAAATTTCTAACTCTACTTGCTAGTATTTTATCTTCTGCTACTATTTCTATTTCTTGTCTCCATTTCTGATTAGCATTCCTTAAACATGAAGCACATGCTTGTTTTAAACATACACTACATGTAAATCTATTATGTTGACTAGGATAATATATACAAAAAGCACATTTGATATTATAATCACCTCTTCCTTTTATCCAATCATGCTCACAATCTCCTTGATCCATTAATTCAGTTTTAGCTTCTTTCGAATCACTTGTTTCTTCATCTTTTATTTCTAGCGCATCCATAGCATTTTCTATATTATGTATTTCCTCTTCACCAAGAGAGTTTATAAAATCATTGTGACTCTGCACATTATTTTCTTCTTCTTCATATCTTTCTAAAAGATACCTTTCATTAACCTTCTTTTGGGCTTCTTTATCAATAGTGGAATCTTTCATGATATCACTTTGCAGAACTTCTTTTGCTTTATATCTTCAGAATTAAAATGTTTTTGCCCATTTTTTCTTAATTTTGCATATAATGGCCCAGCTAGTTTTGCTAAGTTTTCTATGTAATTTCTAGCATAATTTACTATACCTAAAAATTGCTGCAAGGTTTTCTTATCATTCATGACATCAGGAAATTGCAAAATTTTCTTTGCAATATGATCTTGTAAATAAATTTTTCCCTCTCCTATTTCATGGCCTAAGAAATTTATCTTTTCTTTGCATATTTCCATCTTTTTAGAAAGTATTAACCCATGCTGCTCTACCTTTCTAAAGAACGTTTCCAAATGAGCTATATGTTCTTTATAAGATTTTGAAAAAACTAATAAATCATCTATATAAACCAATATGAAGTCTTGATTTTCATTAAAGATATTCTGCATTTTTCTTTGAAACAGAGCAGGGGCATTTTTTTAGTCCTAATGGCATTACCAACCATTCAAAATGACCTTGAGGACATGTGAAAGGAGTCCAACCTATTGATTCTTCTGCCATTTTTACTTGCCAAAATCCAACTTTTAAATCAAATTTTGAGAAATATTTGCTTCCTTGTATTCTATTTATCCATTCTTGCTTATTTGGGATATTATATCCGTCATCTATTGTATTATCATTTAATCTTTTATAATTAATAACCATCCTTGACTTTCCTCTAGCTATTTCAGCATGATTTCTAACTATAAAGGCTGCTGAACTATGGGGACTTCTGCTTTCAGTTAAAGTTCTATGGGAACAATGGGTAGAAAGTTATCCTCATTATTATGAAGAATTAAAAAGAGCTGGTAGCAACCCTTATAATTTTGCAAATATCATATCAAGTATTGTTATAGATGAAGATACAGAATTAGGTTATACTGCATTACAAAATGAAAGATTGAAGGAAATAGAGAAATTGACTTTAACAAATTGGAAAGGAATAAAAGAGTTCTCTCAGCATTATTTGTATAACGCCACAACTGCTAAGCAAGGCTATAATAAGAGTATAGTTGAAAGATATTTTAATAAACTACCAGATCCTTTAGGATCTATGATATTTGAAGAATATAAAAAGGAATCTAATGGAAGGGAATATAATATTTCTCAGGCTATAACATTTGTTTTTAAGCAACTAAGAAAAATATGCACAAGCATACAAGCTCAAAGGTCAATGAAGCAATCAGATTACAACTTTTGTAATAAAATAGTTCAAATACCATTGACATATGGAGAAGAGAAATATAGAAATAAGAAATACCCTAAAAATTATAAAAAGGGAAATGTAAAAACAAAGAAAAGATATTTCCTAAGGAGATCAGATAATAGAGCTCCTTTCCTTCACAAGAGAAATGTAAGAAGATATAATCCTAGGAAAAATTATGATAGTACTTGTAGATGCTTTATTTGCAATTCTCCAGATCATTTAAGTAAAACTTGTCCTAATAAGGATAAGAAGAGATATTCTAACAAGCAAGAAGAGCAAGAAAAGGTGTTAATTATAGATAGTGTTAATGAAAATATTTTGGTATGTGATGATGATATAATGGATGATAAATCTATATATTCAATAATAGAAACAGATGAGATTGAATATAATGAAGAAGATGAATCGAGTGATGAAGAGATGAACTTGATTGAGGAACTAGCAGGGTTAAAAATAGAAATGATGGATCAAGTAATTCGGGATCATAAAAGAGATGACGATAATATAAATTGTGTATTTTGTATATATTATCAAGATCCAGGACAAAGGGCTACTTGTAGTTTATGTATAAAGCAGGCATGTAGATCATGCTTAGAACAACCAAGTGACAAGAAAGTAGTCAATACAAAATGTGAGGAAAATAAGATCAGTCCGAAGGAGGACTCTTCAAATGATAAAAGAAATAATAAATATTTAACCAATACTCCATACGAGTTTCTTATCCCTAGGATAAGTTTTAAGACTGAACAAGTGTTGGCATATTTTACACAAGATATTATAGATCTAATATGGAAGAAATATGCTGAAAGGCAGTACAAAACATTTCATGATATACAAAATTACTTCATGAGGCTATATCAAGGTATAGAAAGGAATTTGGGAATAATAGTTACTATAAATACCTTTCCTTTGCTTCATCTTGATGATAAGTTAATTGTTAAACCTCATCATAAATTTATAATACTTAAGTCTGATATAAACCTAAAATATTTTACAAATATACAAAGGCATACAGCAGAAGATATTTCTTTACAAACTATTATTGATCATGGGTTAGTCCGACATATTTATGGAACATTGGAGGAAATACTTCAATCTGATTTAGGAAAGGCTATTAAAGAAGCATGCAAGAGATTGGCGTGTGTTCAAGGAAAATATAAAAATAAAATACTTTTCTAACCCACCAAAATTTACACTACCATTGAGACCAGCAAGTCATGATATATATATTATAAAAGGTTCGTATAAATTCCCTACGATATGGTCTTCAGAAACATGGTACAATTATGAAGAAATACGTGCCAAAAATAATCATGATAATTGGAGAATTTTCAGTGAAGCAAAAGAAATAGAAGGAAATACTAAATTCAATACTGAGTACCATATGATGTATCAAAACAAAATAACAAAAATATTTTTACGAGAATATTATGGAAGAAATAGTATAATATCAAAAGAAGTAGGAAGGCTACTTAAGCCAAATTATGGAATGGAATGCCAGTTAAGAAAAGAATATCGTGAATTACTGTCATGGTATCAACTGTGGCAACCAGAGGAACCGGATATTGAAGAAGAAGAATAGAAATACAGTTCGCATAAAAGAGTATTTTATCACACAAGGGAATAAATCTCCAGTGTTGTTAAAATGTTAATAACAATTCGGCTGGGGCAGAATAATACTACATGCCATGATGTTCTGATTGAAGTCTGCGAGGTCAATCATTCGGGCGTGGAAGACCATACCAAGCAGCATCCGAAATATCACGAGAAGACAGTACGCGATAGAGGACAAGGCAAAAAGAATAAACAACAACTCTACTGTACCCAGGACAATTATTGAGGAGCGGAGAGCCGTCCAAGTGTCCAGGCAACAGAAGAGGAGAATAGTTGAAGGCACCAGAAGCCTTAAGCACGAAGCAACTCCAGAAGCCTCTGCCGCGACTATAAAAGGAGGTACCGGGTGAAGCATTGGAGGCACCACCACCGCAGCACGACACCACACTACGACATCAACCAGATCACAACCAAAGCATCACCAAGAATCACGAAGACACACTCCACCACCGAAGACCCCCACTCATACTCCACTCATGAAGACATCCACCACCACTCTCTGAGAGAAAGAATTAGCCACCATACTTTAGAATCTACCGCTGTATTACTCCACCTCTGTACTACCACTACTAGAATAAAGGGAGGTCGTTGGAGCTCGTCCCTTGGTTTGTAAGGTAATCAAGGTTTGTGCTAAGTGCTTGGAATTCCCGAAAGGGAAAGCCGCATGTAAGCTTGTCCCGTGGAAATGGATTAAGCTATCTTGGCAGCATCCCTGCCTTCCTTTAAGCTCGTTCGTATGGGGTGATGTCTCTACGCTAGGGACCCTAGAGGAGAAACCTCTGCGCGTGTCGTTCTCGTGTTAGCCCTGGTAGCGGCGTTTGAGGAGAACCCTGTGTGCGCAGAGAAGTGTTCCCTTCGGGTGGAACTGCCTGAGGAGACGGTAGAGCCTGAGTCCTGTGTGAGCGTGGCTGGGGACGGTGAGGCTGCAGGCCGGGCTGGCCTGGTTCTGAAGCGAGCCAGCGAGGCATGCGGTAAGTACCGAGTAGGACTGTCACAAGCATAGCAGCACGTCCGGCTGAATCTTCGGTCTCGCCAACCCGCAAAGATCCTGAGAATAGGCTTAATTAAGGAATACACCTAATCACGCACCCGCGCGTGCTCGTATCCCCTGAAAGCGACCCCGAATAGTAGCTCAATAGTGCGCAATAGTGAGTGAATAGTGGCTGAATAGTGCCGCCACCCATAGGTGCTCCACCCACTCCCGGTGAGTGCTCGGGCACTATTCATATTCCCGAATTTGAATAGTGAGCTGAATTTAAATAGTGCCGCGAATTTGAATAGTGTTCGTCGAATTTGAATAGTGCTGTGAATAGTAACTCGAAATTTGAATTCCGAAATTTTTCGGAGTCGCTCGTTCCCTCACCCTTGATCGTATTATCCCCTCGTCCAATACTGGTATCAGGGCCAGGCATGCGTTGAGTACCGAGTAGGACTGTCACAAGCATAGCAGCACGACCGGCTGAATCTTCGGTCTCGCCAACCCGCAAAGATCCTGAGAATAGGCTTAATTAAGGAATATACCTAATCACGCACCCGCGCATGCTCGTATCCCTGAAAGCGACCCCGAATAGTAGCTCAATAGTGCGCAATAGTGAGTGAATAGTGACTGAATAGTGCCGCCACCCATAGGTGCTCCACCCACTCCCGGTGAGTGCTCGGGCACTATTCATATTCCCGAATTTGAATAGTGAGCTGAATTTAAATAGTGCCGCGAATTTGAATAGTGTTCGTCGAATTTGAATAGTGCTCTGAATAGTAACTCGAAATTTGAATTCCGAAATTTTTCGGAGTCGCTCGTTCCCTCACCCTTGATCGTCATGAGGAGACAGTGCGCGATAGAGGACAAGGCAAAAAGAATAAACAACAACTCTACTGTACCCAGGACAATTATTGAGGAGCGGGGAGCCGTCCAAGTGTCCAGGCAACAGAAGAGGAGAATAGTTGAAGGAACCAGAAGCCTTAACCACACTACGACATCAACCAGATCACAACCAGAGCATCACCAAGAATCACGAAGACACACTCCACCAGCGAAGACCTCCACCCACACTCCACTCATGAAGACATCCACCACCACTCTCTGAGAGAGATAGAATTAGCCACCATATTTTAGAATCTACCGCTGTATTACTCCACCTCTGTACTACCACCACTAGAATAAAGGGAGGCCGTTGGAGCTCGTCCCTCGGTTTGTAAGGTAATCAAGGTTTGTGCTAAGTGCTTGGGGTTTCCCGAAAGGGAAAGCCACATGTAAGCTTGACCCGTGGAAATGGATTAAGCTGTCCTGGTAGCATCCCTGCCTTCCTTTAAGCTCGTTCTTATGGGGCGATGTCTCTACGCTAGGGACCCTAGAGGAGAAACCTCTGCGTGTGTCGTTCTCGTGTTAGCCCTGGTAGCGGCGTTTGAGGAGAACCCTGTGTGCGCAGAGAAGTGTTCCCTTCGGGTGGAACTACGTGGGGAGACGGTAGAGCCTGAGTCCTGTGTGAGCGTGGCTGGGGACGGTGAGGCTGCAGGCCGGGCTGGCCTGGTTCTGAAGCGAGCCAGCGAGGCATGCGGTGAGTACCGAGTAGGACTGTCACAAGCATAGCAGCACGTTCGGCTGAATCTTCGGTCTCGCCAACCCGTAAAGATCCTGAGAATAGACTTAATTAAGGAATATACCTAATCACGCACCCGCGCGTGCTCGTATCCCCTGAATGCGACTCCGAATAGTAGCTCAATAGTGCGTAATAGTGAGTGAATAGTGGCTGAATAGTGCCGCCACCCATAGGTGCTCCATCCACTCCCGGTGAGTGCTCGGGCACTATTCATATTCCCGAATTTGAATAGTGAGCTGAATTTAAATAGTGCCGCGAATTTGAATAGTGTTCGCCGAATTTGAATAGTACTATGAATAGTAACTCGAAATTTGAAATCCGAAATTTTTCGGAGTCGCTCATTCCCTCGCCCTCGATAAAAGATGGGATTCAGTGAATAAAGCAGCATTGGGTTTCCTAGAAGAAGATATGAATGAAAATATGTTAATAACATACATAGCTCCAGATTTAATAATGCCAATAAAAGAATTTATAGATAAAATGGCAATTGGTTTTCAGACCAAAGGCTATGAAAACTTTAAAGGTACAAATTTATTAGTAAGTATAGAATTTGTAGGAAGGTTAACTAATAGAAGTGCAACTAAATACAAGGTAAATGTAAACAATGTAATAGAAAGTATGCAGTCTAAGGGAATAAAATTCATGAGTCCTTTAAAAATTAGTTCTGAAGAAAGAGCAGGTGAAGAATGGAATATAAGTGCTTTAATAGAACCGAAGATTTTAAAACAACCTAAAGATTATGTAAGCTATGAAAATAGTAAAGGCAAAACTAGTATCAGGTTTGTTAATTACAAAGAAAGAAGTTTAGATGATTTAGAAGTTTCAACTTCTGAGTCGAACATAGGGGAAGCTAGAAGACATAGTGTATGTGAATTCATGAAAAAATTAGATATTGATAATGAAATAAAGCACTATGAGAAAAAACTAAGTAAAGTTCAAGATGAATATAATACCTCTATGATATGTGAATGGTCTGCTATTAGAGAAAAAGAGCTATATTTCAGACGAGAATTATATAGACTTAATAAAATTAAGAAAGAAAGAGAGTCAAATAAAAAAAAGATCAACATGCCGATAATAAAACATGAACCTACTTTGCAACATGTAAGTGATAAAAATAGTAAGATTCAGAAAGAATTAGAGAATAATAAAGAAATGGTAAAGGAAAAAGAAGAGGTTGTTATAAGTGAAGAAGATCAATGGGAGATCAATAATAAAATTTTATTAGAAAGTTATGAAGAAGAGGATGAAGATATAATTGAAATACATAATAGTAAGTCAGATTCACATATTCTTTCTTTAAGAAATGAAGAATTATACAATAAAGATACTGCTATAGAAGCCATGGATATAGATCCAAGTCCATCTAAAAGAAGACGAGAACAAGAGAGAGATATAAAAATTGAAGGAGAAACGGATAGACCATCTAGAAAACCAGGTAATTGGCCACCAGAAAAGGAAGAGCCTACATATACCTATATACCTGGACAATATAAGCATGTGGGTTCAAAAAGAAGAGAGTTTGAAAGGACTGTGCAATTTCAGAATTATAGAAGCGATGGTGCAATATTAAATTTAGCAGCACACGATCCTATTGATTGGCCAAATATTATAAGCATATGGAAAAGCCTAATAGTCCAAAAATATATACAAAATCAGCATAATATTGGAAGTAGAGTAGAAGATATGATTACATATTTAGAAACATTCTTAGGAGAATCAGTTAAAGTTCTATGGGAACAATGGGTAGAAACTTATCCTCATTATTATGAAGAATTAAAAAGAGCTGGTAGCAACCCTTATAATTTTGCAAATATCATATCAAGTATTGTTATAGATGAAGATCCAGAATTAGGTTATACTGCATTACAAAATGAAAGATTGAAGGAAATAGAGAAATTGACTTTAACAAATTGGAAAGGAATAAAAGAGTTCTCTCAGCATTATTTGTATAACGCCACAACTGCTAAGCAAGGCTATAATAAGAGTATAGTTGAAAGATATTTTAATAAACTACCAGATCCTTTAGGATCCATGATATTTGAAGAATATAAAAAGGAATCTAATGGAAGGGAAATATAATATTTCTCAGGCTATAACATTTGTTTTTAAGCAACTAAGAAAAATATGCACAAGCATACAAGCTCAAAGGTCAATGAAGCAATCAGATTACAACTTTTGTAATAAAATAGTTCAAATACCATTGACATATGGAGAAGAGAAATATAGAAATAAGAAATACCCTAAAAATTATAAGAAGGGAAATGTAAAGACAAAGAAAAGATATTTCCTAAGAAGATCAGATAATAGAGCTCCTTTTCTTCACAAGAGAAATGTAAGAAGATACAATCCTAGAAAAAATTATGATAGTACATGTAGATGCTTTATTTGTAATTCTCCAGATCATTTAAGTAAAACTTGTCCTAATAAAGATAAGAAGAGATATTCTAATAAGCAAGAAGAGCAAGAAAGGGTGTTAATTATAGATAGTGTTAACGAAAATATTCTGGTATGTGATGATGATATAATGGATGATGAATCTATATATTCAATAATAGAAACAGATGAAATTGAATATAATGAAGAAGATGAATCGAGTGATGAAGAGACAAACTTGATTGAAGAACTAGCAGGGTTAAAGATAGAAATGATGGATCAAATAATTCGGGATCATAAAAGAGATGACGTTAATATAAATGTGTATTTTGTATATACTATCAAGATCCAGGAAAAAGGGCTACTTGCAGTTTATGTATAAAACAGGCATGTAGATCATGTTTAGAACAACAAAGTGACAAGAATGTATTTAATACAAAGTATGAGGAAAATAAGATCAGTCCGAAGGAGGACTCTTCAAATGATAAAAGAAATAATAAATATTTAGTCAATACTCCACACGAGTTTCTTATCCCTAGGATAAGTTTTAAGACTGAACAAGTACTGGCATATTTTACACAAGATATTATAGATCTAATATGGAAGAAATATGCTGAAAGGCAGTACAAAACATTTCATGATATACAAAATTACTTCATGAGGCTATATCAAGGTATAAAAAGGAATTTGGGAATAATAGTTACTATAAATACCTTTCCTTTGCTTCATCTTGATGATAAGTTAATTGTTAAGCCTCATCATAAATTTATAATACTTAAGGCTGATATAAACCTAAAATATTTTACAAACATACAAAGGCATACAGGAGAAGATATTTCTTTACAAACTATTATTGATCACGGGTTAGTCCGAGATATTTATGGAACATTGGAAGAAATACATCAATCTGATTTAGGAAAGGCTATTAAAGAAGCATGTAAAAGATTGGCGTGTGTCCAAGGAAAATATAAAATAAAATACTTTTCTAACCCACCAAAATTTACACTACCATTAAGACCAGCAAGTCATGATATATATATTATAAAAGGTTCGTATAAATTCCCTACAATATGGTCTTCAGAAACATGGTACAATTATGAAGAAATACGTGCCAAAAATAATCATGATAATTGGAGAATTTTCAATGAAGCAAAAGAAATAGAAGGAAATACTAAATTCAATACTGAGTACCATATGATGTATCAAAACAAAATAACAAAAATATTTCTACGAGAATATTATGAAAGGAATAGTATAATATCAAAAGAAGTAGGAAGGCTACTCAAGCCAAATTATGGAATGGAATGCCAGTTAAGAAAAGAATATCGTGAATTACTGTCATGGTATGAACTGTGGCAACCAGAGGAACCGGATATTGAAGAAGAAGAATAGAAATACAGCTTGGACAAAAGAATACTTTGTCACACAAGGAAATAAGTCTCCAGTGTTGTTAACGTGTTAACAACAATTCGGCCGGGGCAGAATAATACTACATGCCATGATGTTCTGATTGAAGTCTGCGACGTCAATCATTCGGGCGTGGAAGACCATACCAAGCAGCATCCAGAATATCACGAGAAGACAGTGCGCGATAGAGGACAAGGCAAAAAGAATAAACAGCAACTCTACTGTACCCAGGACAATTATTGAGGAGCGGGGAGCCGTCCAAGTGTCCAGGCAAAAGAAGAGAAGAATAGTTGAAGAGCTCGAAGCAACTCCAGAAGCCTCTGCCGCGACTATAAAAGGAGGTACCCGGGTGAAGCATTGGAGGCACCACACTACGACATCAACCAGATCACAACCAGAGCATCACCAAGAATCACGAAGACACACTCCACCAGCGAAGACCTCCACTCATACTCCACTCATGAAGACATCCACCACCACTCTCTGAGAGAGAAAGAATTAGCAACCATACTTTAGAATCTACCGCTATATTACTCCACCTCTATACTACCACCACTAGAATAAAGGGAGGCCGTTGGAGCTCGTCCCTCGGTTTGTAAGGTAATCAAGGTTTGTGCTAAGTGCTTGGGGTTTCCCGAAAGGGAAAGCCGCATGTAAGCTTGTCCCGTGGAAAAGGATTAAGCTGTCCTGGTAGCATCCCTGCCTTCCTTTAAGCTCGTTCTTATGGGGCGATGTCTCTACGCTAGGGACCCTAGAGGAGAAACCTCTGCGTGTGTCGTTCTCGTGTTAGCCCGTGTAGCGGCGTTTGAGGAGAACCCTGTGTGCGCAGAGAAGTGTTCCCTTCGGGTGGAACTGCCTGGGGAGACGGTAGAGCCTGAGTCCTGTGTGAGCGTGGCTGGGGACGGTGAGGCTGCAGGCCGGGCTGGCCTGGTTCTGAAGCGAGCCAGCGAGGCATGCGGTGAGTACCGAGTAGGACTGTCACAAGCATAGCAGCACGACCGGCTGAATCTTCGGTCTCGCCAACCCGCAAAGATCTTGAGAATAGGCTTAATTAAGGAATATACCTAATCACGCACCCGCGCGTGCTCGTACCCCTGAATGCGACCCTGAATAGTAGCTCAATAGCGCGCAATAGTGAGTGAATAGTGGCTGAATAGTGCCGCCACCCATAGGTGCTCCATCCACTCCCGGTGAGTGCTCGGGCACTATTCATATTCCCGAATTTGAATAGTGAGCTGAATTTAAATAGTGCCGCGAATTTGAATAGTGTTCGCCGAATTTGAATAGTACTGTGAATAGTAACTCGAAATTTGAAATCCGAAATTTTTCGGAGTCGCTGGTTCCCTCGCCCTTGATCATATTATCCCCTCGTCCAATACAACCAAGGAACCAGATATTGAAGAAGAAAAATAAGAAATACAGCTCGCATAAAAGAATATTTTATCACACAAGGGAATAGGTCTCCAGTGTTGTTAAGGTGTTAACAACAATTCGGCCAGGGCAGAATAATACTACATGCCATGATGTTCTGATTGAAGTCTGCGACGTCAATCATTCGGGCGTGGAAGACCATACCAAGCAGCATCCGGAATATCACGAGAAGACAGTACGCCATGGAGGACAAGGCAAAAGGAATAAACAGCAACTCTGCTGTATCCAGGACAATTATTGAGGAGCGGAGAGCCATCCAAGTGTCCAGGGAACAGAAGAGGAGAATAGTTGAAGGCACCAGAAGCCTTAAGCACGAAGCAACTCCAGAAGCCTCTGCCGCGACTATAAAAGGAGGTACCGGGTGAAGCATTGGAGGCACCACACTACGACATCAACCAGATCACAACCAGAGCATCACCAAGAATCACGAAGACACACTCCACCAGCGAAGACCTCCACTCATACTCCACTCATGAAGACATCCACCACCACTCTCTGAGAGAGAAAGAATTAGCAACCATACTTTAGAATCTACCGCTATATTACTCCACCTCTATACTACCACCACTAGAATAAAGGGAGGCCGTTGGAGCTCGTCCCTCGGTTTGTAAGGTAATCAAGGTTTGTGCTAAGTGCTTGGGGTTTCCCGAAAGGGAAAGCCGCATGTAAGCTTGTCCCGTGGAAATGGATTAAGCTGTCCTGGTAGCATCCCTGCCTTCCTTTAAGCTCGATCGTATGGGGCGATGTCTCTACGCTAGGGACCCTAGAGGAGAAACCTCTGCATGTGTCGTTCTCGTGTTAGCCCGTGTAGCGGCGTTTGAGGAGAACCCTGTGTGCGCAGAGAAGTGTTCCCTTCGGGTGGAACTGCCTGGGGAGACGGTAGAGCCTGAGTCCTGTGTGAGCGTGGCTGGGGACGGTGAGGGTGCAGACCGGGCTGGCCTGGTTCTGAAGCGAGCCAGCGAGGCATGTGGTGAGTACCGAGTAGGACTGTCACAAGCATAGCAGCACGACCGGCTGAATCTTCAGTCTCACCAACCCGCAAAGATCCTGAGAATAGGCTTAATTAAGGAATATACCTAATCACGCACCCGCACGTGCTCGTATCCCTGAAAGCGACCCCGAATAGTAGCTCAATAGTGCGCAATAGTGAGTGAATAGTGGCTGAATAGTGCCGCCACCCATAGGTGCTCCACCCACTCCCGGTGAGTGCTCGGGCACTATTCATATTCCCGAATTTGAATAGTGAGCTGAATTTAAATAGTGCCGCGAATTTGAATAGTGTTCGCCGAATTTGAATAGTACTGTGAATAGTAACTCGAAATTTGAAATCCGAAATTTTTCGGAGTCGCTGGTTCCCTCGCCCTCGATCGTATTATCCCCTCGTCCCAGACTGGCATGCCATGATGTTCTGACTGAAGTCTGCGACGTCAATCATTTGGGCGTGGAAGACCATACCAAGCAGCATCCGGAATATCACGAGAAGACAGTACGCGATAGAGGACAAGGCAAAAAGAATAAACAGCAACTCTGCTGTATCCAGGACAATTATTGAGGAGCGGAGAGCCATCCAAGTGTCCAGGCAACAGAAGAGGAGAATAGTTGAAGGCACCAGAAGCCTTAAGCACGAAGCAACTCCAGAAGCCTCTGCCACGACTATAAAAGGAGGTACCGGGTGAAGCATTGGAGGCACCACACTACGGCATCAACCAGATCACCACCAGAGCATCACGAAGACACACTCCACCAGCGAAG
>NC_028457.1:10475036-10475787 GCF_000263155.2 Setaria italica | reverse complement strand
CACTACCGCTGTATTACTCCACCTCTGTACTACCACCACTAGAATAACGGGAGGCCGTTGGAGCTCATCCCTCGGTTTGTAAGGTAATTAAGGTTTGTGCTAAGTGCTTGGGGTTTCCCGAAGGGGAAAGCCGCATGTAAGCTTGTCCCGTGGAAATGGATTAAGCTGTCCTGGTAGCATCCCTGCCTTCCTTTAAGCTCGATCGTATGGGGCGATGTCTCTACGCTAGGGACCCTAGAGGAGAAACCTCTGCGTGTGTCGTTCTCGTGTTAGCCCGTGTAGCGGCGTTTGAGGAGAACCCTGTGTGCGCAGAGAAGTGTTCCCTTCGGGTGGAACTGCCTGGGGAGACGGTAGAGCCTGAGTCCTGTGTGAGCGTGGCTGGGGACGGTGAGGGTGCAGACCGGGCTGGCCTAGTTCTGAAGCGAGCCAGCGAGGCATGCGGTGAGTACCGAGTAGGACTGTCACAAGCATAGCAGCACGACCGGCTGAATCTTCGGTCTCGCCAACCCGCAAAGATCCTGAGAATAGGCTTAATAAAGGAATATACCTAATCACGCACCCGCGCGTGCTCGTATCCCTGAAAGCGACCCTGAATAGTAGCTCAATAGTGCGCAATAGTGAGTGAATAGTGGCTGAATAGTCCCGCCACCCATAGGTGCTCCACCCACTCCCGGTGAGTGCTCGGGCACTATTCATATTCCCGAATTTGAATAGTGAGCTGAATTTAAATAGTTCCGCGAATTTGAATAGT
>NC_028457.1:10438866-10465036 GCF_000263155.2 Setaria italica | reverse complement strand
GGCGAGGTCGGTTCCGTGGAAATCTAGCGATCGATCCTTAAATTTGCATCTATATTACCCACACATGCTATTATTAAAAATAACATGAGGTAACCCTATGTTTGAATCAAATAACCTTAATTAAAAATATACAACAATATATGATTCTAAATCGTCTATATCTTACACTATTGGTATACGATATAATAATTAAGGTCTATACGCATGATGGGTGATGTGTGTCACCATTTATAAGGATATAAAGTTATGGGAATATACATTTCTATGCTAAAATTATATTTAGCATTATGGATAGTTCTATTAAATTTATGAGCACTCAAACTTAGGGTTCACTAAACAAATTCAAGCCCATACATGCGGTCCAAAGTGGAAAGTTAAAGAATATAAATGTGAATGAAAATATTATAGAGTAATTACTAACTGAAATCTATCACAATTGGATGAAGATATTAAGTATAATATCTACATAAGTATTGTGTTCGAATATTTAACAAACGAGAGGTAGCTTATGGTAATAGTTTTGTAGTAATGTAGTCTCATTTTTTTCCATTGGAGACTCCGCATTAGTTCCCATGAGACAAGCAAGAAAAAAGAGAGATTCTCATAAAATTAAAAACATCAAACACCAATCCTGTAAACTCTAATAATCATAGCCATTGATTTATTATATTTTCTAAAAAGTTATCCACCACTGTCATTATGTAAATATTCAAAAAATGAGCTCTAAACCTATATCTAAATTACCGAGCTCAGCTATTATAACACATAATCTAAAGTAACCCCATAATCTTTATCCAATTTACTAATACACATCATTATAAAGCATAACTTAAAATGTCATTCTAAAATTTTATCTATGTTACCCACGTATGTCGTTATTAAAAATAACCTAAAGTAAATACCTAAACCTTAATCTAATTATCTTCATGTGCATCATATAAATATCAAAAAGTAAACTAATATATAATTCTAAATTACCTATTTATGTCATTGTTAATATAAAAATACAACATTAAAGTATATACACATGATGAGTGCCACCATTAGACCATGTATACATGTATGTGCGGAATCGATGAAAAATATTGATTTGTATGCTAAACATAACGTATATAGAATTGGAGGTGCGATACAAAATGGAAAAAGTATGAATATGAATGAAAAAGTGCATAGAATAATTATTAATTAAAAATCAATCACAACTAGACAAAGATAGATACATATCTATATAAGTATTATGTTGAAGTATTGGAAAAATAAGAGAGCAGTAGGTAAACAATTTTAATTATTAGCTAAGAGTTTAATTTCTAAATAATTTTCAAATCCAATAGCATATAAAAACATTAGCCCGTGCGGGAGCACGGGTTGATGGACTAGTTTAGCTAATTTGGTTTCGATTGCTCTTATCTATAGTCCAAATCAGATGGATTTGAACCTTGTTGTTAGCGGCTTGCCCGCTCGCTTTGCTCACTCAAGAGGCTCTTGAGTTCTTGCATCTCCTTTGATATTGCCAGGTCCTTCCACAACTCCTTCACCTTACGCGTGGCTTTGCGCACAAAGTTGGCCCTGGAACCTCCATGGTGGTGATTGAGCATCAAACGGTCGATGCAATATATCCTCGATATCGTAGGATAGCTCACGCACCTTGTTCCTCCAATCTTTGGACGGTCCATCGATCTGGTCGTCATCCTTGTCTGCGAGCTTCTGCAGCACGGCGTCCATGGCGCTCAGCTCGTCTTTCAGGAAACGAATCTTGCGCTCAACGTCTTTGGCCAGGTGGTAGTTCTCAGCGAGCCTGGCGGTCAGCTTGCCGATGACGGAGCGCATCACGAACGTGGCGGCGCTCGCCATCATTTCAGCCATCTCGACTCGCAAGAAATCCCTATAGTTGGAATGCTACCTTGCTTTCGTGGTGATTTGACATTGAGAGAGGAAGGGCGCTTCAGTTTCCAGGCTAATTATTTCTTGCAGATGATGATTACATTTATGCACTATCAACGACCCGAGAGCATCTTCCGCGAACTTTCGTTCGACTTTCATTAATCCACCAGCCATTTTTTCATTTCCGGCAATCTCAACTCGTCCACAACCACTGCCATTTTTAATAACAAAATATTTATTCCAGTAAACGAAGCAAGACAACGTGACCAGTTGCCAGTGGGCATGGAACAAGAAACAACGTGCGCGTGTTTCCAACTGCCAGGTAGGGCTGTAGCACACTAACTCTTGTATAGTTTAGCATTCTAGTTGAGGCTTTGACTGAGGTTTTTAACAAAATATTCACTCCATTATCTTTCAAGTTTTGCTAGATCTAGTTTCAAAATTGAAATTTATTTTTGATAATTCTATTTGAGTTGCCATTTCAGGTGTAACACGGATGGCGATTTGGTACAGTGAAGAAAAAGGTGCATGCATATAATGATGTTGACTGCACCTGCTGAGTGTCATGGGATGAAACTATTCTCACATCTCATGGAACTCCTTCTTCTCTCTCCTCGTACTGAACTTGCCAAGTCAGCAAAATTGCTGATGTGACATTGAGTTTAATGTCCATGAAACTCCTATGAAATTGAGATTGGCCCAAGTAGTCCTTGTCGAAAAGCATTTAATATCTATTGTGGCGTCGAACCTAATATCCATGCTTAGCTTCGGTAGAAGTTGAGAGGTGGGAAAGTCACCACCTATCACGAGCTGTAGGCATGTTTGCTTAATTCCTACACAGGTAGCTAAGTGAATAAAATTAAGCTGAACTAGTGGAATGATGAATCGAACTTGGGCAAGTGTGGTAGGATCATGTTGAGATTGGAGCTCACTTTACAAGCCTTTCTTGGTTGATTGAGGCCTGGTCGTTATCGCTATGATACCTGAGCATTAGTTCGTACAAACCACATGCATAATATGGTAATGGCAAGCCAAGCAACATAAGTCGTATCATGCCTTGGCTGGATTTGGCGCGGGACATGGGATGAGGTGTGATCGGTTGTGTCCAGTGCATCTATACATTTGTCACCGTTCGTTCATCACCGGGTGAGTATGTAAACAGTTATAGGCATGAATCAACACTTATCCTAGGTCTATGTACACCCTTGCAGGGTTTTGATCAATTGCAGTAGCCATGCTCCCGATTAAAGAGCACCCTCGTGTACTTGGACTTTAATGTATGAAATATTTGGGATCATGTTCACATGATCATGTTTACTTATTGCTTATTTGACGCTTGATTTAGAGATCATAGGATATCATGTCTTTTGCTTATTATAACTTGATCAAATGTAGTTGCTTTTATGCAAATTCATTGCCAATACCAATTCCTTGCTAGGTAACCACATGCATTCTCCTTGAGAGCACCTCATCCGTGCAGTGTGAAAACCTCATTCGCACCCGTGGAAGGACTGACACCCCTAAACCGATACGAATATGGATGGTTATTGGTGCCGGCATTGAAGCCGGCACGAATAACGAATTATACATACCAGTGGGATATGGTTATTGGTGCCGGCATTGAAGCCGGCACGAATAACGAATTATACATACTAGCGGGATATCAGACCATCACGAATAGTAAAAATAGGAATTTATAATGCAAATAGCAAAAATAAATTTTACTAGGCCTGGAGGCCACCCCCGAGCTATGCTCACTGTCACGCATTGCGTATTTCGAACTCATGACCTACCCGCTCACGCGTTACTTCCTTGCCATAGCACCTACAACACGTACCTGCGTGAGAAGGAAGTTTTATCCTTTTGACCCTTATTGTTTGATATTTGGATTCATTATTTGGGTATCTAAATGACATCAAAACAAAAAATTATCAATTACAAAGTTGTAGATCTCATTGAAACATATAAATCTCATATAAAATTTATCTCCATCTAAAACCTTTTGTGAAAGTTACAAATTTCTGAATACAATTTAAATTCAAATTACAAGGGCAGGAAACATAGCTGAAATTTTAAACATCATTTGACATATGAATGACTTTAAATTGAAAAGCTTTCAACTACAAAGTTGTAGATCAGGTCAAAATGTAAAACTTCATATAAAGTTTGTATTCACGCGAATCCATATCACAAAGTTATGAATTTCCAAATAAAACATGAAATTCAAATTATAAGGGAGAAAGCAAAAGCATGGCTAAGTTGAAATTTTGGGCATCTAAATGACTTCAAATTGAAAAATGTTCAACTATAAAGTTTTAGATCTCATCGACTGTACAATTTTGATATAAAAACTTATCTCCATCCGAGTTTATATGTAAAAGTTACGAATTTTCAAGTCCGTACGTGAGCCAGCGCGAATAATCTTGTGCTGGCTCTAAATAAACAAATAAGGATTATACACATCGGCCCTGTTTAGGGCCGGTGCACATAATTGTTTTTCATGCCGACTATCGTATTCGTTCCGGCTCTATTTAGAGTTGGCACGAATAGTAGATTATACATGCTGGCTGTATTATACATCAGCATGAATGACTTATTCGTACTGGATCATTTGTGGTCGATACGAATGAGCCGATATGAATGAAGGTCTCTTCAATAGTGCCTTGATAAGTTCTGTGGAGTACCTTTCGTTCTCACAGTACCATCGTTAAGTTGTTGTAGATATTCGGCAGCTTGAGGCCATCTTTGGGTACTACTATCCCGCAGACGTAGGTGCGGGTGAGAAGTGATGGCCATGGCTTTGAGAAGGGCAATATCAGCATATAGTGTTCTTATTTTGTGTTGTATCGTACGATGAGTGCGATGATAGAACTGTCCAATTGCAAAATGTTATGAACTTGAACCTATTTTATGTAATGTGATGGACTACGTACAGATATGTTACAATGATGTTGAACATGTTGTGCTTGTGAGGTGTGTTATCCTGAATGATTTTCAATTGCTTATGACACATTTGAATTATTTAATTGAGTTGATCGAAGTACGATGATTTGGTTAAATTTGTGTAACTTGTAGGTTCCTTGCGAAGCTCAATTAGCATCTACATTTGGAGGACCCAATTAGTCCATCCAGGATGCCACGCGCCACGAATTGGTACGCAGCTTCAGTGAGATGAAGCCCGTCCCAGGATATGTGCTTGGACGGGTCAGGGCACAGAATCGACGTGGCGTTGCAAGAGAACAGCGTGCCGGAGTTGTGGGTGCCGCCGTCGCCGCAGCACGCGGTCAGGGCAACGTCCTTCCTGAACCCTGCGAGTTTACATGACCAGAAGCAGTTTAACCGATGTCTGTTCAGTATTTTATACAGAAGTTGACATGATGATATATGAACGAAACCAGGCTCAACTTTACCGTGTTTATCAGGGCTACGGGTGATCTCCAGGATGGTGCCGTAGTAATCGCCGTAGACGACGGTGACGGTCGGATCGCGGAGACGGATGCGCTCCAGCATGAGCCTGACCGCGCGGTTGTGCTCCTCGGCGAAGTCGTTGAGCCATCTGATGCACCCGGAGTAATCGTAGTCGCCGGGGTTGTTGCTCTGGAACATGGTGAGGTACCTCGGCATGCAGCCTATGGGGAAGTTCCCGGGGACGACGATTGTCTTCGCTCCAAGGCCGATCAACACCTGATGTATATAATTGTACATGATGAGCGAGGTTTTTTAGGGTTCATCTGTGAAGGTTTCAAATTAAAATTATATAGCATAGGAAGGTATCAAAATTCAATTTCTAATTTTGATATACTTGAGTTTGTTATGTTGTGAATCATAACAAGGCTCTGGATTCTTAGGTTACCTTGGTGGCGTTCTCGATCTTTTCTATAACTTTTGGGACCAGGGACTTGATCTCGTCCCTGAAGGACCTGTTCTGGAAGAAGGGGTGGTTGTAATCGTTGCCCCCAATCTCCCCCACCAGGAACAGAGAGCTGGACATGATGTCCTTGCGCTCTGCAGAGATTAAACACATGCTTATCGTCAGGCGTAGACATAGATTAAGTGATTACCTTGTCCAGTCGATTACTACCTTGTTCCGTTGGGCCCAGCATGTTGAGCACGCGCATGAACCATTCCACCTGCACGTCCAGCGAGAAGGGCGGAATGATGGCCAGGTCCAGCCCCATGTCCTTGAAGAACTGCTGGCTCAGAGCTGTCGCGCCGGACACGGCGAAGTTTGCCCCCTGCCTGAAGTCCTCCGCCTTGTTCCCGGCGAGGAACGGTGTCAAGAGCGGCAGCTTCAACGCCTCCGCTGCAAGGCCAATCATATATGCATCATTATCATCATCTGCCGACTGTTAATTATTGAACAACGAAGTGCTAGTGTTACTGTTACCAATGAAGTCAACAATGAGCCTGCCATCGCAGAAGCGCCCGTTGGGGCGGTGGAAGAAGGTCTCGCCATAGGGGAACGCCATGGCGGGGATGTTAGGGGCCACGATGGCGAGGTTGCCGGCATCGGTGATGGAGTCACCCAAGCTGAACAGCCTCTTATAGCAGCAGGGAGCTTGCCTGGCCGACGCGGCAGCGTACGGGCACACGACGAGGAGGAAGAAGGGGAGGACAAGCATAAGGGAAGACGCCATCGTCGATGCCAGCTGATCTTCCTAGCTAGATCACCAATGGCTACAGGTGGCAAGAATTCTTGGGTGATTAGTTGAGCACTTGAGCGTCTTATATAAGACTACACGCCGCATATAGGAAATCTTCTTGCGTGTGAGAGAGATGATAGACAGAGATATGCTATCGTAAATATTCTTTCTCAACGTCAGTTCAACTGTTTAAGTTCCTTATCACGAATCATATATCTGTTGGCAACTATGATTGATCCAAAACTTCACTAAATTTTTTTTTGTCAACTTTGCGCCGTGCACGCGTCGTTAAACGCACAACGAATTGAAGGAAGGTTTATCAATGAAGGAAGTCACCGATTTTACTTGGATTATTCGAACATTATCATAAAGTGTCGACAATCCAGAGTTGCATTATACGGATAGCATGGCTTGCAACTTAGAAACAACTTTCCAAAATACCATATTTATTTAAGACATGTCGATTTCATCGCTGACCAAGGCAACGTAAATCTTCATTTGTCTTCTCTACTGCAGATATCGTCTAAAATGTTGTGGGATATACGCTGAAAACAGCTTTATGATGGACAAGGAAACTCGAGACTGATCAACCCTGCAAACCTGATGAGTCGACAGAAGATTTCCTGTGTACATGTTGACACCAGAACAATGTTTCAACTCGGTTAGATCTGCCCACGTTCTTCTTCTGGGATCATACACTCTCAGGGCTCGTTTCCCTGCAACCCGCATTACGATCTTCACATGCGCAGGGCTAGGTGCGTACTGTGCTGAACATCGTTTGGTCCATAATCCCTCGTCCATGTCTTCCAAGAACCAAAGGTCTATCGAGCACACCCGGAAGCCATGCTGGACCATGACCAAGCAGCCATCCGAAACAGCTAACTCGAGGTTGTTGTTACTTAGATTATACCAGAGGGTCTTGTCGACGGCGACGACATGGCTGTTAACTGGTCCCCGTAATGTTTCTTGCCTCCACTCCTCCGTCGCCATGTGGAACGAGGCTACCGTGTCTGGCTTGACCTTGGTGGGGTTGTTGTCGATGTAGTACTGACACTGCAAGAGTAGGCTACTCCATTGATGACCACTGTCTGCCCCGACTGCGGCGAGACGGGTACTGGAGGGCATGGCCTCGCCCTCCACCTCCCACCATCGGCGGCCCCGAGCGTCATGACATCGCATGTCTGCTCGACGTGGTCGCCTTCGTCGTCACGCGTGGCGTACATGTGAGTGCGTAGCACCTTGTACTCTCCGGTGGAGGGAATGTAACCGAGTATATATGGGCCTCTTTGACCGCGTGTGCTATCGGGCAACGTGGTGGTGGCTTCACCGGTGGTTAGGTTCAAGTTCAACACAGAGCATGGGTCTCGGCCCAAAAATGGTGTGAAGCAGACCAGATCGAGCTGCGCACTGAGATGGTAGCCCCAGTGCTCGAGGGGTACTCAGCAGCCCTCCCGCTGGCTCGTTTTAAAAAAAAAGTTATATATTATCATCCGGTTGTTGCTCTATTATGTGCTTTATGCCTTCACTAATAAATAAAAAAAACGAACAGTAGAAAAGCATAATGCAAATAGCTCATTATATATTATAAGCATGTGATCATCCGAATGGTTGCTGCTGTAGTGCCGTCTGCCTTTATTGTTTTTCCGATTTGCTATATTTCTTCCGCGTGACTTTTTCTCTTTATGTGACTTACTTTTCTGTCCATGACAATGCGCTCTACACCGGCTCTTTGTCGTTTTACTCACTTTCAGATTACATAGATCTATACTCACATTTACATCTTTAATGAATTCTTGTAACGGTATTCAATATTTTCATTAAATTTGAGCTTTAATTTGCCTGTCCAAGGTATGTGGTATCCACTCCCACTCCCACTGCAGATGAGGGCCAACACGCTGCCCATTGAGCCAGAGATTACAACGTCTGCTCTGGAGCCCATCCATTCGTTCACTTTGTTGGAGGCGAACAAAAAGCATCGTCCTCGCGTTTACAACCCCAGCCGATCGAGAAGAGCAAACCATGGCTCCCTTTGCCTCCATGAGAGGACGAAGCCCACTGCTCTTGCCTGCAGTGGCAATGGCAGTGGCTCTAGTGCCAGCACAAGCGTGCTTCCCGCGGATCTTCAGCTTTGGGGACTCGCTGACGGACACTGGCAACTACCGCTTCGTCTTCGTCAACGACACCCGCGAGACCGCTCTCCGACCACCCTACGGTCAGACCTTCTTCCACCGTGCCACCGGACGCTTCTCCAACGGCCGACTCATTATCGATTTCATCGGTACCCAACATTACCACAAGCTCCTCCACCTTCATCAACCAATTGTAAACTATGGTAGATTAATTAGTAGTAGTGTGCGTTGTACACTTGTACTACTAATTTGAGAGTTCGCAATTCGCATGGTTGCAGCGGATGCGCTGGGACTGCCGTTCGTGCGCCCGTACTGGAAGGGAAAGAAAGCAAAGGACTTCGCCTTGGGTGCCAACTTTGCGGTTGGCGGTGCCATGGCACTGAGCCCGGACTTCTTCCGGGAAAGGGGTGTGCCCATGGGCGACAGAGTGCACCTCGACTTGGAGATGAAGTGGTTCCGCGACCTGCTTCAACTACTTTGCCCCGGTGGGTTCCCCGGTACGTACATTTCTCTATTAGTTCACCACTTCTGCGTACGCATGCTCCTTGGCCCCTTCCAGTACTGGTGAACCAAACTTTCCTTGTGCACATCCTGCGGATAGATAGGGTTAACTTGTATTACTTCGTAAGGCAGCGAACCAAACTTTGAGCTACTCCCACAGGGGTTTCACATTTTTTTCAGAAAGACTAAATCATAAGGCATAAGGGCCCCTTCGTCATGCCACTCACCAGCTCTGACTTCAACACTGTAGCAGTACTGTATTAGGAGCCGGTTAAGCCGAAACGTCAGGTGAAGCCAGAACCCGAGAGAGGCATTGGATCCGATACCAATAGTAAATTAGAACTGCTGTGAAAATGACAATTGACAATGCTCACTTTCAATGTGATCACTGCCTTAATGTCATTTGATTGTGATTCTCTAAATGATGCTAATTCAGAGCTCTGTCTATTGAACAGATTGCTGGGATCTAATGAACGAATGCCTCTTCTTGGTTGGGGAAATCGGGGTAACGACTACAACATCCATCTCCTGACCGGAGTGCCCTTTGAGAAAATCCGTTCTTTCCCTCCCAGCGTTGTTGCCAAAATTTCTTCAACAATCACTGTGCGAATACATTTTCCTATGAAGGATCGGGACGGACGACCAGGGGTTGAATGGGAGCGAATCAAAATTCTCTTGAACAAAGGAATCCGACCTATATCCCAAAAATCACCGAACACACCTCTCTTCTATAATTGTCAGATCCACATAGCCAAATGAGATGCTATTAGACCTAGGAACAATACTAGGAAGCCCTTGACACAAAACGGAAGCAAATACGGAAAGGGCTATAAAGGAAACAAAAGTATCTGAGAAAAATCGGAACATCTGGAACCAAAACTGGAGGAGAATATTATTAAAATCGGAGGGGAATCTTCCAAAACCGGAGCTTCCTCTTTTCAAAACAGGAACCTCCAATTTTGCCCAAACAGCGTGTAGGAGCTCAAGAAAAGTAGCAAAACTCGATCAAACGAACTCCAAAATTCATGAGGTTTGGACCATAGCTTTCCAAAACCATCAAGAAGCAAAACCCAAGAGATCTCCCCAAAATAAGCAAGTTGCAAAAACTGGAACTTCCTATTATTTCTTGCACGGGTCAAGATCCAAAGAAAAGGGAAACTCAATCAAATGATATCCAAACTTCATGAAATTCTAGCTAAAGGTTCGCCCAAATGTAATGAGTTTTTGCCCAAAAGATCTCCTCAAAAAGATCAAGACTTCACCTTAAAATTCATGATTTTTGTCAAGAACACAAGAGAAGGGAATTTCGGGGAAATCCAAATCCGGGCCAAATTAGTGAGGGATTTGAGGGGATATCACAACAAGGTTTCTCACATGGATCCCAACAACAAAACCCCCAACAGATATCACAGGATTTGTATCCAAACAGCAAGAACAAGAAATCCCCCAAAAATGCCTCCGAAAATACCAAAAAGGTAAATTTCATATTCAAAGAGGATGAAACAAGATGGCACGAAATTGATCTTTGGAACCGTCCAACTTTTACACAAACACCATAACACAACGCAAGCAACACAACACCTCCGGTTAGCCGTTAGGATAATCATGCACATATGAAATATGGACCCAACCGGTAAAACCTCAAATCATCATAAATAGACCCAGGCACTTCTCAGCTTGGTCTCTCAATCTCCCCCTTGATGAGTTCATTAACAACTCCAACAAAAAGATGATTTGAAAGCAAAAGAGAACTCATTCAATTGCCCAAAAGCCATGTAAAAGTAAACACAAGGCCACTTGATAGGAGAAGGGATTATGCAAGCTCCAAACAAAAAAACTCTCCATTCCCAAAGAAAAGGGCAAAGACTTAACACAACCAAAGAGTCAACCAAAAGACACAAGAGCTTCATAGAATCCCAAAATGCCTTCAAAATCATTTCAACATTTGTCAAATGCTCATCATTATCAAATCAAGGTTCATATCAACTTGATTTCTTAATCTCCCCCTTAATGAGTGTTGACAACATTCAAGCACAAAGAAATGGTTTAAGAGGCAAAATTCAAAAATCTCATCCAAGTGATCAAAAGCCAAGTAAAATCCAAGATCAAAGTTATTTGAAATGAAAAGAATCATAAAAGTCAAGTTATGACACCAATTAGGTAAAACTCCCATCCAAGTGATCAAAAACCACATAATGGCAAAGATCAAAGTCACTAGGCATGAGAAGCATCATAAAGGCTAAATCAACTTGGAAAAGTCTCGGTCCCTAAAGACATGGGCAACGACTCGATACAACCGAGATAAGAATACATGATCCCCCAAGAAGAGGTAAAAAGGGCTCAACACCAATCATATGAAGATCGAAAACACATGATCCCTCAAGAAGAGGCATAAAGCGCTCAAAACCAATCATGCAAAGATTGAAATCTCAAACCAAATGTTAGCTCCTCAAGAAGAGGTAAAAGCACAACACAACCAGCAAAAGAGAGTACAAAGTTCACAAGCTCCCCCTGAACACATGCACTCCCCCTAAAAACATGCCACATTGAAATGCATGCACAAGAGCAAAAGAATGCATGCTTCCCCTCAAATGAAAAACTTTCCATAAAAATATCAAGGATCACATGAGAGCACACAATGCATGTCATGGGGTGTACAACCTACCAAGCTTCTCAAATATATCACAAAACACTTACAAAGACTACAAGTAAGATAATGCACAAGCAGATAGATCATAAAAAGCAATTACATCACCATCAAGAGGATATTATGATATAAGCAAAAGGCAAAGCAAGTGGTCAAGTTTTAGTAGTTTATAAAATTATCACCACATGAACAAGCACCTAGTCATGAATCACTCAAGCAAGAAGTAAGCTAGGCCATCAGAGGTCATAAAAGGAAGAAACATTCTCAACAAGAGATCATTGCAAACACCCACATATGCATCACAATTCATGTTTAAGGATTGTTGAAACCAAGTGCCTACTTCTTTTGGTAGACATCTTGCTTGTAACAACTAAACAAGAAAACCTTGGTGAATTACTGAATTTTTCTTATCATCATTTTTCATCATTCACGTTAAACAAGTTACATGAAGTGCCTTTGTGGCACAAAGAAGCCATGCTTCCCCAAGGGTGCATCATGGGCTAAACATTTGCAATGATACCTAGATCATATATCCAATTGAAAAGAACATGAATTCCAAGCATAAGCTAAACATGGAGCTAACATTCGAGCAAGAGCAATGGATAATAGGTAGCTACTCATGCGTGATAAGCATTTCAGAATTCATAGTTCAAGATTAACATTTGAGTCAGAAAAGCATAGCTCAACATGGTTATATAACAATATCATCAAGAGCACATGCTGCACATTGCTACACAATCACCAACCAATGCACTACATCACAAATAGCATAAGGAAATGCTCATGATATATAGGAGAAGCTCATCTAGTGCAAAGTGTACAAAATGCAATTTGATACATATGCAAATGCAATGCTAAAAGAGATGGGATTCGACTCAAAATCAAGAAAGCTCACAAGGGGTCAAACCAATCAAGGAAAAGCTCCATGGCAAATGAATAACCCAACCCACCAAGGATACCAATTGAGTACCATGGAAAATATACCAATTGAAGGATCACAAAATGATATCACTTGAACAAGATGAAATCCAAATGAAGGATCAAATGTGATACCAATTAGAAGATCAAAAGCGGATATAAAAAACCAAAGCAAGTCCTAGAACAAACTCCCCATTGAATCAAGTCGAACTCCCCCTCAACCAAAGACAACTAGCAAAAGAAAAGCTACAAAAAAGAAGGGGCAAAACCAAATGGAAAGCTCCAACACTAATCAAAAGGAAGCGAACATCCAAAGAGGAGCAAACTGCAACCCAAAGACAAGACAAGCCCAAAAGCAAGATAAAACTCAATTCGTGCTACACAATGCAATGATGATATCAATAAGAGGAATTAAAGCATTGTAAGATGATTCTACATTTATGAATAGAAGCTTGGGCTAGCAAACATGTCAAAAAGGTGCAAATGATCATAAAAAGATACTAAACTAAAATGATACCAAATGAACAATGTGCCAATACCCAATATAAAGCCTAAGTTAAAGCATGACACGATGTTCATGTGGATCATCCACCAAGATATATTACAAAGTTAGTATGACAAGATATACATGAAGATCACACATGCTAACATGAAAAGGTGGCTATCCTACCATGGTATATTCATAACATGATATAAGTATAAAACATGCAAAAGGTCCACAAGTGAGTAGTATACAATAAAGGAAAAACTCACCATACAAGTGTACAAGTCTTGATCATCTCAAGCAAAAGATCAAGTCTCTTCTAGCTCATGTCCTCCACCCGCGTCCCCGTACCTACACATGAGAGGACAATGAAAACCAAATCTTGGATCCCAAAGAGTTAGCAAGCATATACTTGGGGATCAAAAACTTGGCCACACGAGTAAAAGCACTCAACTTATCATGTGGGTTAGCATGATGCAAATGCCAGTTCAAATGACATGATTTTGAAACACTCTTGGAAGCATGCCTCAAAGGAGCAACTCGAGAAGGAGAATGAGTGTTACCACTAGCAAAAAGGCAATGATCCGCCAAGGTCTTAAGAGAAGAACCAACACAAGCACCATGAGAAACATGTCGTGGACCAATACCAGAAGAAGTAGAAGCATGTCCACAATCATGACCTAACTCCCTAGAAAAGGAGTCATAAAACCCATCAATAAAATGTAGGTTCTTACTAGGCTCACAAGTGTTCATGCCATGAGAAGGGCTATGAACAACCAAAGGCCTAGAAGGACGAGCTCATCGCATTTGTCTTGCACGGCGATAGCAAAAGCTCTCTTGATGCCCATCTTTCTCACAATAAGAGCAATGGTACAAAGGCCTACTTGAAGGCCCGATCCGAGAGGACGGATCACCATTCTTATTCAAGTGAGAAGTCCCTTGGGACTTAGAGCAAGAAGCATTAACAACACCACTCAACTTGGTGTCCACAATAAGATCACACATGCCATGGGAAAGGCTACGTGGCTTCCTAAGAGATTTGGCATGCACACGTCGCTCGTGCTTAACACCGCAAAAGCAAAACTCAACAGTATGCCCATCTTTCTTACAAAAGGTGCAATGGAACTTCGGTTTGGGAGTATGAGTTCCAAAAAAGTGAGAAGCACCCTTGCCACTTGAATTATCTTGGGCGGTACCGGGAGAAGCAACAAGCTTAGGAGTAGCTATAGAAGAGCTATCCAGAGCATTAGCACAAGTGCTAATATCCAAAGACTCACGCTCAATAGAAGAAGCCAACTCCAGTTGAGAAGAAGCAATTTTGGAAACACCAATATTTGAGTGAAAAGAATTGCGAGAATCATAAGACTTAGCACAAAGACTCTTGCATCTTGTGGTCAAAATGTCATTTTCAAATTTGAGGCGATCACAAGTACCACATGGAGCATTTCTCAAATTATCCATCTTCTTTTCAATGCACGCATATGTGGTATGCAAGAGTTCAATTTTCTTTTCAAGGTTGGCACTCATCTCATTGTGCTCAACCAACTTGGCGCTCAAATCATCGCACATTTGCTTCAAAACCAAAACTTCACTTTCCAATTCGATGCATCATATGCAAATGAGACCGCATGAACAAACATCATCATTCACATCAAGCACGGTATCATTATTATCACAAGAAGTAAGGCAAGCATCATCATTAAGAATCAAAGAGCACATGCTACAAGGCATAGACTTCATTTCACAAATTTTAGCCCTAGCATGCTCAAGTTCATCTACACATGTGGTGTGAGTCAATTTTAGTTGATTAATTTCAGCAAGCAAAGACTCACAAGAAACACATGGTAAAGAAGTATTAGCCTTCAACAAAGCAATTTCATCTCTAGTCTTATCAAGATCATTATTCAAAGAAACACATGATTTACATGGCATAGAGGCATTGCATTTCAACATTTCATTTTTAGATTTCAAGCAATCAAGGGAAAAGTTCAATTCATCAATATCAATTTAGAGATCATCAATTAATCATCTACGAGACTCAAGTTGCTTGTCACCAAGGAAAACATCTCTTTATAGTTTCTCATTTTCAATGCGTAGAACATCACAAGATGTGCATGGTAAAGCTAAGTTAGACTTGCATGAAGTTGAAGCATTCACATTATCAAGTCTAGACATGTCCAAATTTTTCTTAAGCTCAATAATTTTCTTGCCATGAGCACAAAGGCGAGTGAACAAACCAATTATACCTTGGGAGAGTTTACCTCTACTCATCTTGTGAAGCTTGTGTCGAAGATCATCTTCTTGAGGCATCTCTTCCATCAAAAGATGCATTAACGCCATCGCTTAATCATCCTTGTTAAGCTCATTCTGCTTTTTTCTCCACTTCTGGTCATCCTTGGATGCGACTGCACCACCTAAGGACATAGAACCAATAGAACAAGAGCTTGGTGCCATAACTCAAAGCACCGGTTAGGATTAGTTGAAAGCAAGCTCAAATCGTAAAAATCAAATTCGCAAGCAAAATCACCCTTTACCTTGTCGCCCTGTGGATCACAAAGCCGATTAAGGTAGTATGATCCTTAACCAAGCTCTAATACCAATTGAAGGACTGGAACGGGCGACCAAAGAGGGGTGAATGGGAGCCGATCAAAATTCTCTTCTTGAACAAAGGAATCCGACCTAATCCCAAAAATCACCAAACACACCTCTCTTTTAGAATTGCGAGATCCACATAGCCAAATAACATGCTATTAGACCTAGGAACAATACTAGGAAACCCTTGACACAAAGCGGAAGTAAACACGGAAAGGGCTATAAAGGAAACCAAAGCATCGTAGAAAAATCGGAACATCTGGAACCAAAATCGGGGGAGAATATTCTCAAAACCGAAGGGGAATCTTGTAAAACTAGAGCTTCCTCTTCTCAAAATCGGCCTCCAATTTTGCCCAAACAACCTATATGAACTTCAAGAAAAATAACAAAACTCAATCAAACGAACTCCAAAATTCATGAGATTGGGACCATAGCTTTCAAAAGCCATCAAGAGTCCATTCCCAAGAGATCTCCCCAAAATAAGCAAGTTGCAAAAATCGAAACTTCCTATTTTCCAAAACTGGAACTTCCTGTTTTTCCTTACGTGGGTCAAGATCCAGAGAAAAGGGAAACTCAATCAAATGACGTCCAAACTTCATGAAATTCTCGCCAAAGGTTCCCCCAGATATATTGAGTCTTTGCCAAAAAGATCTCCTAAAAAAGATCTAGACTTGAACTTAAATTTCATGATTTTCGTCAAGAACACAAGAGAAGGGAAACTTCGGGGAAATCCAAATCCGGGCTAAATTAGTGAGGGATTTGAGAGGAAATCACAACAATGTTTCTCACAAGGATCCCAACAACAAAAACCCCCAACAGATATAACGAGATTTGAATCCAAATGCCAAGGACAAGAAATCCCCAAAAATGCCTCCGAAAATACCGAAAAAGATAAATTTCATATTCAAAGATGATGGAACAAGATGGCACAAAATTGATCTTTGGATTACTTCACCATGTTCAGTTACAATTCACTCTTAAGCACAATCAAAGCTAAGATATCAAAAAGATCAAATCAAAGATCCCTCATCCCTCTACCTCTCTCACCTCCCAAAGGCTCTTAAAAACAATTGAGAAGCCCACCACCGAAGAGCTCCAGAGATGTGTCTGCCCCAACAGCCATCTCCACATATATATATTCAATTGGCAAATGTGAAAAATACCCTTACATGAAGCATACAACACAAATACCCCATAGGGGTAAAACCATCAAACTTTTTGTTCGTACATCGAACAGACTCGGCGCCTTTCACAACTTCACTTCGCCTTGATGCAAGCTTCACGATGGTGCTACGCATCCTCCGACTCGACGCTGTCTGGCTGCACCAGACTCTCCCCTCGGTTTTGAGGCCAAATCGGTCAAACCCTCTTGCACACCCGATAGGCGTGACTCACCTCCCAGTTTTGAGGCCAAACTGTTCAAACCCTCTTGCACACCCCATAAGGCATGACTCACCCATGGTTGTGAGATCAAACCAATCAAACTCTCTTGCACGCCGCATACGATGTGGCTCACCGATGCTAACGCGTGTCCGGCTTCTGCCAAGCCTTTGACGCCTCTAAGTCTTTTGCTCCCGCTCTCGGGCCGCCTACTCGACTCGCCTCCATCCCACTTGACTCGACCGACACCGTCTCCATCTCAGTGTACTCTTGCTCTTCCGTGCACATTGTGAATCGCCCATGACTCCGCTCGGACTCCTCAAATTCCTCGGTCCAAGCCTACTCATGTCCACCCTTCACAGCCCTAATCCATCAGCATGAACCTTTTGCTTGACCTTCACCTCATGCCATCAACCGCCATGTCGCATCCTACACCTGCATATCACAAGCCAAGAGATACAACACACAATATTTATTTTACACAAACACCACAACACAACACAACGCACGCAACACAACGTCTCCGGTTAGCCGTTAGGATAATCATGCACGTATGAAATATGGACTCAACCGGTAAAGCCTCAAATCATCTAGTCAATCACTCATTACAAATAGACCAAGACACTTATCAACTTGGTCTCTCACCCTGATGATGCTTCGTTCCTGGGATCTTGTATAGATAGTAATATAATAGAATTGAGTTCAATTTGCAGGAACTGATTTGGCTAGGAGCCAACAATCTGGTCGTTCCTGGGAACCTCCCAATTGGGTGCGTCCCGAAATATTTGGTGAGATTTCATAGCAACAATGAAGATGACTACGAGCCAGAGACAGACTGCCTGAGGTGGATGAATGAGTTCGCAGAGCACCACAAGGAGCTTCTTATGGTGGAGCCTGACAAGCTTCGTATGCCCCATCCTGATGTGAATATTATCTATGCTGATTACTATGGAGCTGCCATGGAGGTTTTCAGATACCCTGAACAAGTTGGTGAGTTTAGATGTCTGCCTTCTGCCTTCTTATTTTTACTCTTAGATGTCGTTTGGTTCTCTAAAATGTAACGTAATTTCATTATAGAAGGTAAGTCTTATCATTACATCCGTTTGTTTGCAACAGTCTGTAGTCCGTTAACGCGTAATCAGATCTCTGAGCCAGTACGTGCCCGATACTGCTCCTCAACCACCATAATCAAAAAACGATACAGCAGCGGTGCTGTCACAGATCTTGACTCTAGTGCGGCGGCGCCCTCCAAATGCTGTCGTGTGCTTGTGCTTGCGCCTCCGGTCCTCTGCCTCCTGGCGACCGTGCGTGATGAGGAAGGAGACAACGGCGAGTAGCTCCGCCAGGAACCGGCAGGCCACCCGGCCAGCGGCCACCACTGAGGCCTAAGCTATTCACCTGCTAGTTGACTGGTTCAGGAAGGCTCCTCCGGCGGCTGTTTTTGATGGGAGAGAGCAAGGCTCTTGTTTTGATCAGAGAATCAAGATTCTGCTGCCTCTGCGGCTGTCCTAGATTACAAGCCAGAGCACAGCGGGCGAGCGTTGGTGAAGAGGCAGCCGGCATGGCCATCGTGTTGCTAATTGATTTCAGCGAAGATGTGTCTTGCTGCTACGTAGCTGGCTTATGGTTGTGCCGGGGATGCGACAGCGTTACATTAGTGAACCAAACAAAGACAGTAATCATGCATCCCACCTCTGATTGCAGTGCAATCTGATTCCATTTCCATTTATGTTACCGTTCGCCGAACCAAACACTACCTTAATTTTAGTTTGTATCACACTAGGATATGATACTTTAGGTAATTCACATGATGAGTGGATCCCAGCGCCTTCTTCACAATGAAATTCATCGTATATTTTCAGAAAACACATAAATAAGTCTTCTCTCTCCTCGAGGTCCCATTCAGAAATTTAGTTTTCTTTCTATTCCTGCTAGAAATGGCACGTTTTCTGTGAATTTTCTTGTGAAAATCCTCTTGTGCAAAGTGATAAAATGTATTATCACAATTCTCGACACTAGTAAAAGGTAATGGTTTAACTCTCTTTAGTGAGACATGATAGGTATTTGTATATTCTTGCTCTCTACACTAGCACAAAGTTAGAAATCTAACTTATAGCGTGAGGCACTAAGGTTATCTTCCCCAGAAAACAAGGCAGGGATAATATCAGAATCCAACAAAAAGAAAAAAAATGTAGTGTTTAGTGTTTACAGACCTCTGTTAAGAATGAAAATAGAAGCAGCAGGCTGTACTAATATATGTGTTACAAAGTAACATGTCATCAGAATTTTATTTTTCGTTATGTAACAACATTTACAAGTTGAATATGATGAGAAGATCATATCAGTTGTACCATTTGGCAATTCTCTTTATGCATTCCCATTTTTCTGATAGTATCATTACATATGTGTAAAACAAATTAATGTTGCGCATTCTTTAGTTGCATTTGGGATTGAACACATGGGGTTGACTTTACTAGAAATATTTAGAAGCCTTCAAAAATCAACAAAATATATATGGTTGTTGATAATATTCCACTGTTTAACCCATGCCACTGCGGTTCAGGGATCAAGGAACACCCTTGGTGGCTTGTTGTGGTGGAAGATGACCCTATGGGATTACCAAAGGCGTGGGTTGTGGATATGGAGACTATAAGGTGTGTGATAACCCAGATAAGTATGGATCATGGGATGGTCTCCATCCAACAGAAGCTGTATACATGGCGGTTGCAATGGGCGTTCAACAAAGTTCATACACACGGCCATTATTTTCTACTGTTATCGGTTCTTGTCCGCAGCTTACTGGCCTCAGCTCTTCTACTGAACACAAGGCCCACTACGGGAGACAGAACTTTTGCCGAGTGCCTGGGGCACTCGGCAAAGGCACGAAAACACTCGGCAAAGCCTTTGCCGAGTGTAACACTCGGCAAAGGGCACACGGCAAATATTGTGTTGGCAAAGCCTAGTTTGCCGAGTGTCAAAACTCGGACACTCGGCAAACATGTTGCCGACGGCCAAAAAACACTTGGCGAATAGATGGACTCGGCGAACCGCGGACTGACGGCGTCGGGTAACGGCGAGTTTGCCGAGTGCCTAACGGGTGGCACTCGGCAAACACGGTCCCTTTGCCGAGTGCCGGCTCCCGGGCACTCGGCAAAGGCGGATATGTTTGCCGAGTGCCGGCGCCAGGGCACTCGGCAAAGCCGCCCCCTTTGCCGAGTGCCTTGACCATAGCACTCGGCAAAGGACCTTTCCTACACCTGGGAAATGCCCCTTTGCCGAGTGCTATGGTCACGACACTCGGCAAAGGCCCCTCTTTGCCAAGTGTAACACTCGGCAAAGTGACAAGCACCGCCCCTTTTTCGATATTTTGCCACGTATAACGGACCCCTCTCAATTCACAATACACATATCACAGGCATTTGTAATAAACAACCACATGAATAATTCACAACCACAGGCATAATTCATAAACACCACAGGCATAGTTCAACATAAGCACGAAATAATCCATAAATCCAAGTTCTTCTCACAATTTAGTTTCCACATTGTTCACAATCAAGTCTACTTCCGTGGAGGCCAAGGAGACCACTGCGACAAATCTTGATCTTCATTATTCGAAGCCGCCGATTGATTCTGCACATAGGATAGGACATTCTGAGGTAACATCTAAAGTTGTCAAATTTAAACTATTGAATCTTAAACACAATGTGTCAAGTGACTCACAGGAGTAGTCGTGGGTGGCTGAGGCGGAGGGAACATCATCGGCGGTGGCAGAGGCAAAGTCTGTCCCATGCTCGTAGCAAAGTTCTGCATGTACTGGAACATCTGCTCCATCCTAATCCGGTTTTCCTCCTCCATCCTCCGCCGCATTTCCTCCATCTGCGCCGCCATCTCCTCTTGTTTCTTCCTTGATTCTTCCACCTGGGCCTACAATATTTCATTGCAATGTTATAATGCAAAGCTAAAGTACAACAACAAACGAACGATGAATGGAAGAGAAAGAACCTGTAGAGCCTCCATCTGGAAGTGTGCAGCGGTGGGTCGTGGGCGTACTGCCGGGCTCGAGTCCGTGCTCCTAGCTCGGATCTGGGAGAGAGTGGGAGTAGAGGCCGTGTCGATGATGCCGTCGCCAATCCAATATCGGCCATGCTTCTTGCCTCCTCCCACCCTCATCACGATTTCTCCATCAATGTCCTCGGAGCTCGGATCGAAGTCTGGCCCGTGAACCTCCCTAGCCATCTTTGTATACTCGCTGACGCGGCTGTATATGCTAGGGTGGCTGTACGCCTCGGACGGGTCGTCTGGGTTGAAATCTATATCGGCCGTCGCCTTGCCCTTTTTGGAGAGGACCCATGCCTTGAGCTGGGAGCAAGGTCGGCCATCATGTGACGCCGACTGCGGCAAAATATAAAATCATTAAAAATTACGTAGAACTAAACGTTACAATAAAGAATTGAAGTTGCGTACCCATTTTTCTCTATATTCATCAAGGCTTAGGCTGCCTTGATGGTGTGATGCAGTCGGCATCTGCAAACGCCGCTGCCGGCAAGAAAGGTGGGTCTCCAACCACCCGGGCTCCAACCACACGTCGACCATCCTCTCCCAGCACGGCATATGCGCACGACACCACCACGGAGGCACCTACATCATCAAGCGTGTGACGTATGAAAAAGAAAATGAGCCTAATTAATCATAAATAGTAAGGATCAACGTTCTTTACTTACCATCATGAATTGATCCTTAGTCAGGTTCATTGTTCTTGCCTCCTCTTTTCTAACCTTCGTATGATTGTATTGAGCGTTGAACTCTATGATGGCCTGGATGCGCGCCTCGTAATGCATGTCCCTCACGAGCTTCTTGGCGGCTACATCACAGACGGCCTTCGCCTTGGCCTCGAACCCCTCCTGGCATCTATAGAAGTCCTGCATATACACACGTAAACCGTTATTATTTCAAGAATGTCGAAAGTAGCTGATGTATTGAGCAATTTAGTACGAGGAGTACTTACCCACAGCTCGGCCTTGACCCGCTCCGCTATGTTGGGGAATCTTCTTTGTTGACGATCAGGGACGTCGGGGGCGGCGACGTAGTGGTCCCACGTGTAGGCCGGCTGCAGCTGTCCGGCGTACACCACCAAGCCAGGGAAGTGAACCCTGCACAAAAGGCCAAGGATCCCGTTGGCCTTACGGTTGTGGTCACCCCCGCTGAGCTTAACCCAACTCCTGCACAAGTAATTAATATGAATTATTAGTTTTTGTAACTTACAACATAAGAACAATTTTAAGAATATTTAAAGTTACTTACTTGATCCCAACCGGTTTAATGAGCGGGCGTAAATGCTCAGGTATCGGCCGCTTCGGGAGGGATGAGGGACCTCGCAACCATATCTTGGCCTGGGTATCCCCTGCCTCCCCGTCCCCCTCCTGCTCCTGCTGCTCCTCCTCCTCCGCCTCCTCATCCCTAGAGGAGTGTGCGGAAGGTACCTCCTCCTCCTCCTCCTCCTCCTCCTCCTCCTCCTCCTCAGGTTCAGGCGACGGGGGCCTCGCCGCTTTACCTTTCCCTCGAGGCCTCTGGACCACCTCCTGCTCCTCCTCCTCCTCCTCCTCCTCAACCCTACGTCGAGGCCTGCCTCGACGCCTCCCTCGACCACTCCCTGAACGTGACCCTGACCCTGAACCAGTCCCTGCCGCGGCCAGTCTCTCGCAAATCGACGTGAGCTTCCTGATACCGCCCACCATTGCTTAATGACCTGCAATTAAAAAGAGTACACGAGTCAGCATAGGCAAACAAAACATAATTAGAAATATATGCAAATTACAAGTAATTATAGCTAAATTATTACGAATCATACATGTATTAGAAATAATCATCATGATCGGGATTAGCTGGATCATAAGTCTCATCATCACTATCACGCGTGTCGATATAGTCAAGCTTGTGCTCCGAAGAAGAAATGTCGTCATCACTGTCATTATCTAACTGTAATCGTTGAAGTAATTCTAAGTCCTTCACATTCTGAACCTCGTCTCCACCGTCTTCTGCAGCAACCCTCTCGTTGTCTACTTCCATTCCGATCGCTTCGGTTAAATCTATCACAAAACTCCCTTCGAGCCCATCTTCTTGGAATAACTCTCCTTCGTACGTGTCGGGGTCTATATTGTAATCTTCATTGTTTGGTACAGGTAGTTTACCGTGTGGTGATACCTTGTACACAACATCCCAACCCTTAAGACGGTTGTCGGTTTGGCACGGGTATGACAAATAATAAACTTGCGTGGCCTGTTGAGCCACAATATAGACATCGTCTCCTGGTAACCTGGATGACTGTCGAATTTCGACAAGCCCAAGGTTAGGGGCCCGTCTCACGACAGATGGATCAAACCAATGGCATTTGAATATAACTGGATTAAGAGGTTTACACCCATGAAAAGTGAGTTCGTATATTTCTTCAATTCTTCCGTAGTACTCGACTCCATCGGAGCCTGGCGTGAAAACTCCGGTATTTGTGGTTCTTCGATTGGGCCGACTCTGCTCGTGCCTTGTTGTGTGAAACCTATATCCGTTGACGTCATAACCGGCAAACGACCTGACCCTATAGTCACAGCCATCGGCAACCTGTCTCAACTCGACATTCATAGACGCATCGGTTCGGCCCTGCAAGTACGAACAGGGCGGTTCGTTATATTAATCGTATGCACGAGTATCTAGAATGTTCGCGGAAATGAAATTTTACCTTCTGTTTGAACCAAGAAATGAAATCGGGCATTCCATTTCCCGCACCCTCTTTAAGAAGAGTCTCAGCTTCGTGCGGGGTCGGTTGCCTTGATTTACGCCAGAATTGACGATGAAATTGCCTATGCCAACGAGAAAGATACGTTTAGGCAAGAGATACCATTAATACGTCGAAATAAGTTTGTCGATGACTTACATCATGTACGGCTCCACTTCAGATAGGTTGGTCAACACATATAGCATGATAGAGCGCCACTCTTCATGATTAAGGGTCTTGCGGGTCGCACCACTTGCACTTCCGAGTTGCCCTCGGAAAATGCTAAGGCTTAATTCATCTTCGCTAGCATTGTAACGAGGAGGTGGATTATGCACACTAGGAAGGTTCTCAGCGTAGTATTTCGATGTGAAGTTTGACACCTCCTCCAGAATGTATGCCTCTGCAATGGATGCTTCAATTTTGCACTTATTCTTACATTTAGTTCGAAGAACCTTTTGACATCTCTCAATTGAGTAGCACCAACGACCCTGCACAGGCCCCCCCATTCGTGCTTCATACGGGAGGTGTAGAATCATATGCTGCATTGGATTGAAGAAGCCTGGAGGAAAGATCTTCTCCAACTTACAAAGCAACACAGGCGCCATTGTTTCCATTTCTGCAACCACGGTACGAGATAACTCCTTCGCACAAAGCCGGCGGAAGAAATTGCTCAACTCCGCTAGCACCTGCCACACATGCTCAGGGACATAGCCTCGAACCATCACCGGAAGGAGGTGCTCAAGCCATATATGGTAATCATGACTCTTGAGCCCGTTGATTCGCATAGTTGCTAAATTCACTCCCCTCTTCAAGTTCGCTGCATAGCCATCAGGGAACATTAATGTTTGGAACCATTCTAGAACCTCCCTCCTTTGAGCCCTCGTCAGAACGAAATCGGCCTTAGGCTTCCTCCATGACTTGCCAGCTCTTGGAGGCGCCATGTTTAGCTGTGGTCTGTTGCACAATGTCGCTTGATCCACTCTAGCCTTAACGTTATCCTTTGTCTTGTCAGGAATGTCCATTATGGTACCAAAAATTGCCTCGGCGATATTTTTTTCCGTGTGCATTACATCAATGTTATGTGGAACAAGGAGATCATCAAAATATGGAAGCTTCCACAAGCACGACTTCTGCGTCCAAGCATGTTGCTCGCCATATCCCAAAAAACCACCTTCTTCATTATTGAACTCAAGAGCGTCTAACTGAGCACGAACTGCGGCCCCTGTCATCATCGGCGGTGCGGGGGCTGTAACTACAACATCTTTGGTAAAGTTCTTCATGTCTCGTCTAAATGGATGGTCAGGAGGGAGGAATTGTCGATGTTTGTCGAACGATGAATATTTGCCCCCTTTCGACAACCAAATGAACTTCAAAGATGCTTTACATACTGGGCAAGGGAACTTCCCGTGAACACACCATCCGGAGAAAATCCCATATGCCGGCAAGTCATGCAGTGAGTACTGGTACCAAACATGCATCTTGAAGTTTGTCTTTGTGGATCGGTCATAGGTCCATACCCCTTCCTCCCAAGCACGGAGCAAATCATCAATCAGAGGCTCCATATACACACTCATATTATTTCCCGGATGCTCTGGAATTATCAACGACAAGAATATATTATGTCGTTGAAATAGGACGCCGGGTGGGAGATTCAGTGGGATAACGAAAATGGGCCAACAGGTGTACGGGGCGGCCGCCATTCCATAGGGATTGAACCCATCAGTTGCCAACGCAACGCGTACGTTACGGGCCTCTAGAGCTTTTGCAGGATAAATCGCATCAAAGCTTCTCCAGGCTTCAGCATCGGATGGGTGTACCAGCTTCTCTGGATTATAGCGACGGCCATTTTTGTGCCATGTCATCTGTTTCGCGGATTCTTCAGTCATGAAAAGCCGTTGGATCCTCGGTATGAAAGGAAGATACCGTAGAACCTTCACAGGAATTGCGAGCTGCTTTTTCTGACCGTCACCAGAATCAACCTCCAGAAATCTAGACGATTCACACTTCACACAGTATTTTGCTTCCGCATACTCTTTCCTAAATAAGATGCATCCCTTCGGGCATGCATGTATATGCTCGTATGGCATCTTAAGTGCACGAAGGAGTTTCTGTGCCTCATACAAGCTCTTTGGCAAGATGTGACCAACCGGGAGCAGGCTTCCAAAAACTGTCAACATAATATCAAACGCGTCTCGACTCAAACTAAACTGAGACTCACAGCCATAG
>NC_028457.1:10424024-10434520 GCF_000263155.2 Setaria italica | reverse complement strand
GGGGCATGCTGTTAGGCTTCATCGTCTCCGTGCGCGGCATCGAGGCAAACCCGAGAAGATAGCGGCCATCAGCGACATAGGGCCCAATTCCGGAATACATAGGGGGTGCAGCGCGTCATGGGATGCTTAGCAGCCCTAAGCCGCTTCATCTCGCGTCTCGGCGAGCGAGGGCTCCCTCTTCTATTGGCTCCCTGAAGAAGTCTGACCGCTTCGAATGGACCAGCGAGGCCCAGGAGGCACTTGACCGACTCAAGGACCTCCTGACGAAGGCCTCGATACTAGTCACGCCCACCAACGGCGAGTCCCTCCTGATCTAGCACTCGGCATACCCTTTGCCGAGTGCTAGATCCGGGGCACTCGGCAAAGGGGGTTTTTTTCCCCGAATTCCGAACGGACGCTGCGACGTGGACCCGGGATGGCTTTGCCGAGTGCCCTTGATCTAGCACTCGGCATACCCTTTGCCGAGTGCTAGATCCGGTGCACTCGGCAAAGGGTTTTTTTTTCCCCGAATTTCGCACTGACACTGGGACGTGGACCCGGGGTAACTTCGCCGAGTGTCCTGTTTGTGACACTCGGCAAACGATCCCTTTGCCGAGTGCCCTACGTAGCACTCGGCAAACAGCTACCTATATTGCATGTACAACAACACTTTTAGTAATTAAAAGTACGTAAACTTTGTGTAAACCTAGTCCAATTCACTAAACATTGCGTATTCCATTTTTTACGTAATATTGTACCATTATTTCATGGATTTATAGCTCATATTTAATTTATATCTATTAAATTCATATACGTCCAATTAATGAATAAAAATTACCAAACGGATCTGAAAATTTCCCAAAATTTAACATGAACCTATCTATGTTCTCTATAGCCTATAAAAAATAATTTGGACTCAATGAGAATTACATTTATCGATTCATCTCTAAATCTTACCGGATCCTTTGAACTTCTCTGAAACCTCTCCAGAGATGCTTCGAATTGTGAACATCATATGTCAAAACTTGTGCGAAACCTTATCAATTTTTTACCACAGCCTCTGCATATGAAATCAAAACATCTTGCAAAATCTCATGATTTTCAAACTTCGTTTGTATTTTTGAGAATTAAACAATCATTTGGCCACACGTTCGTAGTCGTGTTTCCTTAGCAAAATGTTCGAAATTTCTTTTCATTTTATGGGTAAGACCTCAATTTAGACTCACTAACATGAATATGATTTTTTCACTCATATTATTCCATTATTCCAACCACCTGCAGTTCAAATTTGACTTAAATCAAAAAATTACTCTAAATGAAATTAATTGATTAAATATAGCAAACAGGTCAAAAAATAGTCCATCTTCTACCATGCAGTGCCAAATGCCATACATGTGGAGTGTAAAAAGTTTGGAGCGTGGAGGAGGGGAAAAAAAAATTATGTTTGCCGAGTGTGTAAAAAGACACTCGGCAAACCATATAGTTTGCCGAGTGCACACCCTAGCACTCGGCAAACTATAGGGTTTGCCGAGTGTCCCATCAAGACACTCGGCAAACTAGTGCCTTTGCCGAGTGTCCCATCAAGACACTCGGCAAACTAGTGCCTTTGCCGAGTGCCCTATATTGACACTCGGCAAACACTAACGGCCGTCACGGAGGGGCGCCGCCGTCGGCACGGGGAAGTCACGTGGGTCAAAGTTTGCCGAGTGTCAAAGTTTGCCGAGTGCCGCCTGGGTGTTTGCCGAGTGTTTTTTGGAGGGCACTCGGCAAACCGGTCGTTCGCCGAGTGTTTTATTTTTGCCGAGTGTTTTTGATGTTACACTCGGCAAAACGGTCCTTCGCCGAGTGCCCGAAAAAAAGCACTCGGCGAAGTAATTACACTCGGCGACTTTATGCTTTCCCGTAGTGGCCCTTGATGATATGTAATTCTATAACTGCACAAGTTATTGTTGTTGTTCCCCAAACTCATAGCCATAGCATCCCCACAAGAAAATAAGAGGTAAAAGAATTATTATGATAAAATTTTCTACCGAATTGGAGTACCGTACATCATGGCTCTTGCCCAAGTGATCGATTGGGCTAACTCTGCTTTCTTAGCTTTCAATGAATGCAGCTTTCACACATAGTTCTTTTACTGGTTAACTCAAATTACTTTAGTGTTTTCATTTCATTGTTGTTTTAGTGTATTCTGTTTATTCCCATTTGATCTAGTCCCTTGTTTTGAATGAATGTTGAATTCCTGGTACAGCCAGATAAAAAAAAGGCTATATCGTGCGTGCACCACACTGTTCCGTAATTGCATACTTCTATTGAATCCATTTACGTGGTCGCAACCTCTTTAACTTACCTAGGGGGTAACATTATTTGCACAGCGGCCTGACTACTCACGTCTCTGAGCAATTCATCTAGAATACATTGCGACATGAGAAAACCCTATACATCTAGTACCCGCCGACACGGTTACACACAAAAAAATTGATCCTTGTGAGTAACAATCACTCAACCCCATCCACATCCGGAGACCGGGGGGCACAATCCAATCATGTTCACATTGGGAGGCAACGGATGAGCATGCTGAAACATGAGGGGCAGCTTCGCCAATCATGTTTGCGCTCTGAGTTGCCAAGCACCTTAGTGGACACCAAGAGCGCAGCAGCAATATTCGTGTTCTGGCCACTACCAAACTAATCCATGCTTGCCGTAGTGGCCGAGGGCACCCGTGGCAGCATACTCGAGTAGCTCAGTCATCTGCAACTTAACTCGGGGTGAAGAGGATCACAGTAATGGGGTAGTTCACCAGTGTTAACAGGTATGGTTGTATTTGTGTTTGGTTCGGTTGTGATCTAGGGATGCGGCTCAAGTTTACTTAGAGCTTAAGTTTGCTTAGAGATAGATTGAGTCATGTAATTCAAGAATACGAGTCCTAGTTGATCACAACCGTATTGATGTAAATCTCTTTGGTGTTTTCACCACATATAAACGCGTAACTGTGGCGAGTCAAGATAGGCAACCACGTTTTCTCCTTTCTTTCAACCAGCACTTAAACGATGCTTTGAACGATTGATCCACAAACTTGGTCTCATTGACATTCCGCTGTTAGACCAGCTCTTCACGTGGTCGAATCACCGCAAAAACCCCGCCTTAACTCGGCTAGCGTCGTCTTCAACATTCCCATGTGTGTTACGATCCCAAACTCTTCCCTGACCTCGCTCCCTAAACCCACGTCTGACCCCACACCCTTTGTCCTGTCGTCCCTCACCACTGCCATTTCTAAACCAAATCTCTTCCAGTTTGAGAATGGCTATCTCAAAAATCAGGATTTCCTACCAACTAACGGTCCTCCCGGCCTGACAGCACACAAGCACCCATGGTGTGCCATGTATAGATGGCCAAACAGGTGGCCCAGCCCAACCTAGCCTGAGCATGGTTTGGCCTGCCCCATTTAGACCTGCTATGGTGAAGCCCGGATAATGACCGTGTCGTGCCGTGCTGGCCGGCGTGCCGAAGAAGCGGCCCAGGCACGGCACGCTGCCTTCTTAGGCGGGCTATGCCGGCACGCTGGCCCCGCGGGCCTTAACGTCCTCGCCGTGCTTGTGCCAGCCCGTTTAATTGTAACGGGCCACGACTCCACTATCTCCTCCTCTCTTCTCTCCCCCTCTCCTCTCTCTTCCCTTATCTCCTTCTCTCATCTCTCCTCTCTGCCGGGCGGGCTGGCGCAAGGAGGCCGGGCCGTGGGCACTCCGGCGCGACACGGCGCGCGGAGGCCGAGGCACAGCCGCTAGGCACAGCATGGAGCTCGAGCCACCTGGTATTGAAGGCTGGCAGAGAGCTTGGAGCCCCAGCGGAGAATGCCGGCGCGGAGCTCGAGCCACCCAGCGTTGAAGGCTAGTGCGCCGAGGCCGGCTCGAAGCTCGGGGCCCTAGCGGAGAAGGCCGGCATGGAGCTCGAGCCACCCACCGTTGAAGGCCGGTGCGCCGAGGCCGGCGTGGAGCTCAGGGCTAGCGGAGAAGGCCGGCACGCCGGCGACCTCTTCCTCGACCGGCTGGCGAGCGGTGCGGCCATACGACCTCACCCGTAGTAGTCAGGGGTTTCGGCACCAGTGAGGTGGCGCAATGTGCGGGACCGGCGGTGGGGGAGCCGGCGTGGTAGCCCATGGGGGGAACCGGTGAGGGCAGCCGGTATGTATATGCAGAGCATGGCAGGCCGAGCAGGCCTTAACAGGCCGAGCCGCCCACTTAATTGTAACGGATCAAATGGGTTGTGCCGTGCCGGGCCAGCATGCGAGCTAAGAGAGCAGCCCAAGCACAGCCCGTGGTATGGGTCAGGCCAGCATGGGCACGACAGCCACCGTGCTGTGCCGTGCCTGGACTCGGCCAAAATCCTGTACCGTGGCCGGCCCACGTGCCACGGGCCATATGGCCAACTATGGTGCCAGGGACTCTAGTTGGTTCGCTCAACGCGGTAGGGTGCGCCTCAAAGATTTGAGCACTGAGTAAGCGTGCACCCCCTTCCCTTTACCAAAATTGTAAATTTGTTATCTATGTCTTTGATGTGCTCAAGGAATGTCATAACCTCTCTGCAGGCGAACTCCTGCCACGTCAAGAATGCCGCGACCGCCTGGCGATCTCACTGTGCAAATCCACCTACTGGAAACTTTGGGGCAAATGCCGTGCCATTCGGGAGGGAGATGCCAACACACAGTTCTTCGACGCACATGTGAGCCAGCACCTTCACCGAAATCAGATCCGGGCCTTGGAGATGGATAGTGTGCTTCTCTCTCTTAGTGCACGGTGCCAAGACAAACAGCCTCACCGCCAACCTGCGAGATCTGCTGGGCGAGGAATGGCCAACGACAACCACTGGTAGAGAATTGGCCTTTAGTCCCGGTTGGTAGGGTGCATATCTCTCGAAAATCCATCCGGGATAAACCAATCGGGACAAAAGGGGGGGTCTTTAGTCCCGAGTCTTTTAACCGGGAGTAAAGGTCCCCCTTTAGTCCCGGTTGGTGTCACCAACTGGGACTAAAGGGTTACCCTTTAGTCCCGGCTGGATTCCAACCGGGACTAAATGGCGCTTGCATGGCACTGCCGTGACGCCTGAATTTTTCATGCATGCATCACGTATACGTAGTACCGCGGCCCTTTTAATTTGTTAACCTTTAGTAGTTGAGATTTTTTTAGAACGAAATCAACTAGTATTTAAACGAATGGGATTTGTAATTATACAATTACTATATATATACACAATCCTTATACACAATTCATATACACAATTCAACTAGCTTAGTACAAATCGATCATAATTAGCGCGTATTATATATATAAATAAATCAAAGTATCTTCCTACAATCTTCCCGTCGTGGTGTTGCTGATCGGAGTGTCTAATTGTCGTCCATCGTAATAAAATTCTCCTTTTGGATCTACCACCTCGTCCATTATGAATCCAATGAGACCTTCACATATTGCCGCTACTCTTTCTTCCTTCAAGAGTCCTTGTTGAATATTTAACATCTATAATTTGGAAATTTGTGAATGTTACATGAACAAATACATATAAGGAGCTAGAAAATAATTAACTAGTAATAGTTTTATTTTACGTACTTTAAAGTTGTGCGGCGTCATCTTCGGTCCCTTGGGTCCCAAAAAACTGTGCATGTGCTCACAGATGTAGTAGCCACATAGATTATTCCCGGGTTCCTGTCTTAAGCACTTCAGTGCGGAAAAAAATAAGTTATGAACTATTTGTGTTATACAATGTAATAAATGTGCAGACTTCATACGTACCGGGAAGTCTGTGTTCCATGTAAGATTTTCTTTGAATGGACCTTTGTGTGTCCTTATGAATTGTTTCCATGCGCCGCGGATTAGAATAATGAATGACATAGTGTAACAGGGATAAAATTTAGGAAATAAATTTTTGCATAGAGATAAAGGTCCAGAATTATTACAAGCCTAGCATGTCTTGCAATTCTTGGTAGTCCACCGGATCTTTCCTTAACGAATCGAAGACAGTGACGTGGCTTCTTTCAGGCTCAATTATAATAAGGATCCAGTGGAAGCTGCGTGCGTAAAATGTTCATGCATATTAGAGCTAACTAACATGTAGAGATAAGGAAAAAGACATCGAAAGTAGACGGTATACACACACTTACTTGAAGTTGTATGGAAGTAGTATGAAATCCTTGAATGTTTGTTTGTCTAGGAAATTGTATATTTCCGCAAAGGTTTTTTTCGGCGCTAATTGTATCTGTTGTTGGTTAACTACAGATGGATCCATGAAGCCTATATGTAGGTACGCCTCTCGGCGGCATGTCTGAATTAGCATCCTACATGAAATGGAAGATGAAGTTAGTACGGTGACGCACGCCAAAATTTACATGTAGAGATAAACGGACACTTACAGAATCCAAGCGCTGATCAGAGAGACGTCCAGGGCATCATGATGGTACACTTCGTATATATCCTTGAAGTCTAGCCACAGCACTTTCTCCCCTTCACCGTGAAAATCTATCGGTTTTACCTTCATGCCGATCATCTCCCTCGAGTCGGCGGATGCCATCATGTACCATTGATGGAATGCGTACATCTTTGTTGATAGCTTCCGTACCAATGAAGGCTTTACTAGAGGTTTGCCTAGCTCATAAGGCCACTTCGGCTCAGGGGGCGGTGCAGTTGGCGTCTCAACTTGCCCTATGCATTCATCAAGTCCCAGACCTGTTTCTTCCATGAACTTCAATACATTTGCTTGTTGATCCAAGGGCATTGCTTTGACCCGTTGAGCATCTTTTTTTGATAAATGGCTGAGGTCGGGGACTGGACCGCTGGAAGATGACTTTCCTTTCCTTTTATCCTTTTCATCAGCCTTTACTAGAGCCCGTTCATAGTTTGACAAGAGTGGTATCCTTTTCTTGGCTCCTTCTTCCATCCTGATAAAAAAGTTTAAATCTCGCCGACTTACTGGCGGTGGCTCCATCTCCCTTGCCCTTTTTTCTTCGGCTTGTTTCTTGAACCACTCACTAGCCTCTCGTTGGATTTCTGCCCACTGTTCTGCATGAGACATTGCCTCAAAGCGTTCCTTACGAGTCACTTCAGGCTCCTTTGTTTTCTTCTTTCTCTGTCTTTGCTTGGGAGGCGGTGCTCGTGACTTCTTTAGTGGTGGTGCAGGTTCCTTCAAGGGGGCCGCTCTTGGTGCCGGCGACGGTGATCGGGGAGGGGTGTTGTTATTGTCGTCGTCGCTCCCAGCACCAGGATGTGGTGGAGATGGAGACCTTGATATAGATGGAAGGGACGGTCCTGGAGCAAGAGATGCCGGTCTTGAGGTATGAGGAGAAGGTCACTGCTGGGGATCTACGGGGAGCGGTCTTGAGGTCTGAGGAGATGGCTCCGTGCCGGGAATAATGATGTCGCGTTTCTTCCATAGAATGATCCCACGAAGCGCATCTGCCAATGTCTTTTCCCCGTCGCCTCCCAGGAAGTCGAGCTCTAGACCTTCATACTGGGGATCAACTATTTGCTCTACGCAGACGCTGGCGTAGCCTGTTGGAATTTCCATGCCATGACTACTCTGCCCTGCCAGGGTTGCTAACGTACTCCCGTACGCTACCTGTACATATAGCAGAAGTAAACAAGTTGAACTCCGATCTCGAGGCCTGGATCAATTGACAAGATTGCATAAATATTATGTATAAGTATACCTTAATAGTGAGGTTGCTGACCGGTGCATGCAGCTCACATGAGGTCCGTTGCGTGATGGCATCCACGGGGAACCGTTGCTCCTCCACGGGTAACCTGGGCGTCTGCGCATCGGGGACCCCTGTAGAAGCACAACTGCTCAAGAGGCGTTGAGAAGGGCTGGCGGTGTTAGGATTCGGCAATGCTCCAGATTGGGCCAACTCCGCAACTGCGTGGGCCACCCACCGATTGATTTCATCCATCATTCTTTGTTCTAGCATCTGCCGCCAGCTCTTCTCGATCTGTTCCTTTCTTCGCTTCCGGCTTCTGTACGAGGCGCTGTCGCCTCAGAAAGCGAACTTCCACGGAACCACCCCGAACCCTCGGCAACATCCTGGGTGCTCTGGATTACCGAGGGCCAATGTGAGCTCATCATTTTCTCGGTCCACCTTCAACCTCCCAGCCTTAGAATCTTCAATGTTCTTCATGAGATTTTCGGCCTTCTCACGTATTGTGTCATTAAAAATCAATGTCCCATCCTCTTGGCTTAGGGAGCCTCTATGAGTGTAGTACCAATTTTTTGATCGTTCGGGCCATTCAATAGTTGCAGGTACGATTCCCCGTTCGATCAGATCTTGTTCCATCTTCCTCCACTTGGGAATTGCTGAGCCATACCCACCTCGCCCCAAATGATGGTGGTAGCCCTTCTGACTAGCATTTGCTGTGTTGGTCGTGATCTTTTTCACACCTTCTTCACTCCTCTTATATTCAACAAATGCATCCCAGTGGTCCCTCAACTTTGGCCACGCGTTGAAGTCTGGAGTTTTGCCCTTCTTGATGTAGTGGGTATCCAGCATCTTCTTGAATGTCTGGAATTGAGTAGCCATCTTCTTAAGCGTCCACGCTTTGACATCCTTCTCACTATATCCTTCGGGGAATGTGAAATGTCTCTTCACATCTTCCCACAGCATATTCTTTTTTGTCTCTGGAAGGGCGTACGGATTAGTGCTTCTGCCCTTCCATTCTCTGATGCTGATAGGCACGTTGTCCCGGACGATTGCCCCAATTTGACTCACGTACTTCTTTGCTACTTTCTCGGGAGCAACCGGCCTGCCCTCTTCTGTAACTTCCGTTATGACAAGCCTCCCTTCCATCACCTTTGTACGACCTCGGGTCTTCTGCCCTTGTGTCGATCCGGAGGGCTAACAGTTCAAGATTCGTTAATTAGTACGTAGTAGTAACGATGGCGTGAAACAATACAAGAATGGTTGTATATACCTCGCCGGAACCTTCCGCCACGGCAAGTTGTTGCTGCGGCTGTTGCTCTTCATTCCCATCGGCGGACATGTTGAGGAACATGTCCGCCTAAGTGCCCTCTTCATCCGTGTATGATAGTGGAACGTTGTCGCCACTACCATCACCAGCGATTATCTGCTCCATGATATACCTTGCGGTCTCATCGTCTGCCATTTCAACTATTGATGCAAACCTACATGGAATCATACATGACAGTCATAGAAATCATCTTACTACAAATTTCTACAAAGTCCTACAAAGTCCGGAATCATACATGTATATAATGAAATCATAAAATAACATGAATCGTACAAAGTCCGGAATATTTATACAAATTTCTACGAATTTCTATGAATTTCTACGAATTTTGATGAATTTCTACGAATTTCTATGAATTTCTACGAATTTCTACGAATTTCTACGAATTTCTATGAATTTCTAAAAATTTCTACGAATTTCTAACAATATCCACGTGCGGTGCCTAGGTTGTGACGGCGGCGATCAGGGCAGCGGAGGCGGGACGGCGGCGGTCAGGGCGGTGGTACAGCGGAGGTGGGGACGGTTCACCGGAACCACGGGCGGTGCCTACTAGGTTGTGACGGCGGCGGTCAGGGTGGCGGTACGGCGGAGGCGGGGACGGTTCACCGGAACCACGGGCGGTGCCTACTAGGTTGTGACGGGCGGCGGGACGGCGGCGATCATGGCGGCGGGACGTCGGAGAGGACGGCGGTGCATCCTACGAATTTCTAACTTCATTTTCTAACTTAAAAATCTAACTTAACAAACTAACTAAAAAATCTAACTTACAAATATAACTTCATTTTCTAGCTTAACAATCAAAATTAAAAATCTATCGTAAAAATATAACTTAATTTTCTAACTTAAAAAAACCCTCCCGGCGCTGCCGGCCGGCGCGGCAGCGGACCTCTCGCGCGCGGGGCGGCGGGACGGCGGCGGCCGGTGCGGCGAGGACGGCAGCTGCCGAGGCGACGAGGACGACGGCGGCCGAGGCGACGACGACGACGGTGGTGTAGGCGGGACGGCGACGAGACGGCGACGAGGGGCGACGAGGGGTGACGAGGGGCGACGAGGATGGAGCCGGCGACGAGGATGGAGCCGGTGGCCGGAGGCGATGAGGTGGCCGGGGGCCGGGCGCGTTGACGGACGAGGAGGGGATCGAGGCGGGTCGGCCGGGGGACGACGACGGCGCAATGGGGGACGTCGACGGCGCAATGGGGGACGATGACGGCGGCGGCCGGCGAGGGAGGCGGACGGGCGGCGAGGGCGGAGAACGCGCGGGACTTGGCGAAAATTTGGCTAAGCGAGGGGAGTAGTCGAAGTCGTTGCCGACCACCAGTAGTCGTCGGCGAGCTCACAATGTAGTTGAAGTCATCAATGAGCTGCCCGTAGTCGACGGAGTCGTCGGCAATCCGACCGTGGTTGTCGGCGTGCCCGCGACATAGTCAAAGAAATCATCGGCGAGCCGCCCGTAGTCGTCGGCGAGCTTGCGATGTAGTCGGACTTTCGAGTTGTAGTCAAACTCAGAGTCGC
>NC_028457.1:10419887-10423924 GCF_000263155.2 Setaria italica | reverse complement strand
CCATTTATCTCATAGCCTTGGAATTTGACGATTGTGGTAGCAGGTCCCCTGGCTAACCAGGCAAGCTGTGGGTGAATCTCAGAGTTACCCATAAGTTGTTGGCGCAACCAGGAGGGAAAAGTTTCTATGTGATGACGGGTAAGCCAAGCATCGGATTTGGTCGGGTTTTTGGAAGCTACCATCTGCCTGTGCTGCTCGATATACGGAGACACAAAGGATGACTGTTGTAGAACAGTGTAGTGTGCCTTGTCGAACAAATCAGTATCATTGCTCAAACTTGATTTCCTTCCAAGGGTGCCCATTCCTCGGAGCCTCCCTTCGTGGCGTGAAGTTGGAACCCCAATCGAGTCAATTGAATCAATAAAATCAACACAAAACTCGATCACCTCCTCTGTTCCTTATCCCTTGGCGATGCTTCCTTCTGGACGGGCACGATTAAGAATATAGTTTTTTAGGACTGCCATGAACCTCTCGAAAGGCCACATATTGTGCAGGTATACAGGTCCGAGAATACCAATCTCTTTTACTAGGTGAACCAGTAAGTGCGTCATAATATTGAAGAAGGATGGTGGAAATAACAACTCAAAACTGACAAGACATTGCACCACATCATTTTGTAGCTTTGATAGCTTGGATGGATTGATTGCCTTCTGCGAAATCGCATTGAGAAACGCGCATAGCTTTACGAGCGGCAACCGGACATTTTCTGGTAGAACACCCCTCAGTGCAACCGGAAGCAACTGGGTCATCAACATGTGGCAGTCATGAGCCTTGAGATTTGTAAACTTCTTTTGTTTCATATTTATTATTCCCTTTATATTCGAGGAGTACCCAGACGGGACCTTCATACTATTCAAACATTCAGACATGCTATCCTTCTCTTCCTTGCTGAGAGTGTAACTGGCAGGACGTAAGTAGTGCTGTCCATTATCTCTCTTTTCCGGATGTAGGTCATCTCGTTGCCCCATGGCTTTCAGGTCCTGTCGTGCTTCCAATGTATCTTTTGAGGTTCCATAAACACCCATGAAGCCTAGCACGTTCACGCAAAGATTCTTCGTCAGGTGCATCACGTCTATTGCGTTGCGAACCTCTAGGATTTCCCAATAAGGTAGCTCCCAAAATATTGACTTTTTCTTCCACATGGGTGCACGTCCGTTATTGTCGTTCGGAACAGGTTGGCTACCAAGTCCCTTTCCGAAGACTACATTTACATCCTTCATCATCTCGAACACACGCTTTCCATTACGGTGTCCAGGTTTTTTACGATGGTCTGGCGCCCCTTTGAAATGCATCCCGCTCTTTCTTAGCTGGTGGTGAGCAGAGAGAAATCGACGATGACCCATATAGACGACCTTCTTACAGTGCTTCAAGTACATGCTGTCTATGTCGTCTAAACAGTGGGTGCATGCCCGATATCCCTTATTTGTCTGTCCTGAAAGGTTACTCAATGCAGGCCAATCGTTGATGGTTACGAACAACAGTGCTCGTAGATTAAAGATCTCTTGTCTATCCTCATCCCACACACGTACACCTTCTTCCTTCCAGAGCTGTAAAAGGTCATCAACCAACGGCCTTAGGTACACGTCAATGTCGTTGCCGGGTTGTTTTGGGCCTTGGATAAGCGCCGGCATCATAATGAACTTCCGCTTCATGCACAGCCAAGGAGGAAGGTTGAACATACAAAGGGTCACAGGCCAAGTACTATGGCCACTACTCAACTCACCGAATGGATTGAATCCATCAGTGCTTAAACCAAACCTTATGTTCCTTGCTTCACTTTCAAAGTCTGGGAATGTTCTATCAATTAATCTCCACTGTGCCCCATCTGCGGGGTGTCTCAGCATGTCATCTTCCTTACGGTCTTCTTTGTGCCATCGCATCAACTTAGCATTTGCCTTGTTCTGAACAAGCGCTTCAAGCGTGGTATTATAGGGAAATACCACATCACCTTCGCGGGAACTCTCTTCTTGGGAGAGTGCCCCCCGACATCACCAGGATCATCTCGCCTAATCTTATACCGCAGGGCTTCGCAGACGGGACAAGCATCCAATTTCTCGTATTCATCACCACGATAGAAGATACAATCATTAGGGCATGCGTGTATCTTCTGAACATCCAATCCGAGAGGGCAAATAATCTGTTTAGCTTCATATGTTGTGGACGGTAATTCATTATTCTCGGGGAGAATCTTCTTGACAATGGTCAACATCCCCTGAAATGCCTTATCGGACACACCATTTTTTGCCTTCCATTGCACAAATTCTAGTGTCGTACCTAGTTTTTTATGGCCCTGCTGGCAACCTGGGTACAACAATTTTTGGTGATCATCTATCATGCGCTGCAACTTTGCTGCTTCCTTCTCAGTTTCACAATCTCTGTATGCATCTCGTATCACCTGACCAAGGTCATAAGTAGGGCCATTTTCTGCAAACTCATCTTCATCAGCCTCGCCCATTGTAGTACCTGCAAAAGCTTGGCCTGCAACCCAGTTTGGAATGGTGTCATCTTCCTCCTCCTCCTCGCCATCTTCCATTACAACCCCTAGTTCACCGTGCTTGGTCCAAACCAAATAGTTAGGCATGAAACCGTATTTAAACAAGTGGCTGTGAATAGTCCCCCAGGAATCCTTTGAATATTCCTTCCTGTTATTGCATTGGAAGCATGGACAACATATGAACGCATTCTCTGGCTTGTTCGCTTTTGCCACTTCGAGAAAATAATGCAAGCCATCAATAAACGCCTTGCTCCGCCTGTCTGCATTATACATCCATTGCCGGTCCATCTGCATCGTATTACGCATGAAAATGGATTACACTTGACAATGGATTACGCGTGAAAATCGATTAAAGATCCAAACAACATGAAGATCCAAATACACATATTTAAATTAAAGTCCCAAACAACATGATACAATACAACAAGCCATCCACTGGTTATTATCAAGGATGATTTTAAGCATCCTTGGACGGTGAAGACGAAGGTTCCGCTGACCCAACCTCATCCTTAGGTTTTTTTGTGCCGCCTGAAACGGTAGTACTAAGTGGACGTGAAACACCCGGGACTGAGGGTAGAGCATAACGACCACCAAAAGGAGGTTCCTGACCCGCGGCAACAGCTTCTTCATGACGTTGCTGCAAATAACGAAGCATTGCTTTTTCCAGCGCGCTCTTTTTCTTCGGCTTATGCTGAGAGCCAACTATGATTGGAACCTTGCCATAATAGGAACCACGATCGCCCCCACCATCGCCACTTCCTCCAGTAGCAGAAGCCATCTATGTACAAAAATTATTATCTTAACACTACATAAGTTGTTCAACTTGAAGACCGTGATCATCTCGCGAGGATGTCGTCAACTGGGCGGCACCGCACTTCATCATGAAAGAGGTTAGATGCTACGGAAAAGGGGACACGGTCACGATGTCCGTATCCACTCTTTCTCGTAGAATCGAACCTCCTTCTTGACATACGTTGCTGCTCGGCGGAGAACATCCTAGCAGAAATGAACACGGTATGCAAGTTCAACAAGTATGGATTTAAAAAACCATATTGAATTTGATAAGATAAACCGTCTAGACAAGGTAGCATCATTTTTAAACCACTGCAATAATGCATACTATATATGACACATCAATCTCCCTCACATTCTAGCTCAAAATACCTCTCCATTTTTCTACTTCATCATCACATTCTAGCAAATAATCTTTCCATCTCCAAAGCATAAATCAAAGCATAACACGAGGATGAAGTAGCAAACCTTCGCAACACTTGTGTTGGCCGAGTGAAATTCCCACGAAAATGAGGGAAAAAACTTTGGGCAGCACCTTCCTTGCTTGCTTCGGCACCACGGAGAGTAGGAGAAGCTCAGCTCTCTCTGTCAATGTGCTGGACTGGCTCGGGCTGGAGGAGGAAGAAAGTCCTCTGTCTTGGCCGTATATAATGGGGATGAGTTTTTATCCCGGTTAAAAACTCCAACCGAGACATAAAGGAACCCCTTTTATCCCGGTTGGAAGTTTAGTCCCGGTTGGAGCTCCAACCGG
>NC_028457.1:10188780-10419618 GCF_000263155.2 Setaria italica | reverse complement strand
AAAGCCAATTCTCTACTAGTGAACCACCGTTCAACGATCACTGCTCTATACTCCAAGTTCGGCAACAGTGAATGCTGAACCCCTCGTTGCAGCATTCACCGAGGAGGAGGCGCGCACTTCGGTGCATTCACAACAAGGCTGCAGAAAGAGATTCCGCAAGCTTATCGACTTGGACCAACAGGTTTCCTCCAGGGGTGATATATCTCTGAAAATTTCATTTATGCCCTTGAACTGATCCGATGATGCAAACAGAGGGACGCTACCAATCCTGGTACTCAAACTCGACTTCGCAAAGGTTTTTGATTCTATTGACTGGACCAGTCTGAGAGAGATCATGGAGGCACGGGGTTTCCCCAGCAATGATGTAGCTGGATTTCGCACATCCTTACCACATCGAAGATGGATGTCCTCGTGAATGGCACACCCGGCCCATGGTTTAACTGCAAGCATGGCCTCCAGCATGGTGATCCTCTATCGTCGTATCTCTTCCTGCTAGTAGCTCATGTCGTCTAGCAATTGATAAAGTAGACCAGTTGCATCCGGCACCCAGCGGCGGCGGACCTGCACTGCCCCGTGCTACAATACGCCGATGACACGCTTATCCTTGTCCGGGCTAATCCACAAGATCTGCAGCTTCTCAAGCAAGTGCTAGACTCCTCGGCTGCAACTGGGCTGCGAACAACTATGACAAAAGCATGATAGTTCCCATGCACACTCCAGCTGCCACAGTCACGGTTCTGAAGGGCATTCTTGGCTGCCAGATAGGTGTGTTCCCGCAAACTAATCTGGAGATGCCACTCTACGGTGACAAGCTCCCGCTCTTCGTCTATGCACCATTGATCAGTAAGGCAGACAAATATATCGGGGAATGGCAGGCTTCACTCCTGAACCTAATGCCCAGGGCGGTTCTTCTCATGGATACGGTGCTGAACAGCCAGCTCGTGTATGCCATGTCAGTTCTCCTACTTCGACAAGGGACACTTTGACGCACTGGATCGGCATCGCATATCTTTCTATGGTCCGGGGAGGAACATGCGCATGGCTTCCAATGTCTGATAGCCTGGGAACAAGTATGCCAGCTGAAGGAACAGGGAGGGCTGCGCGTCAAAAATCTCGCGGTGCAAAACAAGTGCATGCTTCTGAAACTGCTGCATCGTCTTCAGACCCCAGGTGACTCAGCGTGGGTGAACTGCGTTGGGGGGCGGATCAACACGGTCAGTATGTGTGGTGAAATTGCCAGGCCACACTAGCGTGACTTGGAATCTTTGGTACCTCTGCATCGGGCTGTCACGTTATGTGAAGTCTGCAACAGAGAAAGTACTTGTTTCTGGGAGGACCACTGGCTCTCTGTCGGGCGACTGCACGAGGTGTTTCCTCTCCTGCACAGCCATGCAACAAGCAAGGAAGTCTCGGTTTCTCAGATTATTTGGGAGGAGATCGAGCGCCACCTTGTGCCACGGATCACGCAAGGAGGGCATGGTGAACTGGTGACACTGCACCAAATGCTTGATCAGGTTGTGCTCCAGGAAGGGGAGGACCACCACCTGTCTACTCTGGCTGCTAAAGACAACGTTCTGCACGCCAGCCCCGTCTACAAAGCGCTAATGGCGGTGGCTGGTGAACCAGTGTGTGGCTTTCTGACTTTGTTTGGAAGAACCTAGCTCCACCATGGGTGCACTTCTTTGTTTGGCTACTTGTGCAGGAGCAAATCCAATGCCGGGCAAATCTGCTGAAAAAGAACGTGGTGGAAGAAGCGAACTGCGAGCTGTGCAGCCATAAGATCGAGGAGTGCAACCACATCATATTCGCCTGCTCGTTCGCTGCTCAAGTGTGGTCTTCTCTGGGTTCAGATACAAGCAATGCTTGTGTCACTGTGCTATATATGGACTGTTTCCCGTCTGACAACAGTGCTGCGCAAGCATTTTGAGAGTTTCCTCCTGCTCATCTGCTGGCCTCTTTGGAAGCATCAGAATGAGGTCATCTTCAACGGAGCTTCTCCCTCTCTCTTCTTGGGTCACTGCGCTATATATGCACTGTTTCCCGTCCGACAACGGTGCCACGCAAGCATTTTGAGAGTTTCCTGCTGCTCATCTCCTGGCATCTTTGGAAGCATCAGAATGAGGTCTTCTTCAATGGAACTTCTCCCTCTGTCATGCGCTTCTGGACGGCCTGCAAGCAAGACGCCCAGTTGTGGAGCATGACTGCGGATGCATTGTGCCAAGTCCTTTCTTTTATGTAGATCCCTCTAGAGAATGTCCTACTCCCCATTTTTCCTCAAATTGTTGAACTTCAAATGATGTAACATTTTGGCTTGCCAAAAAGCCTATCAACGAAAATTAGGTGGGGATGCTCTCCCCCCACTGACCCTCGGAGCAAAACTTATTTATGGAGTTGGGAGTTGGGACCGTGAATTTTGAATGGTAGCAAATGGAAATAGTATACTTTTGTTTCGTAATTTGCATTGTTGTTTCTTGACTGTTTGCACCACTTGGCACTGATTTAGTGTTTTACTTGTGTCGGATCAAGACTTAGACTAGTAAATTTCTTTTATGCGCGTAAGGCCTCAGGTGGTGGCGTGGGAGACACGGGTTAGACTGGTTCGGGCCAAGGAAGCCCTACGTCCAGTATCGTGGATGCTCGTATTGCCCACGCGGGGTTCTGTAGTAGGGGTTACAGATCGACGAGAGAGGGACTGGTCCCAAGTCTCTTTGTGCTTGTGCTCTCAGGGAGCGTACTAGTGTGCTGTGGCTTTGGGGAGAAGAAGCCGATGCCTCCTCCGGCCCTGGGTTCCTCCTTTTATATCGCAAGGGGAGTGGCCGGAGTTACAGCTGGGATCGGGCGAAGAGGATCGTAAAGTGTAAACGTAGTACGGTAAAAAATACGGCAGGAAGGGAGGAACAAGTTCCTAGACGCCCGACGCCTCCGCTGGCCCCTGACGATCGCCGGCATGCATGCCGGAGGGGGAGGCGGCCGTGCGCCAACTTTTGTCGCCCCCTACAGATAGCTCCTTCGGCATTCGTAGGCGTCGGGTTATGATGAAGGCGTTTCGTCATTATCCCGGTGTCCGTTGGGGAGGACGGTGGATGCTACCGTTCTGATGATGGCTCCTGGAGAGAGGGCGTCACATCCTTGCTGCCGGGTGCGCGGGACCCAAGGGCGCGCGGGGCCCGAGGGCAGGCGAGTCTCTCCTCCGCTTCGGTCGGCGCAGGCCATGAGTACCCTGCGGCGAATGGAAGTGAGCCGCCAGCACTGTAGCTTGTACAGTATGGTCGTGCATGGGTACTTGTGGCGGGTTGCGTGAGGAGCGCGGTCATCCTTCCCTCTGCCAGGCCTGCGGCGCATTTATGGCGAGGCAGACGGGGGGGACCCACGGGATTGTTTATCTTGCCCACCTGGTCCGCATCCGAGGGGGATGCCCGCCCTGGGGGCCCTAGCGAGCCCGACCCCTGCGCTTGGGGTCGGACGAGGCGGAACCTTGTGGTGAGGGGTCAGGCGCCTCCGACCCCGGGGCCGCAGTCGGACGAGGTGGAAGCCTCATGGAGGGAGGTCGGGCGTTCCCGACCCAGAGGCCGCGGTCGGGCGAGGCGGAGTTTTGATTATGATTAGGTGGGCCCGGGCCTTCGCATCTGCTCCTTTAAGCGGTATTTAGGGGATCGTTAATATTTCCCCCCAACAGTAGCCCCCAAGCCTGTGGTGGAGCAAAAGTGCTCCTCCGGAGGCTTCTTTCGCCGTTTCGCCGCGGATCTTGTTTATGGTGCGCTTGCTTCATCCCAGCTTGGCCGGGATCCTGCGAATCGTGACCACACGCATGGCCGTTGGTTGCGATGCTAGCCCTCGAGCCCCTGCTCGTTGCGGGAGACCGGTCGGGAGGCCAGGTTGACTTTTGGTCGTTGCCCCTCAAGCGTCCGTTCGCTAGGACGGAGGGGTTGAGCCGTGCCACGTTATCCTCGTTGGACGAACCGTGGTGCTCGCTTTGAGCTGCGAACGGGTAGGTTCGAGTGGAGTCCCGGTCTCCGTTCGGGGGGTCCGGCTCAGGCCAAGCTGGTGGCGTACTCCAATTTCCCGTCGGTCAGTTCATATAGTTCCCGGGTCCGTTCGGTCAGATCCGGGGGCTCGTTGCCTCTCCCCGTGGAAAAACCATGAACTTTATACCGGACGGGACTCGAACGTGAGGTTGGGACGCCCTTGGCTTTCGCTTGCTTGGGTGTTGGCCGCTAGTGGACCCATCCCTTCTCACCCCTTGCTCGGGAGATATCCTGAGGCAGCTGTCGAACCCGTGGTGGGCCAGCCTTCGAACCTCTGGACCGTAATGAGCCGTAGGGGTGTTTTCAGCCCCGTATCCCTTTCTTACCTTTCGGTGGGCCTTGGACCGGAACGGAGCGGTCATGGCGTCTGGGCCGAACGTGGGGGACGTCGTGGGCGTGCCATCTGGGAGGCAGAGTTATGGGGAGCGCCGTCCCACGAATCGAGGAGGATAGGATGTTTTCGTGGCCGATCATGCGCACGGTTTTCGAAAAGGAAATGGGCGTGGCAGGGGCGTACCTGGCGCCGCATTTATGGCGGCAGGGGTGTCGATTTGGCTTCTCCCGTACCTTTCTTATAAAAACGGGAGCCCGCCGCGCCGGTTCCGCCCGCCTTCTGCACTCGAGCCTTTTCGCCCTCCGGCCTCACGCTTAGTTCATCCGCGCCGGCTTCGTTTTCCTCCGCTCCAAGCCGCGCCCTTTCTTCCCGTCTCCGTTGATCTTCCTCCTCCGGCGATGGGTTCTTGGGCGATCTCCCATTTGACCTTCTCGCGCGCCGAGGGCCTGGTGCGGAAGGCTTCCTCTGTGAGAGGACGACGGCAGGCGAGTGGGAACTGCCGGGGACGGAGCAAGTGCCGACGCCTCCCTTCGGCTACATCGTCTCCTTCGCTCACTTCCATGAGCGGGGGTTCGCTTCTCCCCCGAGCCGCTTCTTCCGGGGGCTCCTCCACTACTATGGGCTCAAGCTCCAGCACCTCAACCCCAATGGGATTCAGCACATTGCGGTGTTCGTCGCACTGTGCGAGGGATTTCTGGGCATCGAGCCCCACTTCTCGCTATGGAAATACTTTTTCACAGTGAGTTTGTACCAGAAGACGGAGAAGAAGGGGAGTCAGCAGCGGTCGCCTCCGGTGCCGATCGGGTGCGCCGGGATCCACCTTCGCCATACCCGCTCCAAAGAGTATATGACCATGAAGACCTCGGCGTCCCACAAGGGGTGGCACAACCAGTGGTTCTATGTGAAGAACTACCCGGACTCCCCCCTGCCGGCTTTCACCGGCCGCACCATCGACGCGGCGTCGGAGGTGTGGGCGTACAGGCTGGTGGAGAAGGAGAAGAAACGGTTCTTCGACTTGCTACAGGCCATCGAGCGGCTGAAAAAGGAGCGGGCTCACCGGCGACGGGGTCATCGGTGCGTACCACGCCCGACGGGTGGCGCCGCTGATGCTCCGGATCCGGCCGCTTGCCGCCATGACCCCCGACGCGCTGACCGAGGGCACCGTCTTGGCAACGGGTGCGCTCGCCGCTTCCGAGATCTGGCAATGGATTCGGGAAGCGCTGGAGGACAAGGACGTCCAGTACCCGATTCCCGGGCACCCGCCGATGCGCCCGAACGCGGGCTTCATAGATCTGGTAAGGGGTTGGGGCGTCGTCCTCCTTTTTTTTTGTATCTTGCGATCGTCACTCTGACGTGGAGCTGTTTTGGGTTCGTAGGGCCCGCTAACCCGCGTCGTGGACTCGCTCCTGCCGGTGCCGGAGGACACTGAGCGGCGGACACGCAACCGTCTCCTTGCCGAGGCGTAGAAGCGCCGTAAGGACAAGGAGACGACGAAGAAGAGGAAGAAGGCCGCCAAGGAGTTCCAACGGCGGCGGAGGGGGCCGGTCGTGTCAGACGACGATGACAATGATGACGATGAAGATGATGAAGAGGAGGAACTGATTTCCTCCTTCCGTTCGGGCGCACTCGCCATTCGGGAGGCACCCCGGCGGACGGCCGCGGGGAGTGAAGCGGAGGAGGCGTCTGCCTGGGCTTCGACTCCACCAGGCCCTGGGGCTGCGCCCCAGGGGCCAGTACAGAGTATCCCCCAGGAGTCGACACGGGACGCCCCCCAGGGGCCGGCGCGGGGCGTTTCCCAGGAGCGGGTGCGGGACGCTCCCCAGGGGTCGGCAAGGGGTGCCCCCCAGGGGTCGACACGGGGCACGTTCTCGGAGCCGGCGCGGAGTGCCCCTCGGGGGTCTTCGGAGCCTGCCCCCGCCGCCGCTTCGGAGCCGGCACGGGGCGCCCCCCAGGAGTCGACGCGGAACGCCCCCCAGGGGCCGGCGCGGGGCGTCTCCCAGGAGCGGGCGCGGGACGCTCCCCAGGGGTCAGCGAGGGGTGCCCCCCAGGGGTTGACACGGGGCTCCTTCCCGGAGCCGGCGCGGAGCGCCCCTCGGGGGTCCTCGGAGCCTGCCCTCGCCGCCGCTTTGGAGCCGGCGCGGGGCGCTCCCCAGGAGTCCGCCCAGGGCATTCCTCGGAGGTCCGCGGAGACCGCCTCCACCACCGTGCCTGCGACTAGAGGGCAGCAAAGCGGCGACAAGCGGCCGCTGCCGGATGTCCCAGGGTCGGCGTCAGGCTCCGAGGCGAAGCGCGCGCGCCGCCCTTGTGCTTCAAGAACGTAAGTTGGCCTTTCTTGCATTTTCGTTTCTCTCCCCTTTTTGCGTTTGTTCCTGCTGACGTTCGTTCGTCGATGTGCAGCGCTGCTCCTCGTGGCCTTGCCCTACAGCTGGCGCCTAAGAAGGCGTTGCGGTTGTCGTCCTCCTCCGGGGGGCGGACCGCGGTCCCGCCCGCGGCGAGCGGCGGGTCCCTGGTGAGGCCGCGGACCCCTCCGCGGAGGCGGCCCCTGTGATGGTGGCTGGCGGAGCGACGGCGGCGTCAGTCGCGGGAGGAGGAGCGGACCCCACTCCACCTTCGGTCCCCCTGGTCGCCCCTACAGCGCAGGGTACGATCCCCCCGGGTTCTCAGGTCGGGGAGGTGATCGACCTTGACGCCGACGAGGCGGAGGAGACGGCGGCGACGGAAGGTAGGGCGGGTGCCCGGGCAGCCGTGGCGGGATCGGCGGCGGAGGGGACGCCTGCCCCCGAAAGCGCGACGGCGGAGGCAACGGTAACAGAGGCGGGGACCTCCGCCCCAATTACCCCCACGGGAGTGGCTCCGGCAGTGGAGGCGGAGGGGCCCGCTGGGGGGACTCCGGCAGGAACGGAGGAGCCTCCCCAGGTGGTTGCGGCGGCGGAGGCGGAGGGGCCCACTGGGATACCGCCGGCAGCCTCGGCGGCGACGAGCGTGCAGGTGCCGGGGCCGTCGGTAAACCCGGCGGCTTCTAGTGCAATGGTGCCGACCTTGACGGCAGCGTCAGGATCGGCTCCTGCCTCGGCCTCGGCTCCCACCGTTCCCAAGGCGTGGAGGGGGTCCGTCCTTCGCTGGTCATCCCGCGAAGACCCGCCGAGGCATCTCTTCACGCTGGACGACGCCGCGGAGTGGCACAAGTGGCAGGCGGTGCAGGGCGGCCTTGCCCACGCCCAGGCGGCTCTATCTTCGGCGTTGGGGGTTCTGGGTAACACCGTCCTCCCTAGCAGCCAGGTATGTTGCCCCTATTGTTGGTGATCAGCACCTCCCATTTGCTTTTTTCCCTGATGGCACGTTGCTTTGCAGGCCCGCCAAGAGTGCAGTCGGGGGAAATCTGATTTCCTCCGGCTGGAGCGGGGTCTCTGGGAGTGCTTCAACGCGGAGAGGGAGCACACCAGGGACCTGTCCCTGCAAGTCACTGCCGCCCAGGGGGTCATTTGTGACCTGCAAAGGCGTGAGGGGGCGGCGCTGGATGAGGCACGGTGATCGGAGGCCAAGCTCCAAGCCGTCATTGACAAGGCTCGTCTTGACCAGGAGGAGTCCCGGGCCGCTGCTGAAAGGGCCCGCCGCGACGCTGAGGAGCTTGCCCGGTTGAGGGAAGGAGCATGAAGCCCTCCAGAAGACCGTCGAGCGCGTCCGTCGCGAGCGGCACCAAGCTTTGCAAGACCGGGACGCCGAGCGGGCCAAGAAAGAGGAGGCCGAGCAGGGACTCTAGACCGCCGTGTCTCGAGGAGCCGACCGAGAGCGCGAGCTGAAGGCCTGGGCTGACGGTGAGTCTCCTTTCCGTTCCCGCGTTCTCGTGGTGTCGCGGTTTGTTTTTTAACACGGCGGGCTTTTCCGAATGATTCCTGCAGGCGAAATCGCCAAGCTAAAGGGCTTGCTCGACGCGGAGCGCGGTGAGCTCAGCGCCCTGCAGGATGCAGTCCGCGTCGTCTGCGACGACTTTGGCATGGTTCCGGAGGAGGGGCCGAACTCTCTGCTGGCTTGTGTCCTCGGGGTACGCCGTCGGCGTCGCGAGATCACCGTGGACGCGCTTCACGTCGGCGTGCGGCGAGCCTTCGGGGTCTTCGGCTCCCATTATTCCGGCATTAACTTTGCCGGGATGAGCGAGGGGTACGCCGCCGATTACTCCGAAGCCGAGCTGGACGAGATCGATGCAGCGGTGCTCGCACCAGCGGAGGCCCTCGCGAAGCTCCTGGAAGATGAGGCCGTCCCTCCTGCCGACCTCCCGTCAAGTTAACTATACCGGGCTTGCACCCAAAATATAATTATGTCAGTTTCGAACTTATTTTGCGATGGCCATACGGGCCTGTTTATGACTTCGTTGTGCGAAAGATCCCGATCCCCTTTGCTATTCTTTTGGCCTTGAAAGTTTAGAATGCGTTGTCGGGTGCGTCAGTAAGTTTTGATGAGCGAAGGTGCCATAGCCGCTGGGGTGTAGGTTTTTTCGCAGTCCGATCAATCTTGCCTGAGCACCGTTCGCGCATTCTTCTCTTTTTTGCGCCCAAAAGTCTAGAAAGGGAGTGTTCGGTTTGAAAAGAAAAAACGTTTCTTTTAGATGGTGCCAAGCGGCTGGGGTCAGAACCCCTGATAGTCCCCGAGGGGTATGCGGTCCTGGAGCGAGGCCAGGGTCGGATACCCCTGAGCTTAAAGGACAAAGCCTGAACCGAGATGGCTCGGGGTTTCTTTTTTCGCAGGAGAGCAAAACTGGTAGCCCCCGAGGGGTATGCGGCCCTGGAACGAGGCCAGGGTCGGATACCCCTGAGCTTAAAGGAATTATCAGAATTGAAGACAAGTTTATGCAGAACTTGGAAACAAAAGCTATGGGTAAAAGCGCCTTAGCTGTTCTATGTTCCAGGCGTTGCTGAAGACCTGCCCGTCGGGAGTTGCCAGCTTGTAGGTGCCTGGCCGTAGTACTTGTACGATGATGAACGGGCCTTCCCATGGGGGAGTCAACTTGTGCCGACCCCTGTTGTCCTGGACGAGGTGGAGCACCAAGTCGCCGACGTTGAAGGCTCGGCCTTGTACCTTGCGGCTGTGGTAATGCCGTAGGGCCTGCTGGTATTTGGCCGAGTGTAGTAGGGCTACATCTCGCGCTTCATCGAGTTGATCTTGTGCATCCTCGAGTGATGCCTGGTTTCCCTGTTCGTCATATGCCTTGACCCTCGGCGATCCGTACTCTAGATCGGTGGGCAAAATGGCCTCTGTACTCTAGATCGGTGGGCAAAATGGCCTCTGACCTGTAGATCATGAAGAAAGGGGTGAAGCCCGTCGCCCGACTGGGGGTCGTCCTCAGGCTCCAAAGGACTGCGGGAAGCTCCGCAACCCACCATCCGCCGAACTTTTTAAGGCGGTCGAAGATCCGTGGCTTGAGGCCCTGGAGTATCATGCCGTTAGCTCGCTCGACTTGCCCGTTCGTGCGGGGGTGTGCCACGGCCGCCCAATCCACTCGGATGTGGTGGTCGTCGCAGAACTGGAGGAATCTCTTCCCGGTGAACTGCGTGCCGTTGTCGGTGATGATGGAATTTGGGATCCCGAAGCGGTGGATGATGTCGGTGAAGAACTGTACCGCCTGCTCGGACTGGATCTGAGCCACCGGTCTTGCCTCGATCCATTTGGAGAACTTGTCGACGGCGACAAGCAGGTGGGTGAAGCCCCCGGGCGCCTTCTTGAAGGGTCCGACGAGATCCAGCCACCAGACCGCAAACGGCCACGTGATGGGGATGGTCTGTAACGCCTGCGCGGGCAGGTGAGTCTGGCGGGCAAAGAACTGGCATCCTTCACAAGTGCGGACTACCTGGGTAGCGTCAGCGACCGCGGTCGGCCAGTAAAAACCTTGTCGGAAGGCGTTGCCAACGAGGGTCCTCGGCGCGGCGTGGTGACCACAGGCTCCGGCGTGGATATCCTGGATCAGCGCCTTTCCCTGTTCGATCGAGATGCAGCGCTGGAGGATTCCAGTGTGGCTTTTCTTGTAGAGCTCCCGGTCGATAATGGCGAAGGATTTGGCGCGGCGCGCGATCCTACGGGCCTCCGTTTTGTCTGCCGGGAGCGTGTCGCGGACGAGGTAGTCGAGGTACGGGGCTCTCCAGTCTATCGGGGGGTCGGCCCCCACCACGGGGTCTGCCGTGATTTCCATGACTACGGGGTCGGATGGATCGGCTCCCGGGGCCGAGTCGGGCAAAGCGGTGTCGACCCCCTCGGGACTGGTGCTCGGGTCTGGGACAGGTGGCGCGCTGCCGACCTCCCCTGACTTGGGTCTCGATCCCAGGGCCGGGGGTGCTTCGCCGACTCTTGCCAGTTCTGGGTAACGGATTGAGGGCTTCAACTGGTCGCTAACAAAGACGCCGTCGGGGACGGGCATTCGGCCGGATGCCGCCTTCGCCAGCTCGTCGGTGGCTTCGTTGAAGCGCCTTGCAACGTGGTTGAGCTCTAGCCCGTCGAACTTGTCTTCAAGCTTACAGACCTCATTGTAGTAGGCTGCCATTTTGGGGTCATGGCAGCTCCACTCCTTCATGACTTGTTCGACGACTAACTGAGAATCACCCCGGATGTCCAGCCGACGGATACCCAGCTCGATGGCGATGCGGAGTCCGTTGAGGAGGGCTTCGTACTCGATGACATTATTAGATGCAGGGAAATGGAGGCGGATCATGTACCTGATGCGCACGCCCAAGGGAGAGACGAAAATGAGACCCGCTCTGGCACGGGCCGTCATCAGTGACCCGTCGAAGTACATTGTCCAATACTCCTGCTTCTCTGGCGCCGATGGTGTTTGAACCTCCGTCCACTCTGCCACGAAGTCGGCGAGTGCCTGGGACTTGATGGTGGTGTGGGGGACGTAGGTGATACCCTGGTCCATGAGCTCAAGCGCCCACATCGCGATTCTCCCCGTAGCGTTTGGGTTCCAGATTACTTCACCTAACGGGAATGATGAAACGACCGTTACCGGATGGGAGGTGAAGTAGTGGCGTAGCTTCCTCTTCGTGATAAGGATGGCGTAGACGAGCTTCTGGATTTGTGGGTAACGTGTCTTGGATTCGGACAAGACTTCGCTGATGAAATACACCAGGCGTTGCACCTTGAGAGCGTGTCCCTCCTCTTCTCGTTCCACCACCAGGGCCGCGCTAACCACCTGGGTGGTTGCCGCGATGTAGAGCAGGAGGGACTCGCCGTCGGTAGGCAGGACTAGGATCGGGGCCTTCGTCAGGAGGTCCTTGAGTCGGTCAAGTGCCTCCTGGGCCTCGCCGGTCCATTCGAAACGGTCAGTCTTCTTCAGGAGCCGATAGAGAGGAAGCCCTCACTCGCCGAGGCGCGAGATGAAGCGGCTTAGAGCCACCAAGCATCCCATGACGCGCTGAACTCCCTTTATGTTCCGGATTGGCCCCATGTCGCTGATGGCCGCTATCTTCTCCGGGTTTGCTTCGATGCCGCGTACGGAGACGATGAAGCCTAATAGCATGCCCCTTGGGACTCCGAACACACATTTTTCGGGATTGAGCTTGATACGCTTATCCCTCAGCCTTTCGAAGGCTAGTTCAAGGTTGGGAACGAGCTGGTCGCCCCTCCTGGATTTAACCACGATGTCGTCAACGTAGGCCTCAACGGTCTGCCCGATGAGGTCTCCGAAGCACTTCAGCATGCATCGCTGGAAAGTAGCCCCCACGTTTTTGAGACCGAATGGCATCTTAACGTAGCAGTAGGGGCCAAAGGGGGTGATGAAGGAGGTAGCGAGCTGGTCGGCCTCTTTCATCGCGATCTGATGGTAGCTGGAATATGCGTCGAGGAAGCTGAGGGTCTCGCACCCAGCGGTTGAGTCGACTATTTGATCTATGCGTGGCAAAGGAAACGAGTCCTTTGGACACGCTTTGTTGAGACCGGTATAATCGAGACACATCCTCCATTTCCCGTTCTTTTTTGGTAAAAGGACAGGATTAGCCAGCCACTCGGGGTGGTGCACTTTCTTGATGAACCCGGCCGTTAGAAGCTTCTGGAGCTCTTCGCCGATGGCCTTGCGCCTTTCCTCGTCGAAGCGGCGCAATCCTTGTTTCACTGGCTTGGAGCCGGCCTTGATGTTCAAGGAGTGCTCGACGACTTCTCTCGAAATGCCGGGCATGTCCGAGGGCTTCCACGCGAAGACGTCGCTGTTCGCGCGGAGGAAGTCGACGAGCGCGCTTTCCTATTTGGGGGATAGGGCCGCGCTGATCCGCACGACTCCTCTGTTGGAACAGCCGGGATCGAGGGGGACCTCCTTGATACCTTCGGCGGGCTCGAAGGAGATGTTCGGCTGCTTGGAGTCGGGCCGGTCCTCGGTGGCCTCCGCAAGCTGGACTGCCAAGTCGCTCGTGACGGTGATGGCTGCGGCGTACTCGCAGCACTCTACATCGCACTTGTATGCCTTCTGAAAGGTTGTGCCGACGGTGATGACCCCGTTGGGCCCCGGCAGCTTGAGCTTGAGGTAGGTGTAGTTGGGGATAGCCATGAACTTTGCGTAGCATGGCCGTCCCAAGATGGCATGGTAGGTTCCGCGGAACCCCACCACCTCGAAGGTGAGGACCTCCTTCCTGTAGTTGGAAGGGGTCCCGAACGTAACGGGCAGGTCGATTTGCCCAAGAGGCATCACCTGCTTCCCTGGCACGACGCCATGGAAAGGCGCCTTGCTGGGACGGAGGCGGGAACGGTCGATCCCCATAGCGTCGAGGGTCTCAGCGTAGAGGATGTTGAGGCCGCTGCCTCCATCCATGAGTACCTTGGTGAGGCGTGTCGTGCCGACGATGAGGGTCTCAGCGTAGAGGATGCGGATGCCGGACGCGTCCAGGGTGTTCGGACCTGTCGAAGGTGATGGCCGGCCCTAACCAGTCCAGGAAGGCCGGAGTCGCTGGCTCGGCCGCGTAGACCTCCCGGCGCTCCAGCTTCTATTGGCGCTTGGTGTCGTATGCTGCAGAGCCGCCAAAGATCATGAAGCAGTCGTCCACCTTGGGGAAGCCATCTTCCTTCTCTTCGTCGCCCTTCTTTTCCTCATCGGGCTTCCGCTTCCGGTCGCCCTTCACCGGATACCTCTTCATGAGGTTGCAGTCTTTGTAGGCATGCTTCACGGGGAACTCGTGCTTCGGGCACGGTCCCTCAAGCAACTTGTCGAAGAAGCCGGGAGCGCCCTCGGGGGGCGGCTGCCCTCGCTTGCGCTCGACTGCGGCCATGAGGGAGGCCTCGCGCCGCTGTTTGCCCTTCTTCTTCTACTGGCGGTTGGAGGTGCCTTCGTCACCATCCTCCTCCCGTTTCGCCTTCCCTTTGGAGCGATCGAAGATCGCTCCAACGGCCTCTTCGCCCGAGGCGTAGCTAGTGGTGATATTGAGGAGCTCCTCCGTGGTTCGCGGGCCTCGGCGCCCCAGCTCATGGACGAGGGGCCGGCAGGAGGTTCCTGCTAGGAAGGCTCCTATGACGTCGGCGTCCGCGACGTTGGAGAGCTCGGTGCGCTTCCTGGAGAAGCGCCAGATATAATCCCGGAGGGACTCGTCCGCCCCCTGGCGACAGCTCCGGAGGTCCCAGGAATTGCCGGGGCGCGTGTACGTGCCCTGGAAGTTCCCTATGAAAACCTCCTTCAAGTCGTTCCAGCTACGAACTCGTCTCGAAGGGATATATTCTAGCCAAGCTCGCGTTGAGTCGGCTAGGAAGAGGGGTAGGTTGCGGATGATAAACAGGTCATCATCCACCCCGCCGGCTTGACATGCAAGCCGGTAATCGCTGAGCCATACCCCAGGATTCGTCTCCCCTGAGTATTTGGCTATACTTGTGGGTTGCCTGAAGCGCGGCGGAAAAGGCGCGTTCAGGATGCGCGCAGAGAAGGCCCGGGGCCCAGCCGGACCGGGGCTCGGGCTGCGGTCTTCCCCGCTGTCGTACCGCCCGCCACGGTGGATGTGGTAGCCTCGATCTACCCCATCCTCCTAGTCCGAGCGGGAGCGTGTCCGCGCGTTCAGGGTGTCGCGGGCGTCGCGGATGAGGCCGACACGCTGGTGGACGGATCGAGCCTCGCCTCCCGCGGGTGGTGGAGTCCGTCGGGCGGACGCGGCCTGATTCGCCCCAGGAGGGGGTTGATTGACAGATTCCCCCCGCCTTTCCGGGGGCGCATCGGGCGTCGCCCTGCTGGCGTTCTGCCCGCATCGCCGGGACGCAGAACTTTCCGCCTGCTGGACGGCGGCGCATTCGAGCAGGTTGCGCATCTCTTGGCGTGCCCGTCGCTCCTCGGGCGTTGCTAGTTCGGGGAGCTGTCGGAGCAACACCGCCGCGGCTGCGACGTTTTGGCTGGCGCAGGCAAAGAGCTGCGGACGCTCTTCGTCCGTGCAGATGCGTTGCTGGACGTCGCGCGCCCGTTGTCGTGCTCCACCCTCGTGGTGGGGGTGCTCAACTTCTTGGCGGGCGCCTGCGCGCGCCTCCGGTTGCTGAGAGCACTCCGGTGCCCTTGGTAAGGCTCCGGTCGTAGCTGCGGCGCGCGAGGGGGGAACCCTTTGTCTCCCCTCGGCATCGTTGCCATTGGATCCCTCGGAGTGCGCGTCGACCATGAGGCACTCGCGTGAGGGGTGGGGGCTCCCGCTGCTAGAGCCGGTGTCGGAGATTGTCCTTGTCGCGCCTACGAGCTCGTTGCTCGCGGGCGACGCGGTCATGGACCGCGCTAGGAGGCGTCCGTAAGCCCCCGTGGCGTTGCGTAGCCCGAAGGGCCGTCCCCCTGGCGAGGTCCTTCCGGCATGCGAGCGGCCGCTCGCCGCTATTTCGGCGGCAGGGCCGGGGGCAGCGGGGCGAGCGGGCAGGATGAGCACAGGGATCAGCTCGATCCCTCCCCCAGTGGCGAGGAAGTCCAGGCTCCCGAATCGGATCAGGGAGCCCGGAGCAAAGCTACTATCACAATTGGCCATCTGAGGCTGGGAATGTACGCGCAAAGGTCCCCTACCTGGCGCGCCAACTGTCGTTGTCAAGATTGGCAGATCAAGACTTAGACTAGTAAATTTCTTTTATGCGCGCAAGGCCTCAGGTGGTGGCGTGGGAGACACGGGTTAGACTGGTTCGGGCAAAGGAAGCCCTACGTCCAGTATCATGGATGCTCATATTGCCCACGCGGGGTTCTGTAGTAGGGGTTACAGATCGACGAGAGAGGGACTGGTCCCAAGTCTCTTTGTGCTTGTGCTCTCAGGGAGCGTACTAGTGTGCTGTGGCTTGGGGGAGAAGAAGCTGATGCCTCCTCCGGCCCTGGGTTCCTCCTTTTATATCGCAAGGGGAGTGGCCGGAGTTACAGCTGGGATCGGGCGAAGAGGACTGTAAAGTGTAAACGTAGTACGGTAAAAAATACGGCAGGAAGGGAGGAACAAGTTCCTAGACGCCTGACGCCTCCGCTGGCCCCTGACGATCGCCGGCGTGCATGCCGGAGGGGGAGGCGGCCGTGCACCAACTGTCGTCGCCCCCTACAGATAGCTCCTTCGACATTCGTAGGCGTCGGGTTATGATGAAGGCGTTTCATCGTTATCCCGGTGTCCGTTGGGGAGGACGGTGGATGCTACCATTCTGATGATGGCTCCTGGAGAGAGGGCGTCACATCCTTGCTGCCGGGTGCGCGGGACCCGAGGGCGCGCGGGGCCTGAGGGCTGGCGAGTCTCTCCTCCGCTCCGGTCGGCGCAGGCCATGAGTACCCTGTGGCGAATGGAAGTGAGCCGCCAGCACTGTAGCTTGTACAGTATGGTCGTGCATGGGTACTTGCGGCGGGTTGCGTGAGGAGCGCGGTCATCCTTCCCTCTTCCAGGCCTGCGGCGCATTTATGGCAAGGTCGACGGGGGGGACCCACGGGATTGTTTATCTTGCCCACCTGGTCCGCATCCGAGGAGGATGCCCACCCTGGGGGCCCTAGCGAGCCCGACCCCTGCGCTTGGGGTCGGACGAGGCGGAACCTTGTGGTGAGGGGTCGGGCGCCTCCGACCCCGGGGCCGCAGTCGGACGAGGCTGAAGCCTCGTGGAGGGAGGTCGGGCGTTCCCGACCCTGAGGCTGCGGTCGGGCGAGGCGTAGTTTTGATTATGCTTAGGTGGGCTCGGGCCTTCGCGTCTGCTCCTTTAAGCGGTATTTAGGGGATCGTTAATATTTTCCCCCAACAACTTGGCACTTAGCAGGATCTAGGAATAAAAAATCCAGCACCATCTACAAGGGGTTCCTTGTGCCAAGTGAAGCAGTGAATGTGGACATCAGCAGTGGCAGTGGCGCTATTGCACCATCCCACATGTGCAGTCAATGCAGATGCAGAGTGATGAAGCCACAGCTACAAGTACACTTCCAGATGTTGTTCCTGTTGATGATGACGACCAAGAGGAAGAGGATGACAAAGACCAAGAGTAAGTTCACCTTACTGGTAAGAGGTATAAGAGGTGCAAATGGAACATCTGTAAGCTGTTTACCAAATGAAAAGTGATTGTAGAGGTGAATTGCTGTTTTTTGTTTGTTTTTTTATGAGGGGGAGGTCCCATGCTGGTTATATATTATATACTGAAAAAAAAGTAGGGAAAGATTACAAATCCAAATCAAGAAACAAAGAAAGAACAGAAGAAGATCAAAAAGATTACAATGTCTACTCTAGCCATGAAGACATAATAGGTTTCCGGTCCTCTTTTACTCTAAGAATAACCTGAGTAAAAATTGATTTGAAGCGAAACAGTCTTGTACTGAAGGGGTGATCCCTTTGAATATCTAGTCATTTCTGACCATCCAAATGCTCCAACTCATGATAATGATAATTTCCATAAAGAAACTTGTAGCTGAATTTTGAAGCTGTTTAGAATTTCATATGGTTCATCAGACAAGTTAGGGAAGAGGTCTATATGAATCCAACATTCCTGAGCAAAGGGGCATCCAAGCAGCAGATGGAATAATGTTTCCTCTCCTCCATGTTGGCATAGTACACAATCATACGAAGGGAGGATCATGTTTCTTCTTTTAAGAATGTTTCTTGTGCTAAGTCTGTCCTTCAGGACTAGCTAGAAAAAAACTTTATGCTTATTCTGACAACGCGATTTCCAGAGCTATTGAAAAACTCGGTGTACGTGTCTATGTCCAAAGAGTTGATAATATGCTTTTGATGATGAATAAAAGGGACTGCCCCATATATACGTCCATATATCTGGTTTATTATTTAAAGCTAAATCCTTCAAACTGGCAGCCAGATGGATCCTCTAAAAGAGGAAGATGGAACAAGTGCTGAACATCCACTATTTTCTGAGCTTTCTGAATCGAAATTTCCTACTTTTTGGTGAAGGAGAAGAGTTGGGGATATGTCTGAGCTAGTACTCGTTCTTTCCATAGATCATTCCAAAGAGAGCATGTCTGTCCATCATTAATTGATACCATTGCAAGCCCCTTGTACTTATTCAATAGCTTTAGCCACAGCCACAACCCTGCCAAATAAATCATAAATCTTGTTGATCTTTTCATAGTGCACATATACTGTGATTTGGCCGTACAGTCAAGGGCATATATGACACTTGATTTATCACAGCCATTCCTAAAGACACAGGAGAAACCATTTTGCCAAACACTTTCCAGAACGGCTTTAGCTTCACCAGAGAAGCTACTCCGCCAGAGCAGCCACATCCGCAGCTGATTCAGCCACAGCCACAGCCCTGCCAAATGAATCCTAAATCTTGTTGATCTTTTCATAGTGCACATATACTGTGATGTGGCCGTACCATAGTTAGAACCGTAGCCTAGCAACAGCTCATGCATTGACAATGATCTTGGCTCTAGCAGTGATGCTTTCCTTGTTCCTAAACAACATGTACTCATTCGGTGGCTTGAGGTATAAAGGGAAACCAATCTCTTGCGACATCTGATCTATGAGTTCTATAGATCTGAGGGAAGATGGAATTCCCAAAAGTTTCAGTGTCATATAAAGTATCGAAGAGATAGGCTGACAGTGGTTTCAGTGGATCTACCCATTCAGTTAGCATGGTTCCTATGTTAACATTCCAGGGCTGCCTACTAGTACAAACATATAGTGCATACTGTTATGATCTTTGAAATGATTCATAAACTTGTTGGTGTGTGCGCCAAAATACGTCGTAGTAGCTCTGTCTTCACGCCTTGGCCAGATCTGAGCGAACAGCGGCTAGAGGAACCTTGCTCTGCGGGACTTTAGAGTACGCCACCTTCATCAGGAGGTTAAAGCCTGTTTCTCGAATGGAAACCTTGGTCAGAACTGCTGGGGAGATGCGGATCTTTTTTGGTGGAGCAAGCTGCATTGCTTGCATCGAGGTGGCAAGATCTAGAATGTATTGATCTAGAATTCCAGCAGCACGGCTGGAAGGTCCTGGTAGGAGACGGCGTCTGTCCGAGCAGGTGGAGGGGTTGGGCAAAGGGAGTTGGATGGGTAACGGTGGCAGAGTTTGCTCTGGATGATGTGGTTGCGCTGGTGGTGGCGGTTGCCAGCGGTAGGTCACAACATTCCATCGTGATTTTTGCAGGGATCTCCATGCTGACGGCAAAGTTTCTGGTGTGAATAAAGGACAAGGTGATGAAATAAAAGTTACCGTGTGATAGGAAGTCATTGATCGGTGATTTTTTGGATGGAGTGGAAGGATGCGTGTCGATGTGGAGCAGATGACGTTGCTTGCAGTAGCGTGGTTCTAGTTTCGTCGGCGAGTTCATCAATCGGTGAACTCATCGGTTAGAGGGGAGAGGGAGGGGAAGGGGAACTGGCATGCTGCCTAACTCACTACGAGACACCAAGCAGCACCAATGAATGCCACCCGCATGCTCTTCTGTTGCTTTGTATTCTCCTGGTAGCAGACTAGCGGACTGAATGGTTGAACTCAGACGAGCAAAGTACAAAGTTCATAAAATTTATGGACTAGAAAATTTTAGATCTCGTCGTTCTAATATGAAGTTTGTCTTTGTCCCACGTCATATGAATATGTTAACATTTAGCACTATACTAGTAACCGTTCGCTGGCAAATGCCACGTAGCATAGGTATGAGGTATCAGTGTCAAAGCATATGTGCGTCTCCCCTAGATCACTCTGCTGCATCTTGATAATTCAGAATATTTTATTTAGGATTCATCTGCCAAGGATGGCTTTCCAAGAACAACTATCACATTGACTTCATCGACCACTTTACCCTCCTGGTCAATGAACATGTCTCCCTTCATATCCATAGCAGCGAGACCTCCATCTACTCTGGTGCTCAGCACGGTGATCTTCTCCTTGTAGCGATTAGTTGGCAGTGCATTAAGCGGTTGCATCATTGTTACGGTGACACTGCACTTGGATCGTGGTGGGACAATGCCTTTTTCTGGCTCTGTGCGTAGCCGGTGTAGGCTTGTCTTTGTGAAGAACGCAAAGTAATCCTCCGTATCGTTGGTTAGCTCTATTGCGTGTGATATCTGCTGGTCAGGTTCTTCAAAGACGAAATGTGTTTCCAGAGGTTCAATCCCAAGCATGTCCTCCAAGCCAGGGATTACCTGCAATGATGGAAAAAGTAATGCCTTACCACAAAGCTAATAACGCTCTAGAGGCTCACCGAGCATATGCTCGCTTACCTGGAATTGGTCTTCCGTACTATCCCGTATTTGGTTGAGCTCATCAATTATGTCTGATATATCAGGTCTGCCTGTCGGGTCATGTTGCGTGCATTTTTGTGCCAACTCGAGGCATTTGGTCACTTGTTGATAACTCAACGGAGTATGATTCGATGATTTAATCCACCTGTGCCTCCATCTTCTAAGTACCTGCATATTTCATAAAGCCTATTTAGATTGCTATATCAAATTATTTAATGCAAATGATGTAGCATATAAATCATCTTAAGATGTAGCTAAGAGACAACGTTAGCTACAGGATTAAAATCAAGAGAAATTTTAGAGTGCTTGAAAAAAAATGAGAGACATCCATCTGGCAAAATCGAACGGTGGAAACAAAAGAAGTACCATGAAATATCAAAATAGAAGTACCGAGAAGTACCAATTTGGTAGGACAATGTACCAAAAATAGTGATAAATTACTATGATGTCCTTTTAATTATGTGTAAATCTATTTAATTCTTTTTTGGTAAGGTGCTTTAAAAGTATTGTAACAAAACTCTTAAATAAATAGTACGGAGCGTTTGGAATATATGTCAAACACACCTAATACGATGACAAATGGAACTGATGACAAATGGGACTGTTCATGTGAAAGTTCCCGAGAAGTCCTAGGGTTACAAAGTGTGCCAAAAAATTGACATACATGTAACAATGAAAATCCCCTTTAAAATGTAGAACTACATAAAAAACTCACAATAATTAGAAATAATAATATAGTCCTTTTTTCGTTTTCAGTTTTATTATATTAGTGCATTACGGTGACAATAATGAAGGTGTTTCCAACATTCATTCAAAGTGCAATAGGTTGCCCAACTGCAGCTAATTTCAAATTATAATCCCCATACAACCCTATAATAATGATTAAGTCAAAAGTACGGTTGTATTTTGCTATAAAAATTTATACAACTCTTGTTATTAAAACAAATCATCATAGATCTTTCACCCTTTTTCTCATTTTTAATTAACAAAGTTTGGAAATCTTTTGTTCTTTAGTTATTTTTAAATTAATTCAATGCCTACAATGCCACTATAAAGATAGGGTAAAGTTTGTATTAGTCCTCTCAACAATGGCCAAATAACCCCCTCTAAACTATTTTTTTTCAATTTACTTCCACAACTTTGTCAATTTATTCAATTTACCCCTTAATAAGATTTTTGTTTTTTTCTCCTTGCTATAAACCACAATTTTGTAGTGTGATAAAGGAAGTTATAACACATGTTAAAAAAGTTATGATAATTTATTATTATATTTAGAAACGCTTGAAAATCTAATAATAAATTAATCCTTGATATACAATAAATTATAAACACAATTATTATAATTATACAATATATTTTTAGCAAAATATTAAAGATGTTCATTACCACTTTACAAAATTGAAACTTAGAAGACCACTTTTGCTCGGAGAAATGAAAAAATACAAACCGTATTAAGGGGTAAATTTGACCAATGTATACACAGGTACTGGGAGAAAACTGAACAAGAAAGTTTGGGGTTTACCTAGAGTTTAACTATACTTGAAGGTAATAATTTTAAATTTTTCCTAAAGGTGGAGTGGCAAACAAAATTTGAAACAAAGATACCTTCAATTCCACTTGAATTTGAACACAGTCCACTGTTTTGTTTTGTTTTCTCCCAATTCCTATTCAGGAGGAGCCCCAAAGACACAATGGTTCTCTAACTTTGAACTGTCAATACGTAATTTGGTCTTTCTTAGGGTTTTCATGACAATTACTTGTTCCATTAACGAAGAAAGACAAATATGGCTGTATATGAGAATGACTTTACGTTTTGTGCAGCCGGACTCACCCCTATTCTTTTTCTAGAAGACTCATTTGTAGAAGATTCAATTTTCTTCTATCTTCCATAAATTTTTTTGCCAACTCAGCAAACAATTCTATACATGGCACCAACTAAAAGAGTTAGTGATACTACCCATCAGGAGCAATTTAAAAACACAAACACATGATGATAAAAAGATGTCATTTGCAACGGTGACATATATAGCACTCTTACTTTAGTAATGTCGGGCATCTTTTTATTACTTCCTGTCACCACCTCCGTGATTATTACACCCAAACTATATATGTCTGACTTGCTTGATGATTTGCCTTCTGAATGGTATTCTGGAGCACAATATACTCTGCATGATAACAGCATGTATTCAACAGATTGACATAAGGAACATGTAAGAGAGTAAATGCTAAAAACAATAATATATTATTTAGAAGTGTATCTTACGGTGTCATAAGACGCGATGTAGTTGCAGTTTGTGAATTATTATCAAGTCGTGATAGACCAAAATCTGTAATTTTTGGCACCAAGTGATCATCTAGTAGTATATTGGCAGGTTTGAGATCCATGTGGATGATATCCTTCTCCTTATGAAGATAAAGCAAGCCCTTGCAAATCCCCACAATAATTTCATAACGTGTATTCCATTCATGTCCCCTCAGTTCATCTACAGAAGTAAATGAAGAATCAAGTTGGCTGAAAAGCTGAAACGGGTGATTTGTTGTGATAGAAAAACACTGTTCGGTGGCTGATAAGTTGAAGCGAACAGGCTATCTAGAAGATAAAAATAGTCAAATAGTTTAATACATTCGATATGGTTTACCAGATTAGACTGTGACAAAAGTTTTATAACAACATGACATTTCAAAGAATGGCAACTAATTAGTATTTTTCATAGTGAATCTCTGTGCCATCTATCTCCAATTGCGAATGTATATAGATTTTCCATATATTAATGGCCAAAGTAAGTTTGATCAGCTGTAACCCTAAAGGACATCTATTTTCAATTGGAGTGAGTATTTACTAAAAAGGAAGAAAAGGAGTTGTAAACCAAATAAAATACAAAATCAAAGAACAGAAAAGGAAGAGGTCCATTATGTTGCCATGAAACTAATGGTACCTGTAAGATGGCTCTCAAGACTTCCGTTGCTTATGTAGTCGAAACAAAGCAGTCTTTCCCGTATATCGACCATAATAGTTCCTCCTTGAAGTAGCATCACACGTTCTTCCGTAAAAGAACAATAACCAAGAAACCGCACTATATTTGGGTGCCTAACCGCGATCAAACTTTTGACCTCCCGATGAAACATCTTGTCTTTAATTGTGCGGATTTTGAAAAGTCTCTTCACAGCAACCACCCCATTTCGAAGGATGCCCTGTTAAACATCTCTTGTGAGCATGGCCATGCGCATTATATCAAGTTCTGCTATGCAGTGAGGAAACATGAAGGCGTGGTGACATAACAAAAATCTAATAATAAGTTACCTTGTAAACCTCTCCACATCCACCTACACCAATTCTTTGCTTCTCTGAAAAATTGTCCGTGATGCTCTGTAGAAGTAGCAAATCTAGATGGCTCGGTTCCTCACTTCCATCTACTATGCGCTCAAGGATGTTAAGCTCCATGATCTGTACCAATGCAGGGTAACATGTTTCTTTTTGTTCAATCAAATACTAATGTGTAGCGTTGTTGACTGTGTAAAAAAATTGTTTGGAAACAAATGCTATTCCAGGTCAAGAAAACACCTTTGATGCCAAAACAGCCAACGGTCAATGTTACATACTTTTTAGACAGCTGGATTTCAATCAAATTAAACAGATTTTCGTGTTCAATCTCTATTAAGGGTTCAAATTACTGGAAAACTAAATAAAATTTATTGGAGGCCCCTTAGATATTGTGATACAATTATTGGCTCTGGAACCGAAATAATAGCCACGCTTAAAATCATGAGGTTAATACAGAACACACCTCAGAACCTTCCATTCCTGATACCGTAAGTGTACCTTGCTGTACTCCATTGGAAGGCTTTGGCTGGAAAATTAACAAGTTCACGTCATCCACGAATATGGAGCACACAATCTCAAAGAGAAATGAAATTATGTGAGATGACCACGAGTGTCCTACCAATAAAGTACCCATGTCAGCTCCTATAAACTCGCCCATGCTTTGTCTGTCATTAAGCACCGGCTGACGCGAGGCAGCGAGACTCTGATAGATACCGTAGCGAGTGGCTCTTTCGCTTTGCTCGCTCACGAGGTTCTTAAGATTTCGGATCTCCTGTGCTGTTCGCTGGAGCTGCGGGAACATCATCACCTTTCGCACGATCTTGTGCACAAAGATTGCATTGGAACCTCCATGGCTGTGACTGAGCATGAAGCGGTCAATGCGATCCTCAATATTGTAGGATAGCTCACGCACCTTGTTCCTCCAATCTATGGCCTGTCGATCGATCTGGTCGTCTTCCTTGTCTTCGAGTTCCTGAAGCACCACGTGCATGCAGCTCAGCTCGTCCTTCAGGAAGCGGATATCACCCTTTACGTGTCTTGGGAGCTGGTATTCCTCGGCGAGCATGGCGCTCAGCTTGCCTATGACGGAGCCCTGCACGTTGTGTTGCTTTTCTTGGACAGGTTCCAATTGCTGGACCATTTCGATTTCCTCGCGTGGACCATCAATTCCCACGAGATCCGTCGCCTCCGCAATGAGTGCAGGTGTTCGTGGATCCAAGACCACTGGGTGAGGTGAGGCGGCGAGGTACTGATGGATGGCATAGCGTTTGGCCCGATCGCTCTGCTCGATTACAAGAAACTTGAGTTCTTCAATCTCCATTGCTATTCGCTGGTACTGCGACACCATCTTCACCTTTCGCACGAGCTTGCGAACAAAGTTTGCCTTGGAATCTCCATTGCTGTGATTGAGCATGAAGCGGTCAATACAATCCTTAATATGGTAGGATAGCTCACGCACCTCGTTCCTCCACTCTAAGACCAGTGGATCGATCTGGTCGTCTTCCTTCTCTGCGAGCTTCTGCAGCACCACGTACATGCTGTTCAGCTCGTCCTTCAGGAAACGGATCCCGTTTGCAAGCAATAATTCGGTCGGCTTGTCGATGACGGACCCCATCGGGCTAGCCATCACTTCGGCCATCTCGACTTGCAAGAATTGAACTCCCTCTTTACTTGGTGAAATGCTAGCTAGCTCGTGGTGGTGTGAGAGAGGAAGGGCACTTCAATCCTCAGGTTACTTGACGGCAGATAGCGGCGCAAATAAAACCATACCTCGAGAACCTCTCAAGGCATGTCGACCGACGGTCCGCTACTCCTAGCGGGGCGTCCGCTACCTGCCTCCCGAGGCCGCCAGCTCGTACGACCCCACCTCACGCCTCCGCTCGAAACTCGTTGCCGCTGGACCCGTGGGTGGGGAGGAGGGGACCAGGGTGGAGGAACAGTCGGCGGGCAGGAGGACGAGAGGGTCGGCAGGGAGGAGTGCAAGGAGGCTGGCGGGGGAGGAGGAAGAGGCCAGAGGGCTGGCAGGGAGGAGGAGCCTCTTTGGCTGTGATTGAGCATGGAGCGGTCAATGCAATCCTTAATATTATATTGTAGGATAGCTCACGCACCTTCGTTTGATTCCATGGAAAGTCTATCGAATATTCAAACATTAATTATAAAAACTAAACATGAGGTAATTATAAAACTAATTACACAGATGGAGGCTAATTCACGAGATCAATCTATTAAGTCTAATTAATCCATCATTAGCACATGTTTACTGTAGCACTATATTGTCAAATCATGGACTAATTAGGATTGGTCTCGCAAATTAGCCTCCATGTGTGTAATTGGTTTTGTAATTAGTCTATGTTTAATATTTCTAATTAGTATCTAAACATATGAATTTTAGAAGATAACTAAACACGTGGATCGATCTGGTCGTCTTCCTTGTCTGCGAGCTTCTGCAGCATTGCGTCCATGCTGCTCAGCTCGTCCTTCGATCAGGAAGCGGATCCCGCGCTTGACGTCGTTACCGTGCTGGTGGTTTTGCATGCCGGTTAGGTTGCAGATGACGGTGTCCATCACTCTCGAGACGGCAAACCCGATCGCAATTTCGGTCACCTCGACTCGCAATGCAAGCACTTGCTCGTGAAATGCTAGCTAGTTTAAGGTTGTGTATGAGAAAGGAAGGCCCTTCAATTCTCAGGTTACTTGACGGCAGACAGTGGCCCAAATAAAACCAACCTCGAGAGCATCTCAAGGCATGTGGTCGCTGACAGTCCTCACGAGCGCTACAGGTCTCGAGAAGACTATTTTAGACTCGAGAGCATCTCAAGGCATGTGGTCGCTGACAGTCCTCACGAGCGCTGCAGGTCTCGAGAAGACTATTTTATACAATTCTTTTGAATTTGTGAAAGGGAGCGACTTCTAGTTTCTGTGAGGCTATCTATAAACCATCCTGAGTACCACGGTAGCGGAAAAAACCCCGCAACAAGATTGGGAGAAGTTCGCTACCGAAATAGATGGCCGACAGTCCGCTACTCCTAGCGCCGCTACCCGCTCCCGAGGCCGCTAGCCCCAACGACCCCCCCCCCTCGTGCCTCAGCTCGGAACGTGTCGCTACCGCTAGATCTGCCACTGGACGACCGCCACGACCACTAGACCCGCCGGCGGGGAGGAGGAGGGGGGTGGGGTGGAGGAACAGCCGGCGGGGAGGAGGACGAGGGGGGCGGCGAGGAGGGAGCCGGCAGGAAGGAGGAGGGGGCTGGCAGAGTGGAGGAGGAAGAGGCAAGGCATCGAGAGGGGGACGGCTAGGGAGAGGGAGGGAGGAGGGAGAGGAGGATTAACTTTTGTTTCGTTGTTTGCGCCTGCACGACGAAGCCAGGATTGATGTCAAGGGGGGCCAAGTCAATGCAAAGTTTAAAAAAAATGAAAAATAAGTAATATAGGCAAAGCTAAACTAACTAAATTGATAACTGCAACTAATGTGAAATCTATCAGAGATATACTCTCATCATCCCACAAAAAGTTTTCATATATCTTTCAAACAATCCAACAAAAGCCCTCATAATACCTTCTAGCCTAGTTAACGAATCAATCATTTACTCCCACCATCCATGCCCGAGCCAGACTCGATAAATAAGGAAGGGCTAATACATCCGGCAATTATTGCAACCGTGCATGCATAATAAATTCTACTTGGTAATTCATCTGATTAGGAATAGTTATGAGCTATTTTAAGGCGCACAATACTACCAGTAGCTAGTAGGTAGTATAGAGTATAGCCTGTTTAGCACCACGTACATTACTAGGACCTCACAGCGCACACCGTTCCTCGTGCGATCTCACAGCGCACGCCACCGCCGCCGCCACCGCCCGGACGCCGCCCCGCCTGTCGCGCGGCGCCGCCACCACCCGCACGCCGCCAGCTCCTCCTCCCTTCCCAGCCCGCCGCCGTCGCCTCCTGCTTCTCCTGGACGCCATCGCCTCCGACTTCTCCTCCCTTTCCAGTGCGCCGCCGCTGCCGCCTCCTCCTCGTCCTCTCTTCCCAACCCGCCGCCGCCACCTCCAGCTTCTTCTGGACGTCGCCGCCGGCTCCTCCAGGCCTGCAACAGCTTGTCGTCGGTGCCGTCGACAACCGTTAGCCACTGATCGAGATGAAGACACGAGTGGAGCGGGAGAAGCTGTACAACCACCATCCCCTCGAGAAAATTGCAGTTATAGGATGCGAAACAATACGCTTCACTATTATAGGACTCCAAACATCGACTTCGGTAAAACGACCCTTGAAACGTTGGCACTTTGTTATACATGATATTTGGTCTTTTTAATCACTTTTCTCAACTAAAATACATGTATTCTGCCATGATGTGACCGTATTGCCCTTCTGATCCTGCACAGAACACAGTGTAGCCGAGCTGAGCACCAGCCTTCGTTGTTCGTCATCTCGCCTTGCTGCGGCGGCGGAGAATGGAGGGGCTCATCAAGATCGGGCCATGTGGCGGCAGCGGCGGCGACCCACGGGACGACATTGTCGCCGCTGGCGTCGCACCGCACTGCCTCCAGAGCATCATCATCCGCTGCCAGGGAGCCGTCGATGCCATCTCCTTCACCTACGCCGGCATCTACGGGGCACCGTGCATGGCGGGGCCGTGGGGTGGCTCCAGCAGGAGCACAAGGTACGTTCCATCTGCAATTCCTGTTCCTCATTTGCTCATCATCACGACGTATGCATCTTGTAGTTCTCATAACTCAAGCAGTTTTTCTTTCTTTCTTTCTTGGTGGCAAGCAAGTCATATGTTCGTCGCGGGGGAGTTTGTCAAGGAGATCTCCGGGACGTATGGCCCGTTCGGCGGCCACACCATCGTGAGGTCGCTCATGTTCGTCACCAACGTCCACAAGTAGAGAACTGACTTTCGATGCGCCCCCTTTTGTCCCGGTTTAAAGTTGGCCCTAGAGAAAAGGGGGTGCACCACGGTAGGTAAAAATAGAGGGGATATTTACTCCCGGTTGGTATTTGCAACTGGAACTAAAGGCCCCCCTTTAGTCCCGGTTGCAACGGCTAGTTCCGGGGCGTCAGTGGGGTGACATTTTGTCCCGGTTGGAGCCTCCAACCGGGAGTAAACTTTCAACCGGGACAAAAGGTGTTCCTTTTTGTCTCGGTTGGAGTTTTTAACTGGGATAAAAACTCATCCCCATTATATACCAAGACAGAGGCCTTTCTTCCTCCTCCAGCCTGAGCCAGTCCACCACATAGACACAGAGCTGAGCTTCACCACTCTCCAGTGGTGCCGAAGCAAGGGAGGTGCTGCCCGAATTTTTTTCCCTCATTTTTGTGGGAATTTCACTCAGCCAACACAAGTGTTGTGAAGGTTTGCTACTTCATCCTCTTGTTACGCTTTGATTTATGCTTTGGAGATGGAAAGTTTATTTGCTAGAATGTGATGAAGTAGAAAATGGAGTGGTATTTTCAGCTAGAATGTGAGGGAGATTGATGTGTCATATATAGTATGTATTCTTCCAGTGGTTTAAGAATTATGCTACCTTGTACAGACGGTTTATCTTATCAAATTTAATATGATTTTTCAAATCCATACTTGTTGAACTTGCATACCATGTTCATCTCTGCGAGGATGTTCTCCGCCGAGCAGCAACGTATGTCAAGAAGGAAGTTCGATTCTACGAGAAAGAGTGGATACGGATATCGTAACAGTGTCCCCTTTTCTGTAGAATCGAACCTCTTTCATGACGAAGTGCGGTGCCGCCCAGTTGAGGACATGCTCGCGAGATGATCACGGTTTTCAAGTTCATCAACTTTTGTAGTGCTAAGGTAAGAATTTTTGTACATAGATGGCTTATGCTACTGGAGGAAGTGGCGATGGTGGGGGCGATCGTCGTTCCTCTTTTGGCAAGGGGAAAATCATAGTTGACCCTCACCATAAGCCGAAGAAAATGAGCGCGTTGGAAAAAGCAATGCTTCGCTATTTGCAGAAATATCATGAAGAAGCTATTGCCGCGGGTCAGGAACCTCCTTTTGGTGGTCGTTATGCTCCACCCTCAGTCCCGGGTGTTTCACGTCCACTTAGTACTACCGTTTCAGGTGACACAAATAAACCACAGGATGAGGCTGGGTGAACGGAACCTTCGTCTTCACCGCCCAAGGATGCTTAAAGTCCTCCTAGATAATAACCAATGGATGGCTTGTTGTATTGTATCATGTTGTTTGGATCTTTAATTTAAATATGTGTATTTGTATCTATATCTAAACTTTTAGCATTATTTGCACTACAACGTTCGACATGCTTTCAATCGTGAATCCATTTTCAAGTGTAATCAATTGTCACGCGTAATCCATTTTCAAGTGTAACCAATTTTCACACGTAATCTATTTTCAAGTGTAATCAATTTTCACGTGTAATCCATTGTCAAGTGTAATCCATTTTCATACGTAATACGATGCAGATAGACCGGCAATGGATGTATAATGCAGACAGGCGGAGCAAGGTGTTTATTGATGGCTTGCATTATTTTCTCGAAGTGGCCAAAGCGAACAAGCCAGAGAATGGGTTCGTATGTTGTCCATGCTTCCAATGCAATAATAAGAAAGACTATTCAAAGGATTCCTAGGGGACTATTCACAGCCACTTGTTTAGATACGGTTTCATGCCTAACTATTTAGCTTGGACCAAGCACGGTGAACGAGGGGTTGTAATGGAAGATGGCGAGGAGGAGGAGGAAGATGACAGCATTCCGGACTAGGTTGCAGGCCAAGCTTTTGCAAATACTAGAATGGGTAAGGCTGATGAAGATGAGTTTGTAGAAAATGGCCATACTGATGACCTTGGTCAGGTGCTACGAGTTGCACACAGAGATTGCAAAACTGAGAAGGAAGCAGCAAAGTTGCAGCGCATGATAAATGATCATCAAAAATTGTTGTGCCCAGATTGCCACCAGGGTCATAAAAAAACTAGGTACGATACTAGAATTTGTGCAATGGAAGGCAAAAAATAGTGTGTCCGATAAGGCATTTCAGGGGATGTTGAACATTGTCAAGAAGATTCTTCCCGAGAATAATGAATTACCGTCCATAACATATGAAGCTAAACAGATTATTTTCCCTCTCAGATTGGATGTTCAGAAGATACACGCATGCCCTATTGAATGTATCCTCTATCGTGGTGATGAATACGAGAAAATGGATGCTTGTCCCGTCTACGAAGCGCTGCGGTATAAGATCAGGCGAGATGATCTTGGTGATGTCGAGGGGCAGTCTCCCAAGAAGAGAGTTCCCGCGAACATGATGTGGTATTTCCCTATAATACCACGCTTGAAGCGCTTGTTCAGGAACAAGGCGAATGCTAAGTTGATGCGATGGCACAAAGAAGAACATATGGAAGATGACATGCTGAGACACCCCACAGATGGGGCCCAGTGGAGATCAATTGATAGAGCATTCCTGGACTTTGAAAGTGAAGCAAGGAGCATAAGGTTTTGTTTAAGTACTGATGGATTCAATCCATTCGGTGAGTTGAGTAGTGGCCATAGTACTTAGCCTGTGACCCTATGTATGTTCAACCTTCCTCCTTAGCTGTGCATGAAGCGGAAGTTCATTATGATGCCGGCGCTTATCCAAGGCCCAAAACAACCTGGCAACGACATTGACGTTTACCTAAGACCATTGGTTGATGACCTTTTACAGCTCTAGAAGAAAGGAGGTGTACGTGTGTGGGATGAGGATAGACAAGAGATCTTTAATCTAGGAGCATTGTTGTTCGTAACCATCAATGATTGTCCTGCACTGAGTAACCTTTCGGGACAGACAAATAAGGGATATCGGGCCTGCACCCACTGTTTAGACGACACAGACAACATGTATTTGAAATACTGTAAGAAGGTCGTCTATATGGGTCATCGTCAATTTCTCCCTGCTCACCACCAGCTGAGAAAGAGCGGGATGCATTTCAAAGGGGCGCCAGACCATCGTAAAAACCTATACACCGTAATGGAAAGCGTGTCTTCGAGATGATAAAGGATGTAAATGTAGTCTTTGGAAAGGGTCATGGTAGTCAACCTATTCCGAACGATGATAACGGACGTGCACCCATGTGGAAGAAAAAAGTTAATATTTTGGGAGCTACCTTATTGAGAAATCCTAGAGGTTGGCAACGCAATAGACGTGATGCACTTGATGAAGAATCTTTGCGTGAATGTGCTAGGCTTCATGGGTGTTTATGGGACCTCGAAAGATACATTGGAAGCACGACAGGACCTAAAAGTCATGGGGCAACAAGATGACCTACATCCGAAAAAGAGAGATAATGGACAGCACTACTTACGTCCTGCCAGTTACACTCTCAGCAAGGAAGAGAAGGATACCATGTTTGAATGCTTGAATAGTATGAAGGTCCCATCCGGGTACTCCTCGAATATAAAGGGAATAATAAATATGAAATAAAAGAAGTTTACAAATCTCAAGGACCATGACTGCCACATATTGATGACCTAGTTGCTTCCGGTTGCACTGAGGGGTGTTCTACCAGAAAATGTCCGGTTGCCGCTCGTAAAGCTATGCACGTTTCTCAATGCAATTTCGCAGAAAGCAATCGATCCATCCAATCTATCAAAGCTACAGAACGATGTGGTGCAATGTCTTGTCAGTTTTGAGTTGTTATTTCCACCTAGTAAAGGAGATTCGTATTCTTGGACCTATATACCTGCACAATATGTGGCCTTTTGAGAGGTTCATGGTAGTCTGTTGGCGCTAAAAATCGGCCGATGATCTTCAGCGTCGGACACACGACCCAGGAGAATCTGCTTAACTCCTGTTCGGGTGATCACCCTAGTGCGGTTCGCACGATGGGCCAATCAATCTGACCTGTTGATTGACAAGGAAAGAAATGTACTAAATTCCAGGGGTCTCGATCGGCTAAAGTTCCGATCTATCTCGAAAAACGTATCAGTGAATCGGCCAATTTGTTATAAAGATGACCAGCTATAGAACAGCCAATGATCACGTAGCGATTGTGAAGAAACTACTAGAGTAAGCTAAACACCGCTACAAATGCAACACTTGAGATAGATCCAATCGACTATATGACGATAAATAAGAATAACAGTGATGAAGCCGATAGTTCAAGTCTCAAGCTGGATAACTGGTGATAAAACTAGAACAATAGATAAAATCTATAATTCTAGTAAATATCGATAACTGGTGAATAAATCTAAATGAAACGACAGCGATGCGCCTGAAGTTAAAGCTTAGATATTACTCGATAAACGGAACTTACAGAATCGGCCGGAGATCGTGTCGATGCAGCCCTGCCAACCCGTACGAACTCGTGAAAGAAAAAGAAGTATTGGCGAAGTCGCCGACTTGAAAGTAAAGTACGATGAAAAAGTAGATTGTTTGTATTGATTGATGTATTGTTTTACAAATCTCTAAAGATGGCTATTTATAGCCTGTTACAACTGATTTCCTAACCGACTAGGATCTATCTCTAATTTTAAATGAAAACATACATTTACAAACACAACTCGTATCTGAGTTGGTTATCATACTCCCATGGGCCAATCTCTCTCTATCCTCTTCCCTAGCCCACCTTAAGCCCATATTGGCCCAGCTACCCTATCCTTCCAATCGGCCGACTTCTGTCAACTCCATTCGTCGATCAGCTGATACACTGTAGCACCAATCGGCCGATTCCCAATTGTAGCTTTTAATCCGCCGCATCGGCCAATCTTTTCCTTCCCTGACGCCGATTCAAAATATGTGTCAAAATCTGGCATCAACGCAGTCCTAAAAAACTATGTTCTTAATCGTGCCCGTCCAGAAGGAAGCATCACCAAGGGATATGGAATAGAGGAGGTGATCGAGTTTTGTGTTGATTTTATTGATTCAATTGACTCGATTGGGGTTCCAACTTCACGCCACGAGGGGAGGCTCCAGGGAATGGGCACCCTTGGAAGGAAATCAAGTTTGAGTAATGATAACGTCATCACATGGAAACTTTTCCCTCCTGGTTGTGCCAACAACTTATGGGTAACTCTGAGATTCACCCACAGCTCGCTTGGTTAGCCAGGGGACCTGCTAGCACAATCGTGAAATTCCAAGGCTATGAGATAAATGGTTATACATTTTACACGAGAGCCCAGGACTAGAAAAGCATGAACCAGAATAGTGGTGTCCGCATAGATGCCATAGATAGAAATAATAGCAAGGAGTCGTATTATGGTTTCATACAGGCGATATGGGAACTCGAATAGGGACCGTTGTACATCCCTCTATTTCTTTTGCAATTGGGTGAAGCTAACTACTATAACCAAAGATAAGTACGGAATGACAATAGTAGATCTGAGCAAGACTAGATACAGTGATGACCCATTCGTACTTCCCAATGATGTGCATCAGGTGTTCTATGTGAAGGACATGTGTAGCAAACCCAAGAGAAATCCAGAAGAGACATGAGAGCCAAAGTGCTACATAGTTCTTCCAGGTAAAAGAAAAATCGTGGGAGTCGAGGATAAAATAGACCAATCAGATGATTATGATCAGTTTGATGGCATGCCTCAATTCGCAGTTGAAGTTGACCCAAGCATCCTGCTATCCAAAGAAGAGGCTCTGTACTTACGCCACGATCATAATCAAGAAATTTTACATGACCTTTGTGTAGTACTTGATACAATTTTTAATTTAACCTATGTATGATTTCATGTGTTCTTAAATTTGTTAGGTGAAGATTTATTAGATAAACATGAACAATGTTAACCACACACATACATGGATTTTTTTTGCGCGTTGAAATTATTTAATTTAATAATTTTTTATCATAGTGATGCAGTAAAATAATTATTTTAGAGGCTAAACGAACTGGTATAGAATTAATGACTAAATCACACTTATTGTTAATATAGTCGCTAATTAAATATATTTTTGCATGTTCAAAATATGTGAAGTTTTTTATTTTTGCATCCTGAAATGCAATGAAAACATAAATAAAATCCTTTTCCAAAAAACAGGCGGGAGAAGAAATATTGGGAAAGGTCAATTTATCCCGGGTGCCAATTGAAACCGGGACAAAAGGCCCCCCTTTTATCCCGGTGGACAACTGCAACCAGGATAAAAGGGTCGCTTTCGATTCCCGCCTGGGACGTACCCTTTTATCCCGGTTCCAGTTACCAACCAGGATAAAAGGGGGGGTACTTTTGTCCTGGTTGGTGTTGGCACCCAGGATAAAAGGGTTGGTTTCGATTCCTGCCAGGGGGCGTACCCTTTTATCCCGGTTGCAGTTACCAACCGGGATAAAACGGGGGGCCTAAAATGGGGGGCCTTTTGTCCCAGTTGTTGTTGACACCCGGGATGAAAGGGCCTTTAGTCCCGGGTGCCATTACGAACCGGGATAAAGGGGGGGGGGATAAAAGGCCTTCTATCCTCTTCTACCCCCCCCCCCCCCGCAGTTACACTAAGCCAAATTTTCACCCAATCGCCAAGACCCCGCGCCCTCTCACCTGCTCCGTCACTGCCCGTCCGCCTCCCTCACCGGCCGCCGTCGTCCCCCATTGCCCCGGCTATCGTCATCCTGCCACCCGACCGCCTCGCCTGCGCCCGGACCGCCTCCTCCTCCATCGCCCCGGCCCGCCTCTCCGTCGCGCCCCCTCGACCTCGTCGCCGCCCGCCACCTCCATCGCGGGGCCTCGTCGCCGCGTCCATCAACGCCACCTCCTCTGTCACCGCCGCGCCCTCGTCCGTCGTGCCGCCTCCTTGTCGCCACCTCTATCGCGCGCACCGCTTCCGTCCCTCGTCGCCGGCCGCCTCCGCCCGTCGTTGCCCCGGCCACCTCCGCCCGTCGTTACCCCAGCCACCTCGCTCCATCCCCGTCTCCGCCATCCCGCCGCCTCGGCCGCCACCGTCCTGCCGCCCTGGCCACCTCGTCGCCCAAGCTAGGCACCGTCGACCGCGCGAGGTCCGCTAGCACTGGCGCTGGGAACGAAGGGCTCTTGCTGACGCAAGCCCACCGGCTTGCGTCAGCAAGGGCCTTTTTTATTTTTTAGTTAGAAAATGAATACAAATTAGTAGATTAGTTAGAAAATCAATAGATATTTGTATATTAGTTAGAAAATTAAATTAGTATAAATTAGTAGTAATTAGTTAGAAATTTTGTAGAAATTCATTCAAATTAGTAGGAATTAGTAGTAATTTCCTAGAAATTCCAATAAATATGTATAAATTAGTAGAAATTTGGTAGAAATTCTTACAAAGTACTACTAATTTGTTGAAATTTGTATAAACATTCTGGACTTTGTGGGATTATTGTAAAATTAGTAGGAATTAGTAGTAATTTGCTAGAAATTCCAATAAATATGTATAAATTAGTAGAAATTTGGTAGAAATTCTTACAAAGTACTACTAATTTGTTGAAATTTGTATAAACATTCTGGACTTTGTGGGATTCATGTTATTTTATGATTTCATGTATATATCCTTACGCTACATGTAACTAAGGCAATTTCTATGACTGTCATGTATGATTCCATGTATGTTTCAATCAGTAGTTGAAATGACAGATGACGAGACCGCAAGGTATCTCATGGAGCAGATAATCGCTTGTGATGGTAGTGGCGACAACCTTCCAATATCGTACACCGATCAAGAGGGCACCCAGGCGGACATGTTCCTCAACATGTCCGGCGATGGGAATGAAGAGTATGAGTTCCAGCAACACCTTGCCATGGCGGAAGGTTCTGGCGAGGTATATATAATTTGTATTGTTTGACGCCACCGTTTATACTACGTACTAATTAACGAATCTTGAACTGTTAGCCCTCTGGATCGATGCAAGGACAGAAGACCCAAGGTCGTACAAAGGTGATGGAAGGGAGGCTTGTCATCACGGAAGTTACAGAAGAGGGCAGGCCGGTTGCTCCCGAGAAAGTAGCAAAGAAGTACATGAGTCAGATCGGGGCAATCGTAAGGGACAATGTGCCTATCAGCATCAGAGAATGGAATGGCAGAAGCACTAATCCGTACGCGCTCCCGGAGACACAAAAGAATATGCTGTGGGAAGATGTCAAGAGACATTTCACATTTCCCGAATGATATATTGAAAAGGATATGAAAGCGTGGACGCTGAAGAAGATGGCTACACAATTCTAGACATTTAAGAAGATGTTGGATGCTAACTACATTAAGAAGGGCCAAACTCCAGACTTCAATGTGTGGCCAAAGTTGAGGGACCACTGGGAGGCATTTGTTGAATATAAGAGGAGTGAAGATGGTGTGAAAAAGATCCTGACCAACACTACAAATGCTGGTCAGAAGGGGTAGCATCATCATCTAGGGCAAGGTGGTTATGGCAAAGCAAATCCCAAATGGAAGAAGATGGAACAAGATCTGATTGAATGGGGAATCGTACCTGCAACTATTGAATGGCCCGAACGATCAAAAAATTGGTATTACGCTCATGGAGGCTCCCTGAGCCAAGAGGATGGGACGTTGATATTCAATGAGACAATACATGATAAGGCCGAACGTCTTATGAAGAACATTGAAGATTCTAAGGCTGGGAGGTTGAAGGTGGACCAAGAGAATGATGAGCTCACATTGGCCCTCGGTAATTCCGAGCATTCAGGATGTTGCCGAGGGTTCGGGGTCATTTCGTGGAAGTTTGCTTTTCGAGGTGACAGCGCATCGTACAGAAGCTGCAAGCGAAGAAAGGAACAGATCGAGGAGAGCTGGCGGAAGATGCTAGAATCCAAAGTGCAGGCACAAGAAGAAAGAATTTTGGAGGAAATAAATCGTCAAGTGGCCCACGCAGTTGCGGAGTTGGCCCAATCTGGAGCATTGCCGAATCCAAACTACGCCAGCCCTTCTCAACTCCTCTTGAGCAGTTCTGCTTCTACAGGGGTCCTCAATGCGCAGACGCTTAGGTTACCCGTGGAGGAGCAACGGTTCCCCGTGGATGCAATCACACAACGCACCTCATGTGAGCTGCATGCACTGGTCGGGAACCTCACTATTAAGGTATACTTATACATAATATTTATGCAATCTTCTCAAATGATCCACGCCTCGGGATTGGAGTTTAATAACTTGTTTACTTCTGCTATATGTACAGGTGGCGTATGGGAGTGCGTTGCCAATCCTGGCGGGGCAGACAAGCCGTGGAATGGAGATTCCACCTGGCTACGGTAGCGTCAGCGTAGAGCAGCTAGTTGATAGCCAATATGAAGGCCTAGAGCTCGACCTGCCGGGAGGCGATGGAGAAAGGACACTGGCAGATGCGCTTCATGGGATCATTCTATGGCACAAATGCTACATCATCATTTCCGGCACGGAGCCATCTCCTTAGAGCTCAAGACCGCTCCCCGTAGATCCCCAGCAGCGACCTTCTCCTCATAGCTCGAGACCGTCATCTCCTGCACAACCTGCTCGAGGATTATCGCTTCCTGCTCTATCAAGGTCTCCATCTCCACCACATCCTGGTGGTGGGAGCAACGACGACAATAACAACACCCCTCCCCGATCACCCGTCACCGGGACCAAGAGCAGCCCCGATGAAGGAACCTACAACACCACTAAAGAAGTCATGAGCACCACCTCCCAAACAAAGACAGAGAAAGAAGAAAACAAAGGAGCCTAAAGTGACTCGTAAGGAACGCTGAGAGGCAATGAGTCATGCAGAATAGTGGGCAGAAATCCAAGCAGAGGCCAGTGCGTGGTTCAAGAAACAAGCCGAAGAAAAAAAAGCAAGGGAGATGGAGCCAGCGATAGTAAATCGAAGAGATTTAAACTTTTTTATCAAGATGGAAGAAGGAGCCAAGAAAAGGATACCACTCTTATCAAACTATGAACAGGCTTTAGTAAAGGCTGATGAAAGGGACAAAAGGAAAGGAAAGTTATCTTCCAGTGGTGCTGTCCCCGACCTCGGGCATTTATCAAAAAATGACGCTCAAAGGGTAACAGCAATGCCCTTGGATCAACAAGCAGAAGTATTGAAATTCATGCAAGAAATAGGTCTGGGACTTAATGAATGTTTAGGGCAAGTTGAGACGCCAACTGCACCGCTCCCTGAGCCGAGATGGACTTATGAGCTAGGTAAACCTCTAGTAAGGCCTAAGTTGGTACGGAAGCTATCAACAAATATGTACGAATTCCATCAATGGTACATGATGGTGTCCGCCGACTCGAGGGAGATGTTTGGCTTAAGGTAAAACCGATAGACTTTTACGGCGAAGGCGAGAAAATTCTGTGGCCAGACTTCAAGGATATATACGAAGCGTACCATCATGATGCCCTGGACGTCTCTCTGATCAGCGCTTGGGTTCTGTAAGTGTCCGTTTATCTCTACATGTAAATTTTGGCTCATATCAGTATTTTTTTTGCGTGCGTCACCATACTAACTTCGTCTTCCATTTTATGTAGGATGCTAATTCAGACGTGCCGACGAGAGGCGTACCTACATATTGGCTTCATGGATCCATCCGTAGTTAACCAAACACAGATACAATTATCGCCGGAAAAAACCTTGGTGGAAATATACAATTTCCTAGACAAATAAAAATTCAAGGATTTCATACTACTTCCATACAACTTCAAGTAAGTGTGTGTATACCGTCTACTTTCGTTATCTTTTTCCTTACCTAATTAATGTTAGTTAGCTCTAATATGCATAAACATTTTACGTACGCAGCTTCCACTGGATCCTTATTATAATTGAGCTTGAAAGAAGCCATGTCACTGTCTTCGATTTGTTGAGGAAAGGTCCGGTGGAGTACCAAGACATGCAAGACATGCTAGGCTTGTAATAATTCTGGACCTTTATCTCTATGCAAAAGTTTGTTTCCTAAATTTAATCCCTGTTACACTATATCATTCATTATTATAATCCGCAGCGCATGGAAACAATTCATAAGGACACACAAAGGTCCATTCAAAGAAAAACTTACATGGAACACAAACTTCCCGGTACGTATGAAGTCTGCACATTTAGTACATTGTATAACATGAATATTTCATAACTTATTTTTTTCCGCACTGAAGTGCTTAAGACAGGAACCCGGGAATAATCTATGTGGCTATTACATCTGTTAGCACATGCACAGTTTTCCAGGACCCAAGGGACTAAAGATTAAGCCGCACAACTTTAAAGTACGTAAAATAAAACTATTACTAGTTAATTATTTTCTAGCTCCTTATATTTAATTGTTCGTGTAACATTCACAAATTTCCAAATTATAAATGTTAAATATTCAACAAGGACTCTTGAAGAAAGAAAGAGTAGCGGCAATATGTGAAGGTCTCATTGGATTCCTAATGGACGAGGTGGTAAATCCAAAAGGAGAATTTTATTACAATGGACGACAATTAGACGCTCCGAGCAACACCTCGATGGGAAGATTGTAGATATATAGTTTGATTTATTTGTATATATATTACGCGCTAAGATCGATTTGTACTAGTTGAATTGTGTATATGAATTGTGTACATATATAGTAATTGTATAATTACAAATTTTATTCGTTTAAATACTAGTTGATTTCATTATAAAATAAATCTCAACTACTAAAGGTTAACAAAAGGGCCACGGTACTATGTACGTGATGCATGAAAATTTCAGGCGACATGCAGGGCGCTATTTAGTCCCGATTAGGAAATCCAACTGGGACTAAAGGATAACCCTTTACTCCCAGTTGGGAAACCCAACCGGGACTAAAGGGGCACCCTTTACTCTCGGTTGCTTTTACCAACCAGGACTAAAGGGGCACCCTTTACTCCCGGTTGCTTTTACCAACCGGGAGTAAAGGGCCTGTCCCGCGCCTGGCGTGGCAGGCTCTTTAGTCCCGGTTGGTTACTCCCGAGCTCCGGCCTGCGCGTCCAGGCCACCAGGCGGCGCGGCCAAGGCACCAGGCGCCGCGGCAAGGCCATGACCCCGAGCGGTAGGGCAGAGGCCACCAGGGCTTCACGAGGGAGAGATGAAACGTTGGGTGATGAAAAGATACGATCGATCAAGGATACAAAAGTCCAAAGGGCAATACGGTCACATCATGGAAAAATATATGTATTTTAGTTGAGAAAAGTGATTAAAAAGATCAAATGTCATGTACAACAAAGTACCAACATTTCGAGAGTCGTTTTAGCGAAGTCGATGTTTGGAGTCCTATAATAACGAAACGCATTGTTTTGAGTCCTATAAGTGCAATTTTCTCCCCTCTCCGAGCGTCCCAAAGCCTTTGGGGATTGCTGTTCTCAGTGGAGTTTGAAGCTGTACAAGGTGAGGGTTTACCTTTTCTAATCATTCACGGACTCACCTGTTCATGCTGGTACTACGTGACAGGCATTTTTTTCCCTGTATTATCACTTAGAGGTTAAAGCTAATCAGAAGATGTTTACACATGATCCTTTCATTTACTAAAAAATAATTTTGATTGTGTGTTTTGGAGCATTCTTAAAAAACATCAAGAAAATGTGCAACTAATTAGCTTTCCAGAAAAGATCATATGATGAGGTTGTGTTGCTTCTTTGACTGGACATAGGAGATAGTCGCATGTTTAAGCTTCCTTCAGGAAAGAGGGATTACCTCCTGCCAGATAGTGAAAAGCATGATTACGATTGGTGAGCACATAGATATCCCTAATTTTAATAATATCCAAATGCACCCATTGTTTCAGTTTTGTTGTCAAACATAGCAATTAATTTCAGGCTCAAGACTCCTCCAGCAACACCACTATTTCCCTCCCTTGAGATGGAAGCCAACTCTTCCCAGATGGTTTTTCAGAAGGAGCTGCCTATACTTCAGCCAGTAAGAACTTCAAGGGTATGATGAATGTTGCACTTGTACCTCTCCCTTTACAGCTTTGCATAAAAATGATGAACTAGTTCAACACTTCAACAACTGTAACCAAGCTGAAACATTCGATCAGGAATCCAAAACATTCCACTAATTAATCATCTAATCTTTTGAGAAGCTTATCCAAGCCAAAGGGGAAATATTTGATATTTGCAGTACAAATTCTTAAAAAGAAGAAAAGAAAAGTTTCGGCTCTTTTTTCCTTGATCTTAATGCAATATTGTGAAACTTGAACAGTTCTCAAGCAAGCCTGACGCTACAAGTGCATCAACAACGTCTGGATCGCCTACCTCCAACTCCACTAAGTCTGTAACTCCAACAGCAAGGCCCAGCTCTTCATCAACAAAGAAAAGCCTCAACAGGGCATCCAACAACTCCTTCAGCTCCAACAACTACCACTATAGCCACCAAGGCATCCAAGAAAGCTTCAGGCAACAAACCTCAACATCAAATGCAGTCAAGAATGTGGCCAGACCGGACAAGGCATCGAAGAACGTTACAGCACCCGCTACGAAATCTTGCTCGAACAATTCTTCAGTTGGTGCAAAGGATAAGAAGGTTAATGCTGGCACCACCAGGAGACTATCATGCCCACCCACTGCAACGACGGACAATGTGCAGGCTACAGCAGCACCAAAAGGGAGGAGCAGAGCTGCCACCGGTGCTGTGACTGCTACACGTAAGGATGCCGGTGCCACTGATGCGGTACTGAAGGGAAGGAGGAGAGCAGGAGAGAAGGAGCAGAAGCCAAAGCTTGGAAAGCCTCGCAAAGAAGTGAGGTTATTTATAAGATGATAAAAGTAGATGATGTTGGAAGCTTGGAAGCCTCGTAAGGATGCCGGTGCCACTGATGCTGTGTCATCAGATGATAAAAGTAGATTGGTCATTCTTGTTTCAGAAGGAGATGCAGAGAGAATAACATCCATTTTCACCCAATATATGCAAATACACTTATTGGAATGAACTTGCAGTTATTTATACATTATTTAGTTCCTTATGAAAATACATGTAACTCAAAGTTCTTCATTTTTCTTGTTCTTGTGATAGTGATATAGACGCCACCGTTAGTTAAATCCCTGCGGTTTCAAAAAACTTTCACCATGTGTTAAATGCATATATAATCGCACAAAATATTTTGGACCCAAGATGTTAATTTGTCCGCGCATTACTAAATACAACTCCTAATCTGCAAGGAGTTGAGAAATTAGAAGCATTTGATCAAAGTCCACGGAATAGACCCACTTTTACTGAAAAAGAAGATAGCAAGGGCACCACTCTCCTCTTTACCATACGCAAATTCTTCCCGTTGTCAACTCATGGTTTCGTCCGCATCTTCGTCAGGACTTCACTTTTCCATAGAAGTTTCTGAACTTCAGCCTTGTCAGTATCTCATATAACAGAAGCACGAAGATTGACTACGGCGGATCAAACGGGTCGGTGAGCGTTAGGCATCTGGACTTGCAATTAACCGGCTGGAAACGCAAGAACAGGCTTTAGAGGTGAAGATGCTGGAGTGTTGATAACATTCTAAAATATCTGCTGGTTTTCCAGGGAAACAGCAGCAATTTCAACGATTTTTACGGTCATATCTTATCTCGGAAATAACAGCTCCACAGGCATTTGCATTTGATTTGACAGAACGGCTACAAATGCCGCATAATTATGACGGTCAATAAAGTTGAAAACAATCAACATATGGCTGTCCCAGTTTTCTCCAGTCCAAGTCCAAAAGGTCATTTGTGATCATTGTTTTTGGCCTCAGTTTACTCAATTCTCGTATTGCATCATATGAGCATCCATGACCACATAACTTTTGACATAAGGGCAACTTATTCCATACTATTCTACTATACAGATACAATTCATGGTTCTCATTTCCATCCACAATAATATGAGAGAAACAGCTTGCTTGGCAAATACTCATATTTTGCCTACAAAAAGTTGCTACTCCTATCACCTGGAATTAACCCCTCTGCTCATGGAAGGAGGCTGCAGAGTGCAGTTACATACAGGTGCCATGTTCTAGGCCTAAACATAGTTCGAGTCAATCCCACTTAATGCCATGGAATGGTCTCAGGCAAATGGGTTCATATATACAGGACTCGGCGACAAGCATTGTTGGTATCGCTGTTCATCAGCTCCGTTTCTGAGTCAATCGATATGGAGTTATGGACCATGACTGGCCTGTGGAAGTCCTCCTGATCTTCATCATGCTCTTCTCTTCCATCCTGTGAGTAACAATGCAACAGCACATGGAACCGAGAGTGGCCACCATGTTTCTGAGTCGCTGGCCGATGCGGGATGAAGCAGCCCTGCTCCAAACCGGCCGGACCGGACCGGCTGCCGCTGCCGCCGCCTGTTGCCGCTGCGAAGACGGGCGTGGCCGCCGCCAGCGATGATGCGGGATGAAGACAGGGCGGGGAGCCGTGGCTGTCGCCGGCGCCGATGCGGGGAGTCGTGGCCGCCACCCCCGCCGATGCGGGATGAAGACGGGGCGCAGAGTCTCCAGCGGCTCGGATGGATCTTGCGCTTCCGTATACGAGGCCGCCGTCGCGCCCCCCCCAGTCGCTGCTGCCATCGCCGTGTCACACCCGATTTTTAAGGACAAAATCGAGTACATCAAATACATGTGCGCCAGGATCAAGTTACACACATGTACGACAATAGTGAATAACAAAGACAGTGCTAAATCGAATAAAGAGAGTATTAACCATTATTACATGACCGAAAGTCTCAAGTAAACCACAAAGTCTAATTATTACGCAGCGGAACTCCAAAGACGACGACGACTCCACAGGCAGCTGACTGAAGAAACGTACGCCTAGAACTCCTCAAAGTCGTGTAGATACTCCTCGTCCCAATTAGCTTGGTCTGAACAGCGGTTTTGCAAGGGTGAGTACACTTATGGTTGGTACTCAACAAGTCGTGGGGAATAGTGTAGTGTAAGGCAAACCAAGGTATGACTAAGGCATAAATAGCATTCGTTTTTAATTAAGTTGGTCAAGTTTTATTAGCAATTATCTAAGTATAAGTTCATACCACCCGAAATTAAACATGATCATAAGTAAAGTAAACAACATATGCATGAAATGATACCAAGTTAAATCCATCTTCCGATAATATTATCATGTGAGGGTCCAGGCCGCTCCTAACCGTGAGCACGGCTGATCGATCAGTTTTACACTCTGCAGAGGTGGCACATCTTTACCCACAAGTCGCGTAAAAGTTCAAAAGAACTTTGGACCCAACCATGCGGTGTTTGCAAGGCACCATACCACACTTCCGAGGTGTGATCGCATAGGGATGCTACGAGGCCTTTACAAAGATTCATTAGTCAGTGGTAACCCGCTAAGGTTTCGGTGTCTGGCGTGCACCACCCATCCCAGGTAAAATGCAACGACTCAGTCCCCCCTCTTGCCTCATCACGAGTAAGGTCACCCCAGACTAAGGTTTCTAATTAATCAGCCAAGACCAGAGCCATTTAGTCTTGTGGTAGCACTGTTTTCCTGGGTGGTTCTCCATGTTCCGATTAACAAATAATGATCTTGTCTTAATGAAAGGTATAACAGAAGTAAAGCAAGATTAAGCATTGTGTTTAGTTAAACCACCATACCAAGTAAGCACTAAGCATGAACTACCCAACATAAAGTAAACCGGTTGGTCAAGGCAAAGGTAAATCAATCTAGGCGAACCTTAATTGGGACCCATCAATTTAATCTTAACATGTGCATAGCATAAATGTTGAGTACGAGAAAGTAAAGGTGTATAGGATAAAAAGGTAGTGATCAAGGACACGACTTGCCTTCTTGGCCTTGCTCCTGCTGTTCGTACTCCTCGAAGGCTTGATCTGCAACTCCCTCGAACTGCAGGACGTCTACACGCATCACACGAGCACATACAAGCAAACATGGGCAAAAAGTAAGAAAACAGTACACCAATCATAGTTAAACAGAGAAAACATGCTTGAAAAGATGATCTACGCTTTAAAACGAACACGTGGATATAAAGAACGCGAAAATCGGAGTTAAGATGCAAAAGATATGATTAAAACAAGATCCAGGGACTTTTCTGTGAGAAAAACAAAACTTTTAGGGCCTATCCGCGAAAACCGAGGGCTTATACGTAATTACGCGTATAAACCGAAGGTCTGACGTGTAAAAACTCAAATCCGGACGGCGGGTTGATTTCTCGAAAGCTCAAGGTTTAAACCGAAAAGTGCGAGGGTAGATCTGTAAATATTTTTCAACGCGATCTGGACCGTGGGTTGATTTGCGAAAAAGGCGGGGGCTTAAGAGCAAAAGCGGCGCGGCGCGGCATAGTTGACCGGTATGCGGCCGGATTGACTCGCGATCGACCGTCGGATCGAGATCGGACGGCCACGGTCGACGATGACTCGCGGCGGCGGCGGAAAAGAAACGGCCGGCGGCCGCGAGCGGCGGCGCGCGATGGCGAGCGGCGGCGGGTCGCCGGAGTTGGCCGAAAAGGCGCTCCGGGGCACGGTTTGGCGCGCGGACTGCACCAGAAGAGAGAGGGGAACACGGCGAACTCGTTTTGGGGGTTCTTGGCGATCGGAGCTCACCGGAGGCGGCGCTTGACGGCGGGGAAGAGGCGGCGGCGCTTGGAGCTCGGGCGCTAGGGTTTTGGGGCTTCGGGTGCGGGTGGTTGAGGCCGGGAGGAGGCGACGGCTTCTATAGGGGCGGTGCTTGGAGATAGGGCGCCCCGGGTTTAAACTCCCCGAAGGAGTAGGAGAGGAGGCGGGCGGTTGCGGAATCGGCGGCGGCCGTTGCGGAGACGGACTCCCGGCCGGATACGGCCGGAGGAGGAAGATGACGGGTGGCGGGCCGGCGCGACTTCGTGGGCCGGCGCGCGCGTGTTTGTGGGCCGCGGGGAGGAAATGAAGCGGCGGGCTGCGGCGGTGGGGAGCTGGGCCGGCCAGGAGAAAAGAGGAGGGGGCCGGCGAGCTGCTGCAGCTGGCCGCCCGTGGTTCGCGGGCCGCGGGGAAGGGAGCGAGAGGCAGGCCGCGGGGGTAAAGATGCTGGGCCGAATGAAGAAGAAAAAGAGAAAGGAAGGAGAGATGTGGCCCAGGTGGAGAAAAAGAAAAAGAAGGAGAAAGAGAAAAGGAAAAAGGTTTTGGAAATTGAATTTAAATTTGGAAATTCAAAATTTGCTTCAAACTCAAGCAATCAAAATAAATGCACCAGCATGAATGCACAATTAACTCCTATGATGAATTTAATTAAATTAAAGAAAATGAATTTAAATGCCTAGAATTTAAATGACACCCTAATTTGAGCAAATTTTAATGAATTTGAATTATTCAAAATTTTGGGTGTTACAAATCCTACCCCCTTAAGAAGAATCTCGTCCTCGAGATTCGGAAGATCCTGCAAAGAGATTGGGAAATTCCTTCTGCAACTCGTCCTCTCTTTCCCAAGTTGCCTCGTCCTCTGTATGGTGACTCCACTGAACCTTGCACATTCGGATCGTCCGGTTTCTTGTAACCCTTTCCAGAGTATCCAAAATCTTAATGGGATATTCCGTGTAAGTGAGGTCATCTTGAACATTCAATTCCTCCATAGGCAACTGTTCCTCGGGAACTCTGAGACACTTCTTAAGCTGTGAGATATGGAACACGTCATGTGCATCCGACAACTGATTAGGCAACTCCAATCGATAGGCTACCTGTCCCACTCTCTCAAGAATCTTGAACGGACCGATGAATCGAGGTGACAGTTTCCCTTTGACCTTGAATCTGCGCATACCCCTGATGGGCGATACCTTGAGATACACATAATCACCTTCCTCAAAGGTCAATTCCCTTATCCTGGTGTCAGCATAACTCTTCTGTCGAGATTGCGCAGTCCTCAAGTTTTCTCGGATAATCTGGACCTATCTTTCTGCCTCTTGTATAATTTCTAGCCCGAATAACTGACTCTTTCCTGTTTCACTCCAATAAAGGGGTGTTCGGCACTTTCTACCATACAAAGCTTCAAACGGCGACATTTTGAGACTCGCTTGATAACTGTTATTATAGGAGAATTCTACATAGGGTAAACTCTTGTCCCAACTGCCTCCATGCTTTAATGCGCATGCTCTTAACATATCCTCCAATATTTGATTTGTTCTCTCGGTCTGTCCATCCGTCTGAGGGTGATAAGCGGAACTGAAATTCAACCTTGTACCGAGAGATTCATGCAACTTCTGCCAGAAACGTGATGTGAACTGAGTACCTCGGTCAGACACAATCTTCTTAGGCACACCATGTAAACACACAATCCTTGCCATATACAACTCTGCTAGCTTGGACCCGGTGTAAGTAGTCCGTACCGGTATGAAGTGAGCTACTTTGGTCAATCGATCCACTATGACCCATATGGAGTCATACCCATCTCGGGTGCGAGGCAAACCCACTATGAAATCCATCCCAATTTCTTCCCACTTCCATTCTGGCACCTTCAATGGCTGAAGTAACCCAGCTAGCCTCTGGTGTTCAGCCTTGACCTTTTGACATACGTCGCAAATGGCTACATGTGCAGCTACATCTTTCTTCATTCCGGGCCACCAATACTTCTGCTTAAGATCTTGATACATCTTGGTACTTCCGGGGTGAATGGAATAGGCTGAATCGTGAGCTTCTTTCAAGATCGTCTCACGGAGATTTCCCACATCGGGTACCCAAATTCTTCCTTTGACCCATAAGGTTCCCTGAGAGTCTTCTGTAAAGTCAGTGGCTCTTCCTTCCTTTACCATTTCCTTAATTTCCTTGACCTTGGCATCCTCAAGCTGTCCTGCCCGTATCTCTTGCTCTAGAGTCGACTCCACTTCCATCGTTGCTCCCTCAGTATGCGCAACGACGCTCAAGTTGAGTCTCTCAAATTCTTCCATCAACTCGTCAGGTAGCTGGAATGCTAAGGCTAAGTTAGCATGACCCTTCCGCTCAAAGCGTCTGCAACCAGATTAGCCTTACCAGGATGATAGTGAATCTCCAGATCATAGTCATTGATAAGCTCTAACCATCGTCGCTGTCTCAGATTAAGGTCCTTCTGAGTGAAGATATACTTGAGACTCTTGTGATCAGTATAGATCTGACACTTAGTCCCCAGAATGTAGTGTCTCCAAATCTTCAAGGCATGAACCACTGCGGCTAACTCCAAATCATGAGTCGGGTAATTCTGCTCATGTTTCCTCAATTGCCTAGAAGCATAGGCGATCACATGACCTTCCTGCATCAGAACACAGCCTAAACCCTGTCGAGATGCATCACAATATATGTCGAACCCTTTATGTAGATCTGGCATTACCAATACTGGAGCTGTGGTCAACCTCTTCTTCAGTTCCTCAAAACTTGCCTGACATGCCTCTGTCCATTTGAATTCCCTTCCTTTTTCTAGTAGCGTAGTGAGGGGCTTCACTATCTTGGAGAATCCTTCAATGAACCTGCGGTAATAGCCTGCAAGTCCGAGAAAACTCCTGATCTCAGTTACTGTCTGCGGCGGATTCCACTTCAAGACATCCCTGACCTTGCCTGGATCCACTGCAATTCCACCGTTGGAGATTATATGACCAAGGAAAGAGACTTCCTTTAACCAGAACTCACACTTACTGAATTTCGCATACAACTGATGTTCCCTCAACTTCTGAAGCACTAACCTCAAGTGTTCTTCATGTTCTTCCTCACTCTTGGAGTAAATCATGATATCATCAATGAACACCACAACGAACTTATCCAGGTACTCCATAAATACCTTATTCATCAGATACGTGAAGTAAGCTGGAGCATTTGTCAGCCCGAACGACATGACCGTGTACTCAAAGAGACCATATCTGGAAGTAAAAGCGGTCTTGGGTATGTCGGACGGCCTGATCTTCAGCTGATGATAACCCGATCGCAAGTCGATCTTGGAGAATACCTTGGCCCCTCTCATCTGATCGAACAGATCCTCAATGCGAGGCAATGGGTACTTGTTCTTGACGGTTACCTCGTTCAGTGCTCTATAATCCACACACATCCTCTGAGTACCGTCCTTCTTTGGCACAAAGATAACCGGTGCTCCCCATGGTGATGAACTAGGCCGAATAAACTGTTTTGCTGATAATTCCTCTAATTGTTGTTTCAATTCTTTTAATTGCTCAACAGACATTCTATAAGGACGTTTGGAGATAGGTGCAGTACCAGGTAAAAGATCAATAGCAAATTCAATTTCGCGGTCAGGTGGCATACCTGGTAAATCGTCGGGGAACACATCCGGGTAGTCACACACCACTTTGATATCTTGCAAAGGTCTTCCAGCCAACTGATTAACTGCACAATCTGCTGCTGAGGGTAGAGTAGCTACAAACTCCACTTTCTCTCCATCAGGACCTGTTAGCAGAACTGTCCTCTTGGCACACTGAATCGTTGCATCAAAAGCGGCTAACCATCTCATTCCCAGAATTACGTCGATTCCACTGAACTCAAGGACGATAAGATCAGCCGGAAATTCTATACCCATTATTCTCAGCTTAACTTGTGGACAGATGTATTGAGCCTTCATTGACCCCCCAGGTGAACTCACTAGCATATGACGCCTCATGGTATGCATGGGTAAATTATGCTTTGCTACATAATGACTAGTGACAAAAGAATGCGATGCTCCAGAGTCAAATAAAACTGATGCGGGGGCAGAGTTGACAAAGAACATACCGAGCACTACATCTGGAGCCTCCCGAGCAGTCTCGGCTTCCACGTGATTCACCTTGCCACGAACAAAGCTTTGCTGCCCCTGATTGCCTTGTGGGGTCTGGTTCCCATTCCTCGGTTGCTGTATCTGATTCTGCCAAGGGGCACTGCTGTTCTGCACGGGGGTAGCTGGCCCACCTCTCTTAGGACAAGAGCTAGCATAATGACCAACCTCGCCACACTTGGAGCAAGTAGGACCCACTGGAGCATTGGGCCTTGCTGGAGTGCCAGTAGGGGTCATCTGGCGATTCTGCGAAAAGCTGGGGCGCGGAGTCTGCATAGTCTGCATCCCCGGACGCTGAAACTGAGGGCTGGGGCGCTGGAATGACGGCTGAGCGGGGCGCTGGAATGACTGCTGCCCAAAATTCCCACTCGGACCCCCTGCGCGGAACGGTGTCCCTTGCTGTGGAGCAAAGCGAGGGCGAGTGTTGCTTCCTGATGACGACTGGGAGTTAAATTTCCTCTTCATCTCCCCAAGCTCATTCCTCTTGTGTTCCAGGCCAATTGCCTTGTCTAGCATCTTCTGGAAGCTGGGGAAAGTGTGCGACATCAGCTGGTATTGGAGTGGTCCAATCAACCCATCCAAGAATAGCTCCTGCTTCTGCTCATCATCAGCAACATCTTCGGGAGCATATCGGGACAACTGGACAAACTTGTCCCTGTACTCTGCCACTGTCATGTTCTCCTGCTTAAGAGCAAGGAACTCCTTCTTTTTAAGCTTCATTAATCCGAAAGGAATATGGTGACCTCTGAAGCTAGTCCCGAATTCCTCCCAGGTAATGCCATTAGCATTGGCATGGGTGGTGGTGTAAGCATCCCACCAAACAGCAGCTGGCCCTTCCAGGCATCCTGAAGCATACAGGACCTTCTCCCTGTCAGTACACTGGGTGATATTCAGCATCTTCTCCACGGTTTTCAACCAATCATCAGCATCTAACGGATCCGGAGAATGTGAAAACGTCGGGGGCTTGTGGCTCATGAACTCCCTGTGCCTGTCCCTTGGCGGCGGCTGCTGCTAGTTGTTGTTGTTGTTGTTATTGTTCAACTGAGCTTGTAAGGCTGCCACGGTGTTGGTCAGTCCGGCGAGAAGCTGAGTCTGAGCTGCTAGAAACTACTCCATCCCTGCAGGTGCTTGCTGGTTCTGTTGCGGAGCGGGGTTGGGATTGCTGCTGTTGTCCCTGTGGCGAGGCACTGCGGGACGGTCAACTCCTGATCCAGACCTGGTGTTTACCATCTGAGCATTAGAGACAATAGATTTAGATTGATGTGTGAAATAATAACTGAGAAAGATAAAGCGACAGGATATAAAAGTAAAACAGATTCTGTTAGCTCCATTTAATTAGGTGTGGCCGTCACAAGAAGTGTCCATAAATACTGAAAAATTACCAAGTCGTAACTTATTAAATTTGTAAACCAACCCAACTGGAATCACCTCAATCGGACTTCTGGATCTCGAGTTACAAAATTTACAAGCTGACAGTGTCGGTCGACAGTTTCAGATTCTGAGTGCTTTACTAATTCGCATACATCTCCCAGACAGATTCTCCAAAAATTCTGAAAAATTTACAGAAACTTTTCCACGAAATTCTGAAACTAACCTCACTGATTTCATGTCATTTGGACTCCCGTAGCTCGATATATAAATAAAACAGTACTGGCGTGTCAATTAATGTCGAGAATAGAATTGAACATTGCTTAGCTTGCATGATAGATAGATTTAGACAGATGCTAGTGTTGGGATACGAGGTAGGCTACACTAGCGCAAATCAAAATTTCTACCGCGTAAAACCAGGAATAACTGCCGTATAAGGATCACGGGATTACCACTCGACGCACTACTGGTGCGGAAGATGTAGATATGCGTCGATGCAGTGAAGACGATCACGTAGTCGTACGTAGTCGATCACGTCAACGTCCAGCAGCTCCTCAGTAGCTCGTCCACGTGCAGCACGATCGCCCTCGTGCCGTGGCTCGTCGTCGGCTCGTCGTGGCTCGTCCAAGTGCTGCAGGCGCAACACCTCCAAGGTATCCACACGTGCAGGGAGGAAGCGTCGCAAGCCGGACTGCTAGATCCGCGAGTTGCAATAGGCGAGGGCGTGGGAGGCGCGGCAGGTGTGTTTCTCCAAAAGGTGTAAACCCTAGGGCGCCCCCACCTCTCTATTTATAGAGGTTCCTGACGGGCCTCTGGGTCCGAGGCCCATTAGTACTTCTAAACCTAATCCAACTCGGATCAGATCCGAATTGGGCTTCCAGCCCCTTAAGTGTGTGACCCTATGGGTTCGGATACGTATAGACATGGCCCGAGCACTCCTACTTGGCCCAATTGTCGGTAGCGGCCTCTAGCAAGACGTGCCAACTCCTATACGCACACGAAGATCATATCAGACGAACCATCACAACATAATATACATGCTATTCCCTTTGCCTCACGATATTTGGTCTAGCTTCAAGCTGACTGCTCTTTCTCGATCCTGTGATTCAGAATCCCTTTGTAGGTTAACTCTTAACCGTACGTAGCATGGCCATGCATTTTCGGATCTGATCACTCGAGGGGCCCAGAGATATCTCTCTCAATCAGAGAGGAGCAAATCCCATCTTGATTGACCATGTCTTATAGCATGCTTCTTGACAAACCCGAAAGCTACCTTTATAACTACCCTGTTACGGTGTAGCATTTGATAGCCCCGAAGTAGGTCGATCCACATCTAGAATACATGCGACAATCTCAGGTCTAAGGACAAAGCGTATATGTTGTTTAAAGAGAGAACTACTTCTCGTGTTGGGTCAGTCCTAGCACATGTCTCCACATGTGTCCACACTATTAGTTCAACATCTCCATGTCCATGACTTGTGAAACATATTCATCAACTAATACATGTGCTAGTCTAATATTCATGTGTGTCCTCGCATGAACTCCAACTAGGGACAACTTTAGAATAACCATACAAGTAAAGAGTTTCACATACAATTCACATAATTGCAAATCAATTCAAGTAGCCTTTAATGGATATTCAATGAACACAATATACAAATCATGGATACAAATGGAATATCATCATCTCTATGATTGCCTCTAGGGCATACCTCCAATAGCTAGATCATGATTAAGAAAGATTAGAAGCTGATTTAGAACAGAAATAAAACCCAACTAAGCACTTTTTATTATTAAGACTAGTATCGTGTGGCAATCGCCCCATATACCGCACTCATTACAAAAATCCAACTCAAACATGTAACACAAAACCAAGCATCTAAGCACACTTTAACTAACACACTCGAGCGACGTCTAACGATTACAAGAATTTAAGCTAACCACTCCTAACTCCTAGAGGTCTTCTGCGGCGGCACTGGGCGAGTCGTAGCGGGGACGCTTAGGTGCCGGCGACGAAGCGGGATATTCAGCATACTCCTGCGGCGGCGGTGCCCCTGTCGCGGAAGCCACATACACATATCTCTCCCACCGGACTTCATGAAGCTCCCGTTGAAGCTCATAGATGTGGTTGTTTGCTTCATTCAATGCGGTGAGAGCTGCCGACGTGTACTTGCGGAGGAAATCCGTAGCCATGTCAACCCCATCATTAGTAGCGATGAAGGTTCTTGCTTCTCCACTAGCTCGGGATGGAAGGAACCGATGGTAAGTGTGCTGTAGTCACGGCCGTTCCTTGTGGGAGAGGACCTCAAGTGCCCTCCTAGCTGCCTCAGCAATGCCGGACTCCATGGTCCTCCTTGTTGTCACATCATGGTGAACAGCCTTCACCTCCCATCCTCCTTCGTGCTCCTCACGAAGGACAACCTTCACCTCCCAAAAAGTGGGATAGCGAGGGTGGGTGAACCGAGTACACTTGTAGATAGGCCTCATGCTGTATCCCAAGTGATGACAAGTCCACCTGAGTATGTCGGCCATGTGCACTCCTTAGCCATAATCTTCCTTCACCCACTTGATCCATCTCTCGGGCTCGGGATCTGCTTCGAGCTCTTCATCCATCAAGTCGACGACCGGTACGGGCGCCGGGGCTGGTGCAGGAGCTGGTGCTGGTGCGGGCGCCGGTGCTGGTGACGGTGTGGTCTCCTGCTCCATGGTCACGGCGTCCTCGTCAGTGTCATCCCCCGGATGCTGGAAGATTTCTTCCTCTTCCTCCTCATCCCTAGGCTCCATGGGAACATATGACGCGATGCCATGACGCGGGGGACGAGTGCTCTTGCGTGCAGTCAACCTGATGCGAGCCATCTAACAGAAAGAAGAAAATTTTTAGAATAAAATTTTGAACGAACCAAGGTAATAAAATAAAAGATTAAAATAGCAACAAGGATGAGACAAAACAAGTTTAAGAATAATTAAGTAGATTTAAATTAAGACAGGTAGGACTGGCTACTAGATTATTATAATCCTTAAATACGACCATTTTCTAACTAGGCTAACGTCCTACAGTCAACACGGCTCTGATACCACTTTTGTCACACCCGATTTTTAAGGACAAAATCGAGTGCATCAAATACATGTGCGCCAGGATCAAGTTACACACATGTACGATAATAGTGAATAACAAAGACAGTGCTAAATCGAATAAAGAGAGTATTAACCATTATTACATGACCGAAAGTCTCAAGTAAACCACAAAGTCTAATTATTACGCAGCGGAACTCCAAAGACGACGACGACTCCACAGGCAGCTGACTGAAGAAACGTACGCCTAGAACTCCTCAAAGTCGTGTAGATACTCCTCGTCCGAATTAGCTTGGTCTGAACAGCAGTTTTGCAAGGGTGAGTACACTTATGGTTGGTACTCAACAAGTCGTGGGGAATAGTGTAGTGTAAGGAAAACCAAGGTATGGCTAAGGCATAAATAGCATTCTCTTTTAATTAAGTTGGTCAAGTTTTATTAGCAATTATCTAAGTATAAGTTCATACCACCCGAAATTAAACATGATCATAAGTAAAGTAAACAACATATGCATGAAATGATAGCAAGTTAAATCCATCTTCCGATAATATTATCATGTGAGGGTCCAGGCCGCTCCTAACCGTGAGCACGGCTGATCGATCAGTTTTACACTCTGCAGAGGTGGCACATCTTTACCCACAAGTCGCGTAAAAGTTCAAAAGAACTTTGGACCCAACCATGTGGTGTTTGCAAGGCACCATACCACACTTCCGAGGTGTGATCGCATAGGGACGCTACGAGGCCTTTACAAAGATTCATTAGTCAGTGGTAACCCGCTAAGGTTTCGGTGTCTGGCGTGCACCACCCATCCCAGGTAAAATGCAACGACTCAGTCCCCCCTCTTGCCTCATCACGAGTAAGGTCACCCCAGACTAAGGTTTCTAATTAATCAGCCAAGACCAGAGCCATTTAGTCTTGTGGTAGCACTGTTTTCCTGGGTGGTTCTCCATGTTCCGATTAACAAATAATGATCTTGTCTTAATGAAAGGTATAACAGAAGTAAAGCAAGATTAAGCATTGTGTTTAGTTAAACCACCATACCAAGTAAGCACTAAGCATGAACTACCCAACATAAAGTAAACCGGTTGGTCAAGGCAAAGGTAAATCAATCTAGGCGAACCTTAATTGGGACCCATCAATTTAATCTTAACATGTGCATAGCATAAATGTTGAGTACAAGAAAGTAAAGGTGTATAGGATAAAAAGGTAGTGATCAAGGACACGACTTGCCTTCTTGGCCTTGCTCCTGCTGTTCGTACTCCTCGAAGGCTTGATCTGCAACTCCCTCGAACTGCGGGACGTCTACACGCATCACACGAGCACATACAAGCAAACATGGGAAAAAAGTAAGAAAACAGTACACCAATCATAGTTAAACAGAGAAAACAAGCTTGAAAAGATGATCTACGCTTTAAAACGAACACGTGGATATAAAGAACGTGAAAATCGGAGTTAAGATGCAAAAGATATGATTAAAACAAGATCCAGGGACTTTTCTGTGAGAAAAACAAAACTTTTAGGGCCTATCCGCGAAAACCGAGGGCTTATATGTAATTACGCGTATAAACCGAAGGTCTGACGTGTAAAAACTCAAATCCGGACGGCGGGTTGATTTCTGGTAAGCTCAAGGTTTAAACCGAAAAGTGCGAGGGCAGATCTGTAAATATTTTTCAACGCGATCTGGACCGCGGGTTGATTTGCGAAAAAAGAGCAAAAGCGGCGCAGCGCGGCATAGTTGATCGGTACGCGGCCGGATTGACTCGCGATCGACCGTCGCGTCGAGATCGGACGGCCACGGTCGACGATGACTCGTGGCGGCGGCGGAAAAGAAACGGCCGGCGGCGGCGAGCGGCGGCGCACGACGGCGAGCGGCGGCGGGTCGCCGGAGTTGGCCGAAAAGGCGCTTTGGGGCACGGTTTGGCGCGCGGACTGCACCAGAAGAGAGAGGGGAACACGGCGAACTCGTTTTGGGGGTCCTTGGCGATCGGAGCTCACCGGAGGCGGCGCTTGACGGCGGGGAAGGGGCGGCGGCGCTTGTGTAACACCCAAAATTTTGAATAATTGAAATTCATTAAAATTTGCTCAAATTAGGGTGTCATTTAAATTCTAGGCATTTAAATTCATTTTCTTTAATTTAATTAAATTCATCATAGGAGTTAATTGTGCATTCATGCTGGTGCATTTATTTTGATTGCTTGAGTTTGAATCAAATTTTGAATTTCCAAATTTAAATTCAATTTCCAAAACCTTTTTCCTTTTCTCTTTCTCCTTCTTTTTCTTTTTCTCCACCTGGGCCACATCTCTCCTTCCTTTCTCTTTTTCTTCTTCATTCGGCCCAGCGTCTTTACCCCCGCGGCCTGCCTCTCGCTCCCTTCCCCGCGGCCCGCGAACCACGCGCGGCCCAGGTGCAGCAGCTCGCCGGCCCCCTCCTCTTTTTCTCCTGGCCGGCCCAGCTCCCCACCGCCGCAGCCCGCCGCTTCGTTTCCTCCCCGCGGCCCACAAACGCACGCGCGCCAGCCCAGGAAGTCGCACCGGTCCGCCACCCGTCATCTTCCTCCTCCGGCCGTATCCGGCCGGGAGTTCGTCTCCGCAACGGCCGCCGCCGATTCCGCAACTGCCCGCCTCCGCTCCGACTCCTTCGGGGAGTTTAAAACCGGGGCACCCTATCTCCAAGCACCGCCCCTATATAAGCCGCGGCCTCCTCCCGGCCTCAAGCACCCGCACCCGAAGCCCCAAAACCCTAGCGCCCGAGCTCCAAGCGCAGCCGCCTCTTCCCCGCCGTCAAGCGCCGCCTCCGGTGAGCTCCGGTCGCCAAGGACCCCCAAAATGAGTTCGCCGTGTTCCCCTCTCTCTTCTGGTGCAGTCCGCGCGCCAAACCGTGCCCCAGAGCGCCTTTTCGGCCAACTCCGGCGACCCACCGCCGCTCGCCGCCGCCGGCCGTTTCTTTTCCGCCGCCGCCGCGAGTCATCGTCGACCATGGCCGTCCGATCTCGATCCGACGGTCGACCGCGAGTCAATCCGGCCGCGTACCGGTCAACTATGCTGCGTCGCGCCGCTTTTGCTCTTAAGCCCCCGCCTTTTTCGCAAATCAACCCACGGTCCAGATCGCGTTGAAAAATATTTACAGATCTGCCCTCGCACTTTTCGGTTTAAACCTTGAGCTTTCCAGAAATCAACCCGCTGTCCGGATTTGAGTTTTTACACATCAAACCTTCGGTTTATACACATAATTACGTATAAGCCCTCGGTTTTCTCGGATAGGCCCTAAAAGTTTTGTTTTTCTCACAGAAAAGTCCCTGGATCTTGTTTTAATCATATCTTTTGCATCTTAACTCCGATTTTCGCGTTCTTTATATCCACGTGTTCGTTTTAAAGCGTAGATCATCTTTTCAAGCTTGTTTTCTTTTTAACTATGATTGGTGTACTGTTTTCTTACTTTTTGCCCATGTTTGCTTGTATGTGCTCGTGTGATGCGTGTAGACGTCCCGCAGTTCGAGGGAGTTGCAGATCAAGCCTTCGAGGAGTACGAACAGCAGGAGCAAGGCCAAGAAGGCAAGTCGTGTCCTTGATCACTACCTTTTTGTCCTATACACCTTTACTTTCTCGTACTCAACATTTATGCTATGCACATGTTAAGATTAAATTGATGTTGGGTAGTTCATGCTTAGTGCTTACTTGGTATGGTGGTTTAACTAAACACAATGCTTAATCTTGCTTTACTTCTGTTATACCTTTCATTAAGACAAGATCATTATTTGTTAATCGGAACATGGAGAACCACCCAGGAAAACAGTGCTACCACAAGACTAAATGGCTCTGGTCTTGGCTGATTAATTAGAAACCTTAGTCTGGGGTGACCTTACTCGTGATGAGGCAAGAGGGGGGACTGAGTCGTTGCATTTTACCTGGGATGGGTGGTGCACGCCAGACACCGAAACCTTAGCGGGTTACCACTGACTAATGAATCTTTGTAAAGGCCTCGTAGCGTCCCTATGCGATCACACCTCGGAAGTGTGGTATGGTGCCTTGCAAACACCACATGGTTGGGTCCAAAGTTCTTTTGAACTTTTACGCGACTTGTGGGTAAAGATGTGCCACCTCTGCAGAGTGTAAAACTGATCGATCAGCCGTGCTCACGGTTAGGAGCGGCCTGGACCCTCACATCATAATATTATCGGAAGATGGATTTAACTTGTTATCATTTCATGCATATGTTGTTTACTTTACTTATGATCATGTTTAATTTCGGGTGGTATGAACTTATACTTAGATAATTGCTAATAAAACTTGACCAACTTAATTAAAAGCGAATGCTATTTATGCCTTAGCCATACCTTGGTTTGCCTTACACTACACTATTCCCCACGACTTGTTGAGTACCAACCATAAGTGTACTCACCCTTGCAAAACCGCTGTTCAGACCAAGCTAATTGGGACGAGGAGTATCTACACGACTTTGAGGAGTTCTAGGCGTACGTTTCTTCAGTCAGCTGCCTGTGGAGTCGTCGTCGTCTTTGGAGTTCCGCTGCGTAATAATTAGACTTTGTGGTTTACTTGAGACTTTTGGTCATGTAATAATGGTTAATACTCTCTTTATTCGATTTAGCACTGTCTTTGTTATTCACTATTGTCGTACATGTGTGTAACTTGTTCCTGGCGCACATGTATTTGATGCACTCGATTTTGTCCTTAAAAATTGGGTGTGACGGCTTGGAGCTCGGGTGCTAGGGTTTTGGGGCTTCGGGTGCGGGTGCTTGAGGCCGGGAGGAGGCGGCAGCTTATATAGGGGCGGTGCTTGGAGATAGGGCGCCCCGGGTTTAAACTCCCTGAAGGAGTCAGAGCGGAGGCAGGCGGTTGCGGAATCGGCGGCGGCCGTTGCGGAGACGGACTCCCGGCCGGATACGGCCGGAGGAGGAAGATGACGGGTGGCGGCCGGCGCGACTTCGTGGGCCGGCGCGCGCGCGTTTGTGGGCCGCGGGGAGGAAACGAAGCCGCGGGCTGCGGCGGTGGGGAGCTGGGCCGGCCAGGAGAAAAAGAGGAGGGGGCCGGCGAGCTGCTGCAGCTGGGCCGCGCGTGGTTCACGGGCCGCGGGGAAGGGAGCGAGAGGCAGGCCGCGGGGGTAAAGACGCTGGGCCGAATGAAGAAGAAAACGAGAAAGGAAGGAGAGATGTGGCCCAGGTGGAGAAAAAGAAAAAGAAGGATAAAGAGAAAAGGAAAAAGGTTTTGGAAATTGAATTTAAATTTGGAAATTCAAAATTTGATTCAAACTCAAGCAATAAAAATAAATGCACCAGCATGAATGCACAATTAACTCCTATGATGAATTTAATTAAATTAAAGAAAATGAATTTAAATGCCTAGAATTTAAATGACACCCTAATTTGAGCAAATTTTAATGAATTTGAATTATTCAAAATTTTGGGTTTTACACGCCGCCGGTCACCGCCAGTCCCCGCGTGCGAAATGCGGAAATGAGGAGACGAGGGGTAAAGGAAACAGGATAAAAGGAAAAAAGATAGGATAATTAACAATGCCATTTTACGTTTTTTCCAAACATACCCTTATACTACCTATACTACTCATGCATACTAACTATACTACAGCTTAAGGTTCTAGTAGTATACAATTAATCTCAACCGTCGGATCCTTACATACAAATCCTTTTCAAACAGTAGTATAAGGTAGTATTGTGTACCCTAAAAGACCTCTTTTAGGTAGCAGCTAGTGTTCTTCATGAAGCCACCATCTAGCTCCAATAGTTGATTACATATGAGCAGTCCAGTCTCTCAGTCATCCTCTAGATCACTGAAGGATACATCTTCCTCCTCACCTGCTGGAGCGGTGTTGCCTGTTTTGCTGGGCACAAGGTCCATATCCTGTAGCCAATCATCTACTTCTTTTTCATCATCATCCTCTACGAGGTTGGGGTTAGACTTCTCTGTGGGTAAACTCTCGACCTCAGTTTTCACCACCAGCTCTTCTTGAATTACAGACTTATCAATCACTTCTGTGTCAGTGGTTGAAATTGGATGCTTTTCAGCCTCAACATTTGGCACGGGATCAGAAGTTGGTTCTTGGACCGATGGTGCTTCAGACATACTACTCTCGTTTTGGATGCTGGAGGGCGACAGTGTGCTATCTTCAGGTTGTGTAGAGGGAGCACTCATGTTTTTTGATGATGGTTTGTTCTTTGTTGGTGAACTTTGCAATAATTCTTCCCTTGCTTCCAGGATCTGCACGAAATAGAATTTTAGGAAGGCAGATCGAACAAGAATTATGTATCCACACTTTAGTTCCTAATATTAAAATACAGCAAGAAACTTCAATTCAATGTTCACATTTATTATTAGACATATTAAGTTATCAGTATAGTTTCCATGGATGGTATGTATATTTTGAGTTGACTGTACAGAGTGCGCATGATACTAACAGCAGTATGACGTGAATATGTCATCCGCAGACAAACATGGGTTGTAGGACAGATCACAACATTACGTTAACAATGCAGTTCTGAGTGGTTTCATGAATCATATGCACATTTGACTAGATTGGAGAATTTAGTTTAGTTGAAAAAAAGGGAGTAATTACTGAAGGATATCCAGCATAGAGCTACTTCACATTAGAAACTGGAATCTCCCTTTGGAAGGATTCAATTTTCAGAAATCAAAATTATCCCCACCACAAGAATTTCCAAAAGAAATTACAATATCGAACATAGATGTCTAAACCCCACTCCATCTGATAATGATTGGAACTTAGGAATGGGCATACAAAATGCTCTTGATCAACAAAGGTTAAATATGAAGGAGAGATTTGCATCAAGAGCAATCATTAATCTTTGTTTGCCTACACCATCAAATACTCATCAAGCTTTATGTGCTTGGATCATTTATCACACTATGATGTCGCTCTTGGGCTTAGTTCAGCTCACGCTCTTTAGTTGTTATTACTGTGTTCCCATTAACTTGGCAATAAATAAGCTATTTAGACTTCAAGCAAGAATGTGTAAATGCTATGATGCATGCTGGATGCATGACTTCAATGATCATCCGCCAATTAAATGATCACCAGTAGGGAGTAGAAAATGGTTTCCAGATAGACTATCTCAAATCTAAAGACCATTTTTTGATTTTAATATTTACAATCCATAAGCAAGTAATTTGATTTCTGATAAGATCTATGTAAGTTGCCTTTGCAATCAAGTCTATAAGCATATGTTTCTTTAGGGTATTTGTAGTCTGCTGGCACACAATAGATAAACATGATAATCACTCAATTAAGAAAGAAAATCCCACAAATAGAAAAAAAGAATAAGGGAAAGGGAATATACTTGTGGTGTTGAAAGAATTTCAGCATCTTGCTTGTTGAGTTTCGAATGTAGAAGCACAAAATAGATCTTCCAAAAGCATGCTTCACTCATAATGGTAGAGCAAAGCTACCAACTGGTGAATGACAAGATGAAAAAGGGAGGTGGGAAACACTCACCCCGGCGCCTCCTCTCAGGAGGATGAGGTGGCGGCCATGTAGTCGGGAGCCGCCACCGGCGTGCTTGGAGAAGGATGCGGCGGTTCACCTGCACGAGACAGAGAGAGAGGCTGCCCGCCGCCGCCAATCGCCGTTGCCACCGCCACCCACCGCCCCCGCCGTTGCCGACAGTCGCTGCCTCCCGCCGCACCGTCGCGCCAGTCACCACCGCCATCGCCTCCGGTCGCCCCAAGTCAAAGCGTGCCGGCGGTGGAAATGGGGACACGAGTGAAGGAGAGAAGATTAGATAGGATTACTAGGAAAGATGTGATATATTTCAACAATGCCATTATAAATATTTCCAAACGTACCCCTATACTACCCATACTACTCATGCATACTATCTATACTACAGTTTAATGTTTTAGTAGTATACAATTAATCTCAACCATTAGATTTTTACATAGGAGTCCTTTCCAAACAGTAGTATAAGGTAATACTGTGTACCGTGAAAAACCTCAATGCTGAACCCCTCATTACAGCATTCACCGACGAGGAGGCGCACGCTGCGGTGGGTTGCCTGAACCGCAACAGCTTGCCAGGTCCGGATGGTTTTGGACCGAACTATTACACAGCCACCTGGGATACAGTGTCACCAGCAGTGATGGAGTTTGCGCATGAATTCCATCAAGGCACAACGGATCTTGAGCGGCTAAACTGCGGATATATCGTCATGTAGCCAAGCAAGTTCAGACCTATCCGCTTGCAAAATTGCTCGAGCTCGGTTTGGATCCCTTCATTTTGAAAGAATTGCAAAATTCATTTAATGGAATAGGCTATTTATCTTGGAACGTGGCATTCCACAACTTTCCAAAGTTTAGATATAAACCTATCTTAAATTCATGAGAGTGGGAGATGGAAATTGATTCTATAGATCCTCATGCTATGTTTCTAATATGCAACTTATAGCATGCTCTTTGACTCGCTTCTCTATAGTAGAAGTGTAGCACATAAGTATCTCTTCCATATGGCCAACAATAATATACAAGTATATTACACATATAACTATATTATTTTAATGAATTTGTGTCTAAATTATGATCATTAGAATGGAATTCAATTCCAAGGATCTAAAAGGGACCTCACTGAAGATAGTGGAGAAGATGCTCACAACAAGGCTGTAGAAAGAGTTTCCGAAGCTTATCAACTTGGACAAAACAGGTTTCCTCCAGGGGTGATATAACTCTTAAAATTTCATTTATGCCCTTGAACTGATCCAATGATGCAAACAAAGGGAGGCTACCAATCCTGGTACTCCAACTCGACTTCGCAAAGGCTTTTGATTCTATTGACTGGAGCAGTCTGAGAGAGATCAGGGAAGCACGGGTTTTCCCCAGCAATCGTGTAGCTGGATTTCGTACATCCTTACCACATCGAAGATGTATGTCCTCATGAATGGCACACCCGGCCCATGGTTCAACTGCAAGCGTGGCCTCCAGCATGGTGATCCTCTCGTCGTATCTCTTCCTGCTAGTAGCTCATGTCGTCTAGCAATTGATAAAGTAGACCAGTGGCATCCGGTACCCAGCGGCGGCGGACCTGCACTACCCCGTGCTACAATACGCCGATGACACGCTTATCCTTGTCCGGACTAATCCACAAGATCTGCAGCTTCTCAAGCAAGTGCTGGACTCCTCGGCTGCAACTGGGCTGCGAACAACTATGACAAAAGCACGATAGTGCCCATGCACACTCCAGCCGCCACAGTCACGGTTCTGAAGGGCATTCTTGGCTGCCAGATAGGTGTGTTCCCGCAAACTTATCTGGGGATGCCGCTCTCCGGTGACAATCTCCTGCTCTCCGTCTTTGGACCATTGATCAGTAAGGCAGACAAATATATCGGGGAATGGCAGGCTTCACTCCTGAACCTAATGCGCAGGGCGGTTCTTCTCATGGATACGGTGCTGAACAGCCAGCTCGTGTATGCCATGTGAGTTCTCCTACTTCGACAAGGGACACTTTGACGCACTGGATCGGCATCGCAGATCTTTCTATGGTCCGGGGAGGAACATGCGCATGGCTTCCATTGTCTGATAGCCTGGGAACAAGTATGCCAGCTGAAGGAACAGGGAGGGCTGCGCGTCAAAAATCTCGCGGTGCAAAACAAGTGCATGCTTCTGAAACTGCTGCATCGTCTTCAGACCCCAGGTGACTCAGCGTGGGTGAACTGCGTTGGGGGGCGGATCAACACGGTCAGTATGTGTGGTGAAATTGCCAGGCCACACTAGCGTGACTTGGAATCTTTGGTACCTCTGCATCGGGCTGTCACGTTATGTGAAGTCTGCAACAGAGAAAGTACTTGTTTCTGGGAGGACCACTGGCTCTCTGTCGGGCGACTGCACGAGGTGTTTCCTCTCCTGCACAGCCATGCAACAAGCAAGGAAGTCTCGGTTTCTCAGATTATTTGGGAGGAGATCGAGCGCCACCTTGTGCCACGGATCACGCAAGGAGGGCATGGTGAACTGGTGACACTGCACCAAATGCTTGATCAGGTTGTGCTCCAGGAAGGGGAGGACCACCACCTGTCTACTCTGGCTGCTAAAGACAACGTTCTGCACGCCAGCCCCGTCTACAAAGCGCTAATGGCGGTGGCTGGTGAACCAGTGTGTGGCTTTCTGACTTTGTTTGGAAGAACCCAGCTCCACCACGGGTGCACTTCTTTGTCTGGCTACTTGTGCAGGAGCAAATCCAATGCCGGGCAAATCTGCTGAAAAAGAACGTGGTGGAAGAAGCGAACTGCGAGCTGTGCAGCCATAAGATCGAGGACTGCAACCACATCATATTCGCCTGCTCGTTCGCCGCTCAAGTGTGGTCTTCTCTGGGTTCAGATACAAGCAATGCTTGTGTCACTGTGCTATATATGGCCTGTTTCCCGTCTGACAACAGTGCTACGCAAGCATTTTGAGAGTTTCCTCCTGCTCATCTGCTAGCCTCTTTGGAAGCATCAGAATGAGGTCATCTTCAACGGAGCTTCTCCCTCTCTCTTCTTGGGTCACTGCGCTATATATGCACTGTTTCCCGTCCGACAACGGTGCCGCGCAAGCATTTTGAGAGTTTCCTGCTGCTCATCTCCTGGCATCTTTGGAAGCATCAGAATGAGGTCTTCTTCAATGGAGCTTCTCCCTCTGTCATGCGCTTCTGGACGGCCTGCAAGCAAGACGCCCAGTTGTGGAGCATGACTGCGGATGCATTGTGCCAAGTCCTTTCTTTTATGTAGATCCCTCTAGAGAATGTCCTACTCCCCATTTTTCCTCAAATTGTTGAACTTCAAATGATGTAACATTTTGGCTTGCCAAAAAGCCTATCAATGAAAATTAGGTGGGGATGCTCTCCCCCACTAACCCTCGGAGCAAAACTTATTTATGGAGTTGGGAGTTGGGACCGTGAATTGTGAATGGTAGCAAATGGAAATAGTATACTTTTGTTTCGTAATTTGCATTGTTGTTTCTTGACTGTTTGCACCACTTGGCACTGATTTAGTGTTTTACTTGGCACTTAGCAGGATCTAGGAATAAAAAATCGAGCACCATCTAGCGAGGGGTTCTTTGTGCCAAGTGAAGAAGTGAATGTGGACATTAGCAGTGGCAGTGGCGCTGTCGCACCATCCCACAGGTGCAGTCAATGCAGATGCAGAGTGATGAAGCCACAACTACAAGTACACTTCCAGATGTTGTTCCTGTTGATGATGACGACCAAAAGGAAGAGGATGACAAAGACCAAGAGTAAGTTCACCTTACTGGTAAGAGGTATAAGAGGTGCAAATGGAACATCTGTAAGCTGTTTACCAAATGAAAAGTGATTGTAGAGGTGAATTGTTGTTTTTTGTTTGTTTTTTTTCATGAGGGGGAGGTCCCATGCTAGTTATATATTATATATTGAAAAAAAAGTAGGGAAAGATTACAAATCCAAATCAAGAAACAAAGAAAGAACAGAAGAAGATCAAAAAGATTACAATGTCTGCTCTACCCATGAAGACATAATAGGTTTCCAGTCCTCTTTTACTCTAAGAATCACCTGAGTAAAAATTGATTTGAAGCGAAACAAGATTTGAAGCGAAACAAGCAGTCTTGTACTGAAGGGGTCATCCCTTTGAATATCTAGTCATTTCTGACCATCCAAATGCTCCAACTCATGATAATGATAATTTCCATAAAGAATTTTGTAGCTGAATTTTGAAGTTGTTTAGAATTTCATATGGTTCATCAGACAAGGTAGGAAAGAGGTCTATATGAATCCAACATTCCTGAGCAAAGGGGCATCCAAGCAGTAGATGGAATAATGTTTCCTCCCCTCCATGTTGGCATAGTACACAATTATACGAATGGAGGATCATGTTTCTTCTTCTAAGAACGTTTCTTGTGCTAAGTCTGTCCTTCAGGACTGGCCAGAAAAAAACTTTATGCTTATTCTGACAACGTGATACGTCCATATATCTGGTTCATTATTTAAAGCTAAATCCTCCAAACTGGTAGCCAGATGGATCCTCTAAAAGAGCAAGATGGAACAAGTGCTGAACATCCACTATTTCCTGAGCTTTCTGAATCGAAATTTCCTACTTTTTGGTGAAGGAGAAGAGTTGGGGATATGTCTAAGCTAGTACTCGATCTTTCTATAGATCATTCCAAAGAGAGCATGTCTGTCCATCATTAATTGATACCATTGCAAGCCCCTTGTACTTATTCAATAGCTTTAGCCACAGCCACAGCCTTGCCAAATGAATCCTAAATCTTGTTGATCTTTTCATAGTGCACATATACTATGATTTGGCTGTACAGTCAAGGGCATATATGACACTTGATTTATCACAGCCATTCCTAAAGACACAGGAGAAACTGTTTTGCCAAACACTTTCCAGAACGGCTTTAGCTCCACCAGAGAAGCTACTCCGCCAGAGCAGCCACATTCGCAGCTGATTCAGCCACAGCCACAGCCATTATATGCCCATTGTACATTAAAGATATAGGAAGCACTATATCTCTCAAGATGCTGCAGATACATCCAACACGGAAACTAATGATCGGACCATGGATAAATTCTGAGATAATCTTGCTAGAGCAATCTTCCTTTCTAGATCATTTTGAGCATGTCAGTTAGCTTACATGGTTGTATGGTACGTAAGGATCATGGCTACTTTTATAATTATTAGCTTGTATGGTTGCATGTCATGTAAGGATTATGCCTCCTTTTGTAATTTCAAGTGCACAAATCCCTTTAGTTTATATTCATAATTTCTAACAAACTCAAATTAGCGAACGGCCAGGAAGAGTCATGAGGATGGATTGCGGTGGCGTGGAGAAACAGAAAAAATAAAGAGAAAAAAGGGAGGAATGGAAGGACGATTAAGGAAAAAGAAAAAAATAAAGAGAAAAAATAATCCTTTTTATTATTTCTTGAACAATAACTCAAATTTATAAACAAAATGTTAAGCATTCTACTCATCTATTCAAACAATCCATACAGTCAAGGGCGTATATGACACTTAATTTATCACAGCCATTCCTAAAGACACAGGAGAAACCGTTTTGCCAAACACTTTTCAGAACGGCTTTAGCTCCACCAGAGAAGCTACTCCGCCAGAGCAGCCACATCCGCAGCCGATTCAGCCATAGCCACAACCCTACCAAATGAATCCTAAATCTTGTTGATCTTTTCGTAGTGCACACATACTGTGATTTGGCCGTACCATAGTTAGAACCGTAGCCTAGCAACAGCTCATGCATTGACAATGATCTTGGCTCTAGCAGTGATGCTTTCCTTGTTCCTAAACAACATGTACTCATTCGGTAGCTTGAGGTATAAAGGGAAACCAATCTCTTGCGACATCTGATCTATGAGTTTGATGGACCGAAAGGGCGACCAGAGGGGGAGGTGAATGGGAGCCTATAAAAAATCTCAACAAAAACAAGGTCTATGTCCCAAACACAACCCCAAAATACATGGTGCGTTCAATCGTCAAGATGACGCAAGTCAACTCGTGACTGGCTCACCCTAGGAACGATAAGAGACACACAAATCACAGCGGAAACAAAACATAAAATGATTCTAACAAGTTTGCTCAAAACACGATTAACCAAGATCACTACTAGCTAATCACTCAACTAAGCAAGCAAGAGAAAAAGATTAATCTAAAGTGCTAGGCATAATTAGCAAAAGAGACAACAAAATAATTAACCACTAGACTTGATTAGCAAAAGATATATCATGTAAAGTAGCTAAACAAGTAGTGATTAACTAACTGCCATAGAAGATTAATTTAAGGAACTAAGCATGATTAGTAAGTGATAAGACACGTTAAATACTCAAGCAGGTGAACAAGTGTTAGGATTAACAGACCGAACAAACATGGGTTATGACAGTGCAAAAAGCATGCAAGAACTAATGATTACTCCAATCATTAATCACTGTAGCTAGAAAGCAACCCTTCAAGGCACAATGGCACTGCCTGATGCTTGCGCCACTTACCTGAACTGCTAGACCAGAGTTTCCTTGCGTGCGGCCCGTGGACGTGCGGCCTGGTGGCCTGTTGCGCTGCCGGCCCACAAATGCTGCTGCGTGGACCGCTGCTTGCTGGCCTGCTGCACACGCACCTGGGCCGCAGCTCTTGCTGCTTGCTGGGCCGCCTCCTTGCTCTGATCTGCTTCGCTGCTGGCACGCGTGTGTCCCGTGCACGTGAGCTGCCCGATGCCTCCTGCGCAAGAGAAAAGACGACGCACGAACAGACACAGGAACAACGAAGAACAACAAGAACACCGAGAACAACACCTCCGACTTCGAACGAGAAATTCTCTTTCAAATCTTCATGAATCGAGATGAAACTTGAGACAAGGATGCAATACCCCATGGGCAAATAGATCCATGAAACTAATCCTGAAAAGCTCAAGAATTCATCACTAATTTTGGAGAAAACCGAAATCCTAACTCAAGAACACGATTTGGGAAAAACTCAAAATCAAGCCGGATTCGTGAGGGATTCGAAAGGGGATCATATCAAAGATGCTCTCCAAGGTTCTACCAACATTTCCCTTCAACCAATCTTACGAGATTCGGGCTCAAACATGATGAACGAAAGTTCCCCAAAAATAGTTCCGAAAATAGGGAAAAAGAAAAACGCTCGGGAATCAAAGATTTAGCATGATTTGAGACAACAAACAAAGCTAAATCACGAGAACATCTTCTATACAAGATGAGGACTAGCCTCCTCCCTTCATCCACCCACTAAAGATGAAGAAATTAAGAGAAAAGAGTAATCACTCTCTAATCTCCCTCTCTCCTCTCACTTTAAGCACATGACTAGCCTCTAAGCAAATAGATAATGAGTTGCTAAGCAAAGAGGTGCTGAAATAACCAGCCCCCCATCCCTATTTATAGTCCAGGATGAAAGACTATACTACCCCTACAGCTACAACTAAGATAACTACCCACGCAGGGGCATTTTGGTCCAAGTTTTTATCCGCGCATCGGACGGACACGCCGCCTTCACGACTTTGCTTCGCCTCGACGCAAGCTTCGCGATGACGCCACGTGCCCTCCTTCTCAAAGCTCCGGCCGCACCGGGCTCGCCCCCGGTTTTGAGGCCCAAACTGGGAAACCTGCCTGCGTGGTGGTTTTGAGGCCCAAACCACCCAAACCGTCCATTGATGCGTGTCCGGCCTCCGCCAAACCTCCCGCTTGACTCGACCGACGCCGTCTCCTTCCTATCATGCCCTCTTGCCATTCTGTGCACCATGTGGACCGCCCGTGACTTCGCCCGGACTCCTCGAGTCCATCGGTCCAAGCCTACTCGCGTTCATCCTTCACCGCCCTTGGTCCATCGGTATGAACCTTTCGCTTGACCTTCACCGCACTCCGTCGACCGTCACGTCACATCCTACACCTGCACATCACAAGCCAAGAGCAACATCAAACCAACACAACGTTGTCAATCACTCATCATCCAAGGGTGACCTCCATTGGTACTCAGAGTTCTATAGATCTGAGGGAAGATGGAATATTCCCAAAAGTTTCAGTGTCATATAAAGTATGGAAGAGATAGGCTGATAGTTTCAGTGGATCTACCCATTCAGTTAGCAAGGTTCCTATGTTAACATTCCAGGGCTGCCTACTAGTACAAACATATAGTGCATACTGTTATGATCTTTGAAATGATTCATAAACTTGTTGGTGTGTGCGCCAAAATACGTCGTAGTAGCTCTGTCTTCACGCCTTGGCCAGATCTGAGCGAACAGCGGCTAGAGGAACCGTGCTCTGCGGGCCTTTAGAGTACGCCACCTTCATCAGGAGGTTAAAGCCTGTTTCTCGAATGGAAACCTTGGTCAGAACTGCTGGGGAGATGCGGATCTTTTTTGGTGGAGCAAGCTGCATTGCTTGCATCGAGGTGGCAAGATCTGGAATGTCTTGATCTAGAATTCCAGCAGCACGGCTGGAAGGTCCTGGTAGGAGACGGCGTCTGTCCGAGCAGGTGGAGGGGTTGGGCAAAGGGAGTTGGATGGGTAACGGTGGCAGAGTTTGCTCTGGATGATGTGGTTGCGCTGGTGGTGGCTGTTGCCAGCGGTCGGTCACAACATTCCATCGTGATTTTTGCAGGGATCTCCATGCTGACGGCAAAGTTTCTGGTGTGAATAAAGGACAAGGTGATGAAATAAAAGTTACCGTGTGATAGGAAGTCATTGATCGGTGATTTTTGAGACGGAGTGGAAGGATGCGTGTCGATGTGGAGCAGATGGCGTTGCGTTGCAGGGCGTGGTTCTAGTTTCGTCGGCGAGTTCATCAATCGGTGAACTCATCGGTTAGAGGGGAGAGGGAGGGGAAGGGGAACTGGCATGCTGCCTAACTCACTTACTACGAGACACCAAGCAGCACCAATGAATGCCACCCGCATGCTCTTCTGTTGCTTTGTATTCTCCTGGTAGCAGACTAGCCGACTGAATGGTTGAACTCAGACGAGCAAAGTACAAAGTTGATGAAATTTATGGACTAGAAAATTTTAGATCTCGTCGTTCTAATATGAAGTTTGTCTTTGTCCCACATCATATGAATATGTTAACATTTAGCACTATACTAGTAACCGTTCGCTGGCAAATGCCACGTAGCGTAGGTATGAGGTATCAGTGTCAAAGCATATGTGCGTCTCCCCTAGATCACTTTGCTGAATCTTGGTAATTCAGAATATTTTATTTAGGATTCATCTGCCAAGGATGGCTTTCCAAGAACAACTATCACATTGACTTCATCGACCACTTTACCCTCCTGGTCAATGAACATGTCTCCCTTCATATCCATAGCAGCGAGACCTCCATCTACTCTGGTGCTCAGCACGGTGATCTTCTCCTTGTAGCGATTAGTTGGCAGTGCATTAAGCGGTTGCATCATTGTTACGGTGACACTGCACTTGGATCGTGGTGGGACAATGCCTTTTTCTGGCTCTGTGCGTAGCCGGTGTAGGCTTGTCTTTGTGAAGAACGCAAAGTAATCCTCCGTATCGTTGGCTAGCTCTATTGCGTGTGATATCTGCTGGTCAGGTTCTTCAAAGACGAAATGTGTTTCCAGAGGTTCAATCCCAAGCATGTCCTCCAAGCCAGGGATTACCTGCAATGATGGAAAAAGTAATGCCTTACCACAAAGCTAATAACGCTCTAGAGGCTCACCGAGCATATGCTCGCTTACCTGGAATTGGTCTTCCGTACTATCCCGTATTTGGTTGAGCTCATCAATTATGTCTGATATATCAGGTCTGCCTGTCGGGTCATGTTGCGTGCATTTTTGTGCCAACTCGAGGCATTTGGTCACTTGTTGATAACTCAACGGAGTATGATTCGATGATTTAATCCACCTGTGCCTCCATCTTCTAAGTACCTGCATATTTCATAAAGCCTATTTAGATTGCTATATCAAATTATTTAATGCAAATGATGTAGCATATAAATCATCTTAAGAATGTAGCTACAAGACAACGTTAGCTATAGGATTAAAATCAAGAGAAAGTTTAGAGTACTTGAAAAAAATAAGAGCCGCCCGTCTAGCGAAATCGAACGGTGGAAACAAAAAAAGTACCATGAAATATCAAAACAGAAGTACCGACAATTTGGTGGGACAATGTACCAAAAAATAGTTAGAAATTACTATGATGCTCTTTTAATTATGTGTAAATCTATTTAATTCTTTTTTGGTAAGGTGCTTTAAAAGTATTATAACAAAACTCTTAAATAAATAGTATGGAGCGTTTGGAATATATGTCAAACACACCTAATACAATGACAAATGGAACTGTTCATGTGAAAGTTCCCGAGAAGTCCTAGGGTTACAAAGTGGGCCAAAAAATTGACATACATGTAACAAGGAAAATCCCCTTTAAAATGTAGAACTACATAAAAAAACTCACAATAATTAGAAATAATAATATAGTCCTTTTTTCGTTTTCAGTTTTATTATATTAGCGCATTACGGAGACAATAATGAAGGTGTTTCCAACATTCATTCAAAGTGCAATAGGTTGCCCAACTGCAGCTAATTTCAACTTATTATCCCCATACAACCCTATCATAATGATTAAGTCAAAAGTACGGTTGTATTTTGCTATAAAAATTTATACAACTCTGGTTATTAAAACAAATCGTCATAGATCTTTCACCCTTTTTCTCATTTTTAATTAACAAAGTTTGGAAATCTTTTGTTCTTTAGTTATTTTTATATTAATTCAATGCCTATAATGCCACTATAAAGATAGGGTAAACTTTGTATTAGTCCTCTCAACAATGGCCAAATAACCCCCTCTAAACTATTTTTTTTCAATTTACTTCCACAACTTTGTCAATTTATTCAATTTACCCCTTAATAAGATTTTTGTTTTTTTCTCCTCAATAAACCACAATTTTGTACTGTGATAAAGGACGTCATTACACATGTTAAAAAAGTTATGATAATTTATTATTATATTTAGAAACGCTTGAAAATCTAATAATAAATTAATCCTTGATATACAACAAATTATGAACACAATTATTATAATTATACAATATATTTTTAGAAAAATATTAAAGATGTTCATTACCACTTTACAAAATTGAAACTTAGAAGACCACTTTTGCTCGGAGAAACGAAAAAATACAAATCGTATCAAGGGGTAAATTTGACCAATGTATACACAGTTACTGGGAGAAAACTGAACAAAAATAGTTTGGGGTTTACCTAGAATTTAACTATACTTGAAGGTAATAATTTTAAATTTTTCCTAAAGGTGGAGTGGCAAACAAAATTTGAAACAAAGATACCTTCAATTCCACTTGAATTTGAACACAGTCCACTGTTTTGTTTTGTTTTCTCCCAATTACTATTCAGGAGGAGCCCCAAAGACACAATGGTTCTCTAACTTTGAACTGTCAGTACGTAATTTGGTCTTTCTTAGCGTTTTCATGATAATTACTTGTTCCATTAACGAAGAAAGACAAATATGGCTGTAGATGAGAATGACTTTACGTTTTGTGCAGCCGGACTCACCCCTATTCTTTTTCTAGAAGACTCATTTGTAGAAGATTCAATTTTCTTCTATCTTCCATAAATTTTTTTGCCAACTCAGCAAACAATTCTATACATGGCACCAACTAAAAGAGTTAGTGATACTACCCATCAGGAGCAATTTAAAAACACAAACACATGATGATAAAAAGATGTCATTTGCAACGGTGACATATATAGCACTCTTACTTTAGTAATGTCGGGCATCTTTTTATTACTTCCTGTCACCACCTCCGTGATTATTACACCCAAACTATATATGTCTGACTTGCTTGATGATTTGCCTTCTGAATGGTATTCTGGAGCACAATATACTCTGCATGATAACAGCATGTATTCAACAGATTGACATAAGGAACATGTAAGAGAGTAAATGCTAAAAACAATAATATATTATTTAGAAGTGTATCTTACGGTGTCATAAGACGCGATGTAGTTGCAGTTTGTGAATTATTATCAAGTCGTGATAGACCAAAATCTGTAATTTTTGGCACCAAGTGATCATCTAGTAGTATATTGGCAGGTTTGAGATCCATGTGGATGATATCCTTCTCCTTATGAAGATAAAGCAAGCCCTTGCAAATCCCCACAATAATTTCATAACGTGTATTCCATTCATGTCCCCTCAGTTCATCTACAGAAGTAAATGAAGAATCAAGTTGGCTGAAAAGCTGAAACGGGTGATTTGTTGTGATAGAAAAACACTGTTCGGTGGCTGATAAGTTGAAGCGAACAGGCTATCTAGAAGATAAAAATAGTCAAATAGTTTAATACATTCGATATGGTTTACCAGATTAGACTGTGACAAAAGTTTTATAACAACATGACATTTCAAAGAATGGCAACTAATTAGTATTTTTCATAGTGAATCTCTGTGCCATCTATCTCCAATTGCGAATGTATATAGATTTTCCATATATTAATGGCCAAAGTAAGTTTGATCAGCTGTAACCCTAAAGGACATCTATTTTCAATTGGAGTGAGTATTTACTAAAAAGGAAGAAAAGGAGTTGTAAACCAAATAAAATACAAAATCAAAGAACAGAAAAGGAAGAGGTCCATTATGTTGCCATGAAACTAATGGTACCTGTAAGATGGCTCTCAAGACTTCCGTTGCTTATGTAGTCGAAACAAAGCAGTCTTTCCCGTATATCGACCATAATAGTTCCTCCTTGAAGTAGCATCACACGTTCTTCCGTAAAAGAACAATAACCAAGAAACCGCACTATATTTGGGTGCCTAACCGCGATCAAACTTTTGACCTCCCGATGAAACATCTTGTCTTTAATTGTGCGGATTTTGAAAAGTCTCTTCACAGCAACCACCCCATTTCGAAGGATGCCCTGTTAAACATCTCTTGTGAGCATGGCCATGCGCATTATATCAAGTTCTGCTATGCAGTGAGGAAACATGAAGGCGTGGTGACATAACAAAAATCTAATAATAAGTTACCTTGTAAACCTCTCCACATCCACCTACACCAATTCTTTGCTTCTCTGAAAAATTGTCCGTGATGCTCTGTAGAAGTAGCAAATCTAGATGGCTCGGTTCCTCACTTCCATCTACTATGCGCTCAAGGATGTTAAGCTCCATGATCTGTACCAATGCAGGGTAACATGTTTCTTTTTGTTCAATCAAATACTAATGTGTAGCGTTGTTGACTGTGTAAAAAAATTGTTTGGAAACAAATGCTATTCCAGGTCAAGAAAACACCTTTGATGCCAAAACAGCCAACGGTCAATGTTACATACTTTTTAGACAGCTGGATTTCAATCAAATTAAACAGATTTTCGTGTTCAATCTCTATTAAGGGTTCAAATTACTGGAAAACTAAATAAAATTTATTGGAGGCCCCTTAGATATTGTGATACAATTATTGGCTCTGGAACCGAAATAATAGCCACGCTTAAAATCATGAGGTTAATACAGAACACACCTCAGAACCTTCCATTCCTGATACCGTAAGTGTACCTTGCTGTACTCCATTGGAAGGCTTTGGCTGGAAAATTAACAAGTTCACGTCATCCACGAATATGGAGCACACAATCTCAAAGAGAAATGAAATTATGTGAGATGACCACGAGTGTCCTACCAATAAAGTACCCATGTCAGCTCCTATAAACTCGCCCATGCTTTGTCTGTCATTAAGCACCGGCTGACGCGAGGCAGCGAGACTCTGATAGATACCGTAGCGATTGGCTCTTTCGCTTTGCTCGCTCACGAGGTTCTTAAGTCTTCGGATCTCTCCTGCTGTTCGCCGGAGCAGCGATAACATCCTCACCTTTCGCACGATCTTGTGCACAAAGATTGCATTGGAACCTCCATGGCTGTGACTGAGCATGAAGCGGTCAATGCGATCCTCAATATTGTAGGATAGCTCACGCACCTTGTTCCTCCAATCTATGGCCTGTGGATCGATCTGGTCGTCTTCCTTGTCTCCGAGTTCCTGAAGCACCACGTGCATGCAGCTCAGCTCGTCCTTCAGGAAGCGGATATCACCCTTTACGTGTCTTGGGAGCTGGTATTCCTCGGCGAGCGTGGCGCTCAGCTTGCCTATGACAGAGCCCTGCACGTTGTGTTGCTTTTCTTGGACAGGTTCCAATTGCTGGACGATTTCGATTTCCTCGCCCGGACCATCAATTCCCACGAGATCCGTCGCCTCCGCAATGAGTGCAGGTGTTCGTGGATCCAAGACCACTGGGTCAGGTGAGGCGGCGAGGTACCGGTGGATGGCATAGCGTTTGGCCCGATCGCTCTGCTCGATTACAAGAAACTTGAGTTCTTCAATCTCCATTGCTATTCGCCGGTACTGCGACACCATCTTCACCTTTCGCACGAGCTTGCGAACAAAGTTTGCCTTGGAATCTCCATTGCTGTGATTGAGCATGAAGCGGTCAATACAATCCTTAATATGGTAGGATAGCTCACGCACCTCGTTCCTCCACTCTAAGACCAGTGGATCGATCTGGTCGTCTTCCTTGTCTGCGAGCTTCTGCAGCACCACGTACATGCTGTTCAGCTCGTCCTTCAGGAAACGGATCCCGTTCTCAACGTCTCTCGAAAGATGGTACATCTCGCCAAGCATTGCGATCAGCTTGCTGATGACGGACCCCATCAAGCTAGCCACAATTTCGGCCATCTCGACTTGCAAGAATTGAACTCGCTCTCTACTTGGTGAAATGCTAGCTAGCTCGTGGTGGTGTGAGAGAGGAAGGGCACTTCAATCCTCAAGTTACTTGACGGCAGATAGCGGCGCAAATAAAACCATACCTCGAGAACCTCTCAAGGCATGTGGTCGCTGACAGTCCTCACGAGCGTTGCAGGTCTCGAGAAGATTAGTTTACACAGTTCTCAACCGCCCGCTACAGTCAAAAATATAATGGTCCCCAACTGACTGATATGATCAGATCAACTTGGCTAGGGTAATTATATACTGTGGCTATTTTGAAGACTGATATATAATCTCGATCTGCAGAGTGGTGCTCTACGGTAGCGGAGATCTGGTGCGTACAATACATCCTGCTAGAACTGTAACTTTAAGACTGCACTGCACGCCTCCTGAGGCCGCTAGCCCCAATGGAAACCCCCCCCCCCCCTCGCCTCTGCTCGGAACTCGTCGTCTATGGATCTGTCGCCGCCGGTGGACCCGCCGGCGGGGAGGAGGAGGGGGCCGGGGTGGAGGAACAGCCGGTGGGGGGGGGAGGGGAGGAAGGGACCGGCGGGGAGGAGGAGGAGTCGGCGGGGAGGAGTACGAGGGGGCTGGGGTGGAGGAGGAAGAGGCGAGGGGGCCGGCGGGGAGGAGGAGGAGGAAGAGCCAGCGGGGAGGAGTGCGAGGGGGCCAGGGTGGAGGAGGAAGAGGCGAGGCGTCGGGAGGGGAGGGGAACAGCTAGGGAGAGGGAGCGAGGCAGGCTGGGAGGGAATAAAATACGTGCCAGTTGGTACACCCATTTATTTTCGCTTATAAGCGGTTTATTAGTGGAAATAAGTGAGAATCCCACCAAACACTTTGCTTATTTTCACCGATTCTCACTTATGTGGTAAGCTGCTTTAGAGATTTGAACTACGAGAAGCGAAAAGTGAGAAGCGGAAAAATCTTTGCTTAGATTATAATCCTAGCGTAGCTAGGAGAAGCGTATCCAAACAAGGAGTTACACAGGTGCGGAAGAAATTAGTATAGAGGAGAGAATCTCGATGACTAGGATAGAATATTTCTTTTAGAGTATGAAAATAGAGCATGACGAGTGCGGACAGCCTGACCTCCAATAGCATAAGGTCCGATTTACATATATGTGTGAACATTCCAATCCATTAACCTAGCTTCTGCTAGCCTAAGAGTGATGAGGCTCACTGTAATCCAAGGAGGCAAACACTACTAGAGAACTGACTTTCGATCCCCCTCTTTAGTCCCAGTTTAATTTAGGCCCGGGATAAAAGGGGGTGCGTCATGGTAGGCTAGAATTTACTCCCGATTGGTATTTTCAATCGGGACTAAAGGGGACCTTTTAGTCCCGGTTCAAAAATTAGCCACCCGTGGGGATACTTTAGTTCCAGTTGAAAAATTCAGGCACACGTGGGGGACCCTTTAGTCCCGGTTGATAAGATCAACCGGGACTAAAAGGTCACCCTTTAGTCCTGGTTGGTATTACCACCCGAGACTAAAGCAACCGGGATAAAAGAGGGTCTTTTAGTCCCGGTTGGAAAGTCCAACCGGGATAAAAAGGGTCCCCCACGGGTGGCCGGGAAAGGACTAAATCCCTCGAACCTTTTTATCCCGGTTGGTAATACCAACCGGGATTAAAGGATCCTCCATGAGTTAATACAAAAGGATAGCATCCCCTATATAGGCAGATGTGGTGTGTAGGTGGGATGGCAAGGAAGCTACGCGTGAGGCTTGAGGTTTCGAACCGTGCACACGCATATTTCGCGTGAAAAATTGCGTGACTTGTGCCTTGCGACTTGCGCGTGTGGGGGGCCTCCCATGGACCCCCCCAATATTTTTTATTTTTGCAATTTTTTTGCAAAACCATTTAGTCCCGGTTGGTATACCAACCGGGATAAAAGGGGCGGGAGACAGCCCCTGGCGTGGCGACCGTTTTATCCCGGTTGGTATTACCAATCGGGACTAAATGGGGGTCTTATATCCCGGTTGAGGGACCCGGGACAAAAGACCTCCCTTTTTATCTCGACTGATTAATCGCGGATCATTTTTCGAGAGATATGCACCCTATCAACCGGGACTAATACCAAGTTCTGTAGCAGTGAAACAACATCCCAGCTTGCCATCTACTCCGTACCAAATTGTAGATTGTTTTGACATTTCTAAATTCATAGCTTTTGCTATACACGTAGATGTATGTTATGTCTAAATCTAACAATGCTAAAATGATTTTCAAATGAAACAACATCCCAGCTTGCCATCTACTCCATACCAAATTGTAGATTGTTTTGACATTTTTAAATTCATAGCTTTTGCTATACACGTAGATATATGTTATGTCTAAATCTAACAATGCTAAAATGATATACAATTTGAAATGGAGGGAGTAGCTTTTAACAATCCATAATCTACAAGCCAGCTTCTATGACTTGGTGGTGGGTCGTGCAAACTCTAGAGTCAGCTTGTGTTTGTGGTGTGCGAGCAGAAGGGCGCGTCAATGCCCAGGTTAGTTACTTGCACATGGTTATTGGCGGAGCTACGGCCAGGCCAACCTGGGGCCACGGCCCCCGCCCCCCGGATAAATTTTTAAGGAGCCATGATCCAGCATGCACGCCCGAGCGCACTGCTGCTGTAAATTTGGTTAGCGTTGCAAGCCAGCACGCAGGCAATTAATCCATTGGTCTCCCTTATAGCCTTTTGGATCCTTGTGAATTCTTTATGTCACTTTAATTTGCAGGCACACCTACAGTTAAAATTCTCAATGCAAGATCATTGTATTGTGCACTCTGGGAGCTTACGCACACTTTGGAACCAGCATTATACGCCCACATTAAGTACGCCTCATCCTATCTTTTACGTGACAGGTGCCTATGCAATGCAACTTTTCCATCTTGCACTTGCTCACGCTCGGCGAGCGGATCACAAGTATGCAAGTCCCGTGCTACCAGATATTCATTTGCGCTGCTTTACTCACTCATTTTTAAATTGTAGGTTGTTTTGACTTTTTTAGATTCATAAATATTATTATACATCTAGACATACACTAGATGTATACACTACTACAGATTTCTATATCACCTCCAGCCCCCAACTCCCCATCACCGCTGGTTTGGGGGCCGTCAGATAAAAGTTGGCAGTGATGGGTTTTCCTATCACCGTCGGACCATGAACCAGCGTTGAAGCCCTATTAAAAAAAATCACCCCACCCCGCTGGCCCACTGTCACCACCCTGCTGCCCTGCCATCGCCACCCTTACTGCACGAGAGAGACATAGAGAGAGAGCACCTGGGAGATTCAGATCTCGACCGCTGTTGCCCCTCGTGCCCGTCGGCACCGTTGCCCCTTGATCTGCCGTGCCCTGCAGTCGCGCCCACTGTCTCCATTGCCCCTTGTGTCGCCGCAGCCCGCCGTCGTCATTGCCCCTCACAACCGCCATCGTCGCTCCCATCGCCGATCCGCGCGCTGCCCTTCGCTCCTCGCCCCACCACCGCTTCTCAATACCCCCGCGAGTGGAGGGGGGAAGGGTAGTAGAGCAGGAGATAGATCTGAAGGAGGAGGCTCAGGAGAGAGAGGGAGAGACTAAGAGAAAGGGAGACGAGCGTGCGGGAGGGGGGAGTGAGGGGGTGGGAGAGAGGAGCGGAGGGAGGGGGGTGGAGGCGTTCGGGTGAGAGAGAGGAGCGGACCTGTGCGGTGGACTTCAATCTAGTGAAGTCCAAATTTCGGGTCCGAGACTCCAACTATCACCACCATTTTTTTAATACGATCTGGTTGTGATAGCTATCACCGCCGAGCCAAATTATAAACCGGTGATGATGTTATATTATCACTGCTGGTTCAAGTTATTGTCGCCGGACCATGTAATAATCCGACGGTGATAACTCAACACCGCCGAATTTTCTCAAACCGGCGGTGATATAGGCGGTGGTGATAACTATATGCACAGAAAACAGAAACGACCTACAATTTGAAACGTCCCACAAATACCGTTTAGATAATTTTAGATAAGATTGTAGCAATACTAAAAGTCCAAAGTACCCCTAAGAACTATTCTTAATCGGATGGATTACCAAGTAGAATTAATTATGCATGCACGATTGCAGTAACTGACGGACGTATTAGCCTTCCTTATTTATCGAGTCTGGCTCGGGCATCGATGGTGGGAGTAAATGATTGATTCGTTAACTGAGCACAAGGTATCATGAGGGCCTTTGTTGGATTGTCTGAAAGATATATGGACACTCTTTGTGGGACAAGTTTTGAAGGCTTTGTGGGACGGTGAGAGTATATCTCCGATTGATTTTACATTAGTTGCAGTTATCAATTTAGTTAGTTTAGCTTTGCCCATATTACTTATTTTTCATTTTTTAAAAACTTTGCATTGACTTGGCCCCCTTGACATCAATCCTGACTTCGCTGCGGAGGCGCAAACAACGAAACAGAAGTTAATCCTCCTCTAGATTCACGAGAACCTTAGGCACGTTGCTGCTGAGACTATAGTCCCGGTACATAGTATCATACCTATTTAATGAGTGTTATATAGAACATTTTGCAGATATGATGAGTGCTATAGTATCAGGGCTGCTTTAGCTATTTTCGAGAGGAACACGGGACAGCTGTTAAACCCCAGCAAATGTTCCATGCTGGTGCGGGAAGGAAGAGAAGGGAATGGTGCCCAACAGGTTCGTAGCGTCCTGGGAGTGGAGAGGTTGGATTTTGAGGAAAAGTACTTAGGTTTGCCTACACCCAAAGGACGCATGAAGAGCGGAATTTTTCAACCGAGAGGTGAGGTTTGTGAAGCGCATGACTGCTTGGAAGGAAAATGAGTTGTCGGCAGCTGGGAAAGAAGTCCTATTATCAAGTCCATAGCACAAGCGCTACCAAACTATATAATGAGCGTGTTCAAGCTCAGTGGTGGCCTGTGTGAGGACCTCATGAAAGCTATGGGGGCTTACTGGTGGGGATCAAAGAAGGGCAGAAGGAAAGTGCAGTGGGTTCCATGGATGAACATGCTTCTGCCTAAAGGTTTTGGTGGGATGGGCTTTAAAGATTTGATGCTCTTCAATCAGGCTTGGCGTTTACTTATCTCCCTGGAAAGTCTGTGTGCTCGCATCCTAAGAGCAAAATATTTCCCTACAGGAAACCTCTTGGACACGGTGGTGGTTGGGGAGGCCTCGCAGATATGGAGAGCTATCGAGTACGATCTAGAACTGCTCAAAAAAGGGGTAACCTAGAGGGTTGGGATGGAAACTCCATACGTATATGGCGAGACAACTGGACTCCCCGGCCATATGGTATGAAGCCAATCGGAAGTGTGAGAATGTGTAGGTTATGACGTGTTTCTAACCTCATTGACCAGATGTCCAATAGTTGGAATGAAGCTGTTGTCAGAAGATTTTTCTACCCCTGTGATGTCGATGAAATTTTGAAGATCAAGCTACCGTCCACTCCGCGCACAGACTGGATTGCGTGGAGTTTTAAGAGGATAGGCATGTTCTCGGTTAGAAGTGCATAAAAGCTGGCTATGCGGGAAAAGTATGAGATAGGCGTCATCGGCTCCAGCTCTAGTGCAGAAGGAGAATGGGTTCTGTGGAAAAACGTGTGGGGAGTAAAAGTACCATCAAAGGTAAGAGTTTTTGCCTAGAAGGTTGTAAATAATAGTCTACCAACGAGAAGGAATAAGCAATACAGATATCTCGAACAGGAATGTAGCTGTGAGCTTTGTGGTCATTCAGTAGAGGATGTTTTTCATGGTGTCATCTCCTGCTCACATGCCCGAGCTCTTAGGGGTGAACTGCCATACCGTGAAATTTTTGAAAATTTCAGGCTGTGATTAAAAGGAATAATTAAACAATGATTTTCTCATAATTTTAAAATTATTCACAACATTTATTTTTCTTCCTAGGAAATTTAGTATAGGAAAAAATAATTATTTATTTTTTGGAATTAAATAATATTGTTTTGTGTCCGTGCATGCATGTTGTCAGCCGCCACTCCCCGCCCTCCACCCCCACCCCATTCGCCACCACCCCGTCGCCCCTCCTTCTCCGGATCTGCGTGCCCCTCCTCCTCCGCCACCTCCACCCCCGCCGCCCTCCTCCTCCGCCGGGCTCCACCCCCTCCTCCGTCTCCTCCGCCTCCTCCGCGCTGCCGGCCGTCTCCCCCGCCGCTCGGCCCAGCTTCACCGCTTCCTCCGCCCCCTCCTCCGCCGCTCCCTCTGCTGTCGCCATTGCTACCGCTCCGCCTGCCCCACCTGCGCTGTCACCGCCACCTCACCTCACCCCACCGCCGCTCCTCACCGCCGGTAAGGAGCGAGTGGAGGGGAGGCAGTAGAGGAGGATTGAGAGAGGAGGAAGGAGGAGGAGAGGAGAAGAAGGAGGAGGAGAGGAGGGCGTGAGAGGAAGGAGGAGAGAAGAAGGAGGAGGAGGAGAGGAGAAGTGTTGGGCGCAAGATAAGGAGAGATGGGTGGCGTGGGAAAAAAAGAGGAAGAGACGGGGCGCTTGAGGAAAAAAAGAGAGGAGCCAACCGGTACTAGAGGTCCCTCTAGTACCGGTTGTAGCCTCCACCCGGTACTAGAGGGTCTTCGGGGGGCCTCAAATTTGGATCCGGTACTAATGCTACCTTTAGTACCGGGTCCAAATTGAACCGGTACAAAGCCTCGGGGTGAGAGGTTATATTTCTAGTAGTGGACGATGCATTTGGCTGAGGGAGCGGCTTCCTTCGCGGATGGATGCTTCATGTTCTAGTGCGGCTGGTCGCACGCGGATGTGGCAGCTGCTCCATATGTATGCCTAGAGCCCTTGCAAAATTCATCATGGGCTTGGACGCTTGGTTAATGAGTTGCTGAAAGCTACTGACTGCTGGGCTGATGGCTGTTGGTGGGCCGGATGGATGGATGGTGGTGCTCCTAATTGGAGTTTAGGGAGTGCATAAGTGGTAAAATTGAGTTGCTAATCACTAAAAATCATTTTTTTCCTGGTGCATGTGCACTCGACAAGCCCAATGTGGCTTCGCCTAGCCTACTGTTGGATATTCGGATCAAGGGGAACACCCTCCCTCGCTAGAGGAAAGCCTCTTGACCTTCGGAGCACAATCACCTTTGGAAGCTAGTGTGAGAATATGGTTTTTTCTGTATTTGCTCGCTGGTGTGCGGGAGTCTGGACGTGACAAACGAAGGTGACACTCGTAGCAAGGTAGCGCAGTAGAAATGACAGTCAGCTTCACATGGGGGACATAATTGTTGGAACTTAATCACGCCGGCAGGCCTAAAGGTATGAAGGTAAATCAAATACCGAAGGTTGTTGGTGCTCGTTATTGTCACTTTTTTTTACTATTTTAGTGTCATTATTGGACTTATTCTTATACTAAACTGCAACTTCGCGCCTGAAATAATCCCATTTTCACATATGTGTTGTGCTTTGAACTATATTACAAAATCATTGGAAATACAAAATAAACGGAGGGTTTTTGTACAAGTTGGAGTTGGGCCCAGACTTTAGATATTGAAAGATACAATTAGGAACATTGGACTGCTTACCCACATGAGCAGCTGAACTTGTGTGGGCTATATCTTCCTCATTTGAACTCCGATTGGGCGAATTTGGTAAGAAAATTGCATGGCTTGAAAAGATCTACAACTTTTGTATGAAACGCTCGGATGTTTAGGGTCTGTACATTGCAGAACGATTGGCCCAAGGAGGTCCAAGGTGATCGGCGTAGCTGTTTTCGACCCGCAATCAATGGCCCCTTTCACCAGTAGGAAGCCCTTGACATTACTAGGTTTTTTCTCTAGATACTTTGTCCAAAAGGCACCCAACCAATGCCGACAACTACAAATACCGAGGCATTCAACAAAGAAACACCCCCCGTTGAGTTAAGACGTAGCCACCGCCATCACAAGGTGAGGAACAGAGATTAAATTAGACCACCCAACGACAAACGCTGATGGACGTCAGGAGGGTTCAAGAAGACCTCAGGGCGATCTCCCTAAGGAGCCTAGGCCAATCGGCCAAGGATGTTCCTGCCTCCCCATCATCGCCATCTTTGTTGACGATGTTCTCCAGAGTCTCCATGATCCCTTAGTGCTTCAATGTCTATAAGACGAAGGGGTAAAACCTCTGTTCATCTCTAGGGTTGAATGGATTCTTGTTATGTAACTGCTACATGTATATTATACCTACCAATGATTCATAGTCTACATCATTGCAATGCTTTATTTACATATGTGTTATGATCAGCATATATTTTTAGTAGAGTTTGTGGTAATCATGGTGAGTAGCTTAACTCTGAGGATGCTTTGATATAGTTGTGTTGGCGAAGTGGTTGATTACCCTTGTGTAGTGACGGTATGCAAGAGGGAAAAGGCCGAGCGAGCACTTAATCTCTTTGATAGCTAGTGAAGGCAACATTCATTTGTGTAGTAGATGAATATTCATGTGAACCTAGATCTTAGGGAGGGAACATTTATCTATCTTTGTTTGCTATCTTGTATCAACCTTTGCTTCTGTTTAGTTTAGTTTAGTTTGTCTCTCTACACAACTAATATTGCCTGATTTCGCTAGTAAGATTAGTATAAAGTAAGAACCAGCATTCAACTTGTTATTGATAAACCTTGGGGGAATATTCTAAGGGAAAAGCTACATCTGATCAATGCACTTGTGGTTCATGAATTGGCGTTCTAACTGCCACCAACAAGATTTTTTAGCGCTATTGCTGGGGAACAAATCAATTTGCTGTGTTTGATATTTGTATTTATTTTGCTAAACCACAAATACTTAAATCTCATGTAGTTTTTTATTTTCACTGTCTAGATCGATCTATTCATCCCATAAATGGATAGCAAAGAATTGTCACTAGGGAAATTAGCATTTATCATCATCAGAGGACTTTGAGATCAAAAAAATCAGATTTGGTGTTTCCTAGGCTGAGATGGTTAGAGGGTTGTAAGGATAATGGCCCTATGCCATACTAATTTTGGTGATAAATGACAATATAGTTGTTGGGACTTCTTCACATTCACGAATAAATCCGCAAGTGCACGGATCTACCATTGTAGCACTTCACCTAGAGAGTATTTAGGGTATCGTATTTTCTTAAGGAACAGAAGTGTAAAGGTCTTTTAACTAGTTCAATCCAAAGACGACAAGAAGTAGAATGGCTTGGGTAGCAAGGTTGTCTAAGGATTGAGATTCAGGAAGGATAAACTTGGTTACTAAGCATTTACTTCGGGCACTGATTCACACCTGGTCTTCCAAGTGCCTCCGGCCTTTAGCTCTACTTTGTACCCGAACAGGGAGGACTACAAAAGATAGACAGGGCTGTCACCACCTGCTGCCTACCTTATTCCGAACCATGGAGCACAGAGGAAACAAAGGTAACCTCTAGCCCAGACACCACGTCTACGCTATCGATTACTACTCTAGGGTCGATTAGGATTATCCATCTTTACGAAGAGTCCTCTACTAGAACATTCGCTACAAGAATGAACAATGAACTTGTAAACGATTAATAACAAGAACTTAGCCTTACCAAGTAACTCACCACCATAGACAAACTTGGATACTTACTCAACTGCATCGTATCCAACGAGGTACAAGCTGAGGAAGGCCACCGACAAACCCGGGACTCCTCCTCCGGACTACATCCTCACTTACTCTATCCTCTGCTACTAAAGTAGCTAGTGGTGTGGAGTCCCTCTCTTCTCTTGTGTGCCTTGGTGGGGCATGGTGTATGTTGAATGGAGGAGTGGGGTCCTTTTATAGTGGAGATGTGCCTTCAGGGAGTGGAGGACCTCCTCTTGATCCTAGGGAATATTCTACTCTACTCCCTCCTTCCCACGTCCAGGTACATCTTCTAGGCACCAACCCCACGCAACCTCCATAGGGAGATTCGGAGGGAGGGACAAGTGGAGGATGGGCGCGGGACGAGCTGGGGGTGGTTCGGTCGAACTGGTGTTTCGACCAAACCCCCGTGGTTGCCCCTTGCACCGCCTTTTGTCTGGGACACTATCCAGTGGGCCCTCCAGTGGGTACATTGGATTTGGTGCGAAGTTAGGTCGGTTTTCCCCTATTTGTGGGCCCATGGATCTGTGTGCTTCCCTCTTATTTGTCGAGGGTGTGTTTATTTGCACCTTGAGTGTCTTTTGAGCATGTTTATACCCGTGCGTAGATGTGATCTCCTGTAAATAGTGATTCACCAAAGCCTTTGGAAATAGTTAGAATAAAACCCCTATCTCTAGCTTGGTGTTTGCTATTTCACTATTCTTTATAGGAGTTGACAGTCATATTTATGTAATAAGGATCGTCAAAACACACCTGCACTTAGTCCTTTTCTCGTCCTCGAGTAAAGTTTGAAAGACTAAGGTGGAACATCTCCTTGTCTGGTATGATGCCTGCATATAAGTTATTCCAAGCCTCACTTGTACTTGTGAACTTTGAAGTGTCTACCACACCATCTTAGGTGGTTGAGGCATGGAATGGATTGGAATCAAGTCACCTTTACTTCTCCTGCTGAGATAACTTGGGTTTTTTTTGAAAGTTTTTCAAACCAAAACATAGCCTTGCTCCTCGAATGATTCCCTCATATCACTCAATGTGTATGGTTCCCTTACCAAGGTGTTGGTGTGCCTCTTTTCCTCCTACTTCTAATAAGGCTTTTTGTGGACTCAGGGTAGGGGATGAAAAGGAAACACACTTGTATTACATATATTGCGATGTCAAAAACCGGATCCGGGGAGAAGCAAATCATACAATCTGATCAAGATGTGCAAGTGTGTGGAAATCTGTGGACTTTTTGTTTGAACTCCTTTTTACATGACTCTCTATTTACTTTTATATCTTTTTGAATATGGGTTATCTTTCTTTTCTTTTTCTTTTTCTTGGACCTTCATATGTCCAACTCCTCTTTTTTTTCTTTTCAATTCATGCTTTTTGAGCATGTACTTATTTTTTTTCTTTTCTTTTGCTTGCACAGCCCATATCTTTTTGCAAAGGTGATTGGAGAGAGTTATAATACATACAGAGTATTTATCTGATGGATAGATGGCATGTTTTGCGCAACTTCTAGATTAGAAGTTGGCATATGAAGGTGGAGTGTACGTTATCTTGATCATGAAAGTATGAAAAGTTTCTCCAATAGGTCACACATAGTTTGACAAAGCTCAATGTAAAAACAAGTAGCATGTGTATACGGTTTTCAATGAGATCAACATATGGCTTTGGTAGGAATTTATCATATCATTGAGGAGCCAAGCTATTTTTATTTTTTTGCAAGATAAAATACCCAAGTACTTTGCTAGAAGAAGAAAGGTTTCTTTCATCATACCATATGTCATTCGTCAACTACTTAGATGGCATGCCTTCCCTATGATAAATTGTTCACAAGTAGTAGTAATATAGGCGAGGAATAAAGAACATGCAAACCAACCATAGGAAAGGCAAGTTCAACTTGAGGGGATAGCAAGGTTCATTGAGTTTAATTTTATAGAGCGAGATAATTTTTTTAAAACTTAAGAATTTAGGGAGTTTGAGGGTTGTGTTGCACAAACAATCGTTTAGGATGAAGGGGGAGATGAGGGGAGTTCAATATGGCTTCATTGATCCAGAGGTTTGATCGACCCTCTCTGGAATCTATCTATCTCAACCTTATGCTTGCTGGACCATCCGATGTTTGTGCAACATGTTGGTGGGAGATCTCGAATAAGTTTGTGCTTTGTAAGCTTGAGAGATCTCCCCCACACTTATTCTTGTACCTATATTTATTCAACAAAACAAACATGGAAACAAGTAAGGACTCTGCCAGTTTAAACACCGAGGGGTCTAAATTTTATTGAATTGTGGTGCATGAAGTGTTTTGAAACACCTGAACATCTTTTTATTATTGTTATCATTTTTTAATTATTTTTGTTTTCTTTTTATCATGGAAAAATTGGGTATGATGAGTAACTTAGCAGGGTGGAAACATGGGAAAAGGATGCATGAGGTTTTGGGATACTTACATGATAGGTCTTCCCAAGCTTAGAACGAAATGCAAGAGTTACAAATGCAACAAAGCTTTGCATTTGTTCTGCTTTGTTCCTCGTGCATCTTTCTCCCTGTTGGGCCAAGGAGCATTTGCAAAAGTTTTATTGTATATTCTCCTTGTTTGTTATTTTATTCCCTGCGAAACGTTAGTGGACAACAAAGACTCGAGGGACACTAAAGAGTTTTAAAAAGATTTTATTGTTACCCCCAAGGTTAGTTGCTCACATCCATGCTTTAGGAAAAACACATTCAAAATTCAAGTAGCATGGATCCCAACATGTTTGCCATAACTTTATTTTTTTCATCATTTTTTTGAGAGAGACTCTTTTATTTCAAAAGGTTTTTTTCTTGTCAAAATTTTATTGTCCACCAATTTTTTGTCTTTTTAGCATAACTCAAATAAGGCTAATAAAATTGCATGAACATGACAAAGGGGCATTTGACAATATACTCACAATGTACCTTGAAAGGTGATTTGTGCCTCCTTTGCATGTTGTGCAATTTTTGTTGAAGTGTATTCTAAGCCCTGATTTATCTCTAGTGTGAATTGAACTTGAAGACTTCCCCAACTATTTGAAATCTTCCCTGCAGGGGTTAGTCCACAAAAGATATGCATCCAAAGTCTATGATTGTATTAACTCAACGGTTCAATAATCAAACATGACACCATGTCTTATTTGATTAAAGAAGGCTATTTTAACCTAAGCACCATGCTTAATTTAAGAAGCCTATGGATGTATCCTAGGGCAACACCCAAACCAGAGCATGTGAAAACAAACAAAGGAAACATGAATTTGTATGATCAAGCTCTACTCACATGGAGAGAAAAAATGCGGGAATGAGTGGTGAACTTTGGGTTACCTTGCACGTAATCGAGTGAGCTTACCAGAAGCATGTGAAGATGTATGCTTTGGGATTGCTGCAGCAGTGTCATGGTCTCTCATGGTTGTTGATGACTCCTCCATTCTAGCATCACGACTAGGTTTTGCATGAGCCTAGCACGCAGGAACCTTGTGCCTTGGAGGCATGATCCTTTGGCACAATGCTGTAGGATTGGAGGCACAAAGTACATCTCCTCCCGTGCATGTGAGCAAGTGCAAAATGGAGTGGAGCACCAAAGGCCTGGAAAACAAGAGGAGCATTCCTCTTATTTGTGTGCACGCAGGAGCTGCTAGAGCGAAGCTATGCAGAGCCGGGACCTGATGAAGGCTAACCCAAGCATGCATGCATGCACGAAAGCAAGGGTTAGTGGAGCCTAGCGGCAAAATGGTATCTACCAAGGTGTAGTGCCACAACTTCAGGGCACGCTCACAATGCAGCTTTTGTTCTAGGAGGAGCTCACCAACTCTCTCTTGCTTTCTTGTTCTTCTTCTTTTTTTTGGCTCTATTTTTTTCTCATTTTATGCACATATTTTTTTTCTTCCTTCTCTCTCTCTTTTTTTGATCTTCCCTTTTCTTTTTTTAGTTTCTTTTTTTTCATCCTTTCTTCATCTTTTCTTTCCTTTTTTTCCACTCTTTTTTCTTATTATTTCTCTCTATTTTTGGCAAAACAGAACTAACACCATCTTTGGTACAGATGGATCCTGTTGTGAGGTGCTCACCAATCTCCCCCACACTTGGACTTTTGTGTCTTACGACATCAAAATTCAAGTGTGTGGTGTTGGAGTCTCCTTCAGAGTGCATTCCATCACCAAAGGGTACCAAGTGTACTGTTGATGCAGCCCCGATGTTTTCGGGCATGGTATGACCCTCGTTCTATTGAATCTCAATCTGAAATGGTTAGCGACCAAAGATACCCGAAGGTGCATACTATCCGAAAAACATGTTCTTATTTTTATTATTTATAAGAAAAGGATAATCCGGGTCATCTCCCGATCATGCTTTATTTATGGTCACAAGCTCGACCATGGGGAATCATCACATTGCAGCTACAAATGGTGGTGTAGTTCCTAGTTTCACCACCATTTATTGATTTATCATCAAAGTTAAAGCTACAAGGTTAGTGCCATAGTGCAACCATGAGATTTGCAATATTATGATAAAGTAGAAGCACAAACAACCATTTATTCTCACTTCTATAAACGCCAAACAATGGTTGCACGACTCGTAGTGCCTTGGCACAACAGAACGACGAATCTCGGAGTGATTCTTATGATGAGCGGGATAAAGGTTCATGCTCACAGAATGAGTAACGTGATCTTTGGTCAGGATAGCTCAAGAATGTCTGTGACCCTTAGTGATGTGAGAGTGAAACTCTGTGGCCAAACGAAGGCATCCAAGCAAGAGTGACAAGGGACGTGAGTTTCTTTCAACCCATCCCCTCCTTAGGTGGAAGACCTTGCATTCATCAAAGATGAATGCGGGAGCAAAGTGATCCTACCCAAGCTTCCAATAGAAGTTCATTTAATAAGAATTGCAAACATAACTTCTATTGGGCATTGATCGATAATCAAGGATGAATATGTGAGTTTGAATCACTCGATTTGATCGGCATAGGTCCTATGATCCCTTGACCTAGAAAGAATGAACCCGATAGATGAAGGTCAATGTCAAAGGTATATTCCTTAGTGTATATGAAACACTTCGGATGTTACCTTGACAACGGGGTATAAAGGGCTTGTCACGACAGTTCCCCTAAAAGAAAAAAGATGTGGAAGTTGGATAGAAAAAGTTTTTTGAAAAGAAGGAAGGAGAGGGAGCTTCGTAGGTAGAGGGAAAGCTTCTATCCATAATTCATTGGAATGAGGGTTGTGGACAGAAGAGGGTTCCTTCCCTAAATGGACATCAAGCTTTCCTATAGTTGGAGCATCTATAAGAAAGTCCTCTATATGATGTGCAATCAAGATATCAAAGTCTTGGACTTCAAAAACATGAAAATGTAGGGTAGCCTTAGGAGATCCCAAACCCTTAGGAGATCTCTTGAGGAGCTCCGGAAGGTTCTGTTGATTAGTGCCAATGGCTCATCTCCCAAAAAGGTCAACGCCAAAGAGCTAGAAATGATGTTGGCACCGACAGTAGGATTATAAAGAGCATCCACCTCCATCCCGCATATGATGCATTGAATGGTTAAAGAAGGGGAGCTGATTCAGAGAACTTCTAATGATAGCTCTAGCTCCCTTAACCATTTTTTGCTCATAATGCTCGCTGACTCAAACGCGGTTTCACTAAGGAAAATGGCTCTAAAGGATATAGAGGAGCACCAGAGATCGTTGGTTTCTTTTTTGCTATAAAGCTAGAAATGAAGTTCATAGCAGAAGCTGTGATTGGCTTAAGAAAAAGGTGGTGGCTCAACGAACTTTCCCTTCAGAGCTGATAGGTTTTTGGAGATGATATTGGCTCAATGGTAATGAAAGGATAAAAGAAAGAGAAAGGTAAAATAAAGGATACACGGGTGAACTAGGTTCAAAGATATAAACAATTACCATTTCTCGGCAACGATACCAGAAATGCTTGTTGGTATTTATTAATGTTCACGAATAATTCTGCAAGCGCATGGATATACTGTTGTAGCACTTCACCCGAATAGTATTTAGGGTATCATATTTTCTAAGGGAACATAAGTGTAAAGGTCTTCTAACTAGTTCAACCCAAAGACGACAACAGGTAGAATGGCCTGGGTAGCGAGGTTGTCTAAGGATCAAGATTCTGGAAGGATAAACTCAGTTACTAAGTGTTTACTTCGGGGCACTGGTTCACACCTGTTCTGCTAAGTGCCTTCGGCTTTTAGCTCTACTCCGTATTCGAATGGGGAGGACTACAAAGGATGGACAAGGCTGTCACCACCTGCTGCCTACCTTATTCCGAACCGTGGAGCATGGAGCAAACAAAGGTAACTTCTAGCCTAGACACCACATCTATGCTATGGATTACTACTCTGGAATCGATCAGGATTATCTGTCTTTATCAAGAGTGCTCTACTAGAGCATTCTCTACATGAACGAATAATGAACACGTAAATGAATAATAACAAGAACTTAGCCTTACAAATTAACTCACCACCATACACGAACTTGGATACTTACTCAAGTGGATCGTATCTATCGAGGTACAAGCCAAGGAAGGCCACCGACAAACCCAGGACTCCTCCTTTGGACTACATCCTCACTCACTCCCTATCCTATGCTACTAAAGTAGCTAGTGGTGTGGAGTCCCTCTCTTCTCTTCTGTGCCTTGGTGTGGTGTGGTGTCACATGGTGTGGTGTATGCTGAATGGAGGAGAGGGGTCATTTTATAGTGGAGAGGTGCCTTAGGGGAGTGGAGGACCTCCTCTTGATCCTAGGGAATATTGTCCTCTATTCCCTCCTTCCCGCATCCAGGTACGTCTTCTGCGCGCCAACCCCACGCAACCACCATAGGTTGATTCGGAGGGAGCAACACATGGAGGATGGGCATGGGACGAGCCGGGCGTGGTTCGACCAAACTGGGGGTTTGGTCGCAGGGTCGTCCCTTGCACTGCCTTTTTTCTAAGACGCCATCTAGTGAGCCCTCAAGTGGTTACACATGGTTTGGTGCAAAGTTTGGTTGGTTTTCCCATGTTTGTGGGCCCATGGATCCGTGTGCTTTCCTCTGATTTGTTAAGGGTGTGTTTCTTTGTACCTTGAGTGTATTTTGAGCACATTTATCCCCATGCGCAGACGTGATCTCCTGTGAACAGTGATTCACCAAAGCTTGTGGAAATAATTAGAATTAAACCCCTATCTGTAGTTTAGAGTTTGTTATTTCACTATTCTTTGTAGGATTTAACGGTCATATTTTGGTAATAAGGACCATAAACAATAGTCATTGCGACTATTGTGCTTCCTAGATGTATCTTTGTAGGTGGTTTATAGGTCCCAAGGATGAATTCAAAAGCCATCAAAATGTGACAAAAAAAAGATTTAGAAGAACTCCATGGCATCCAAGTGATAGTAATAATCCAGGGATAGTTGTTTTAAGGCATCCAAATTATGGTAATGAAGGAGAGACAAAGACACGTGAAGACTTGAAGCGAATCTTGATGAAATTGTGCACTAACACAATTCACCAATTCATACAGTGATGACTGGAAAGTCATCGAATCAATTGGTGACAAGTAGAACAATAGCAGGGCTAAGGACATGCACTATGTACAGTGACCCGTTTGGTAGACATAGTAGATCACAAAAAAATCAGTTGATGTGATCGGCTCGGCTCAACATTAGCTTAGTTTTGGCTTTGTATATTTTCAATACATCCACCAATTCATACAGTGGTCACAGTACAAGGTCATTGGATCAGTCGATGTGCTAAGCCTTGCATCAATCACTTTTGCACTTTCGGTGGTATGGATGTGTTGTTGATGAGTCTTAATTTTGAATGCACTTCTGGACACTCCAGAAACTCTAAATGGGCAAGTTGTGGGGGTATAAATAGCCCAAGGATCTCAAAGAGCTGTTACTCCAATGGCTAGTGAAATTACACAATCGGGTGTTCCGATGGTTACATTTGGGGAGGCATCAGAACATCCTGTGCCCCTCCTAACGCATATAGCCGTTGGACCCCTGTCAAAAATTTGTCCGGTGCTTCATCGAATTCCCATCGGAAGATCCGGTGCTGAAGGATTCCTGGCCAAACCTCTCTGGAACATGGAAACAAAATTCATCCAAGGCTTCTAACTTTTGACCATTAGAACATTCGGTGCCCTTGGGTTGTCTTCGTCTTCTCTGTGAATTGCTCCGATGCTTGTAAACTACAGACCATCGGATCATCGGGTGCACTTGAAGTTTTTCCCAGTTTTCCTATTGTATCAATTCTTCTGATGTTTGCTCTGATGCATGCTCTGGTGGACCATCGTAATATCCGATGGTACTTATTTTTCTAAGTTTAATACCAGCACTTGAGCACAAAAATACCGTCACTTGGACACTTGAATACTATAGAATAATCCTAGATACTATGGCTTGATCACTTGAATATCCCCATTTGGGTACAGAAAATACCATCATTTGGATCACATGAATACCATGATTTGGATCTTGCCATAATTTGGTTTGCATACTTGGGACCTAGAAAACCTACAAAGTACATTATTGACAAGACATTAGTTCCAATGACTGTTGTCACTCAATCATCAAAATCACAAACTATGGTCTAATGGGGCCACATTTGCTACAAATGGGTAAATAATTTCCGCCCATACCCTGCCCAAAGCTCACAGGCATGGACTTGAGCGATGGGTAAGGGTACCCAACGATAGGCCTATATGGCAAGAAAAACTAAGAGCTGCATCTATCCTACTACAAGAGTTTACAAAGCCTCCACATTAACCCCCGCCAAACGTGCTAGATAAATCTAAACAATTCTCACAGAATGGAACATCCGGCCATCAATAAGCTAGATTTGATAATATAATAGTTACATGATCTGTTCGTATTTCAAAAAATAACCCACCACTACCATTATGAAAAGTAATTTGTCTTGAATTTATAAATAAATTACCCACATCTATCGTTAAAAAATAAATGTTATATGGCCGCTAGGGCACCTCCATGCCGCTGCTGCCTTTGTGCCCCTCCTCTCTTCCTTCTGGCAGTCTTGTCGGTAATCAGAGGAGTGGGGCCGTCCTCTCTGTAGATGTAGTTTTAGCAGCTTCTAGTTTCATCTAAAGTTTGGTTCTCAAGCTGCATCATTGAGGTGGTGGAGATGATGGTGCATTATGTTAGGATACGAGGTAGGCTACACTAGTGCAAATCAAAATTTCTACCGCATAAAACTAGGAAGAACTGCCGTATAAGGATCACGGGATTACCACTCGACGCACTACTGGTGCGGAAGATGTAGATATGCGTCGATGCAGTGAAGACGATCACGTAGTCGTACGTAGTCGATCAACGTAGTCGTACGTAGTCAATCACGTCAACGTCCAGCAGCTCCTCAGCAGCTCGTCCACGTGCAGCAAGATCGCCTCCCGTGCCGCGACTCGTCGTCGGCTCGTCGTGGCTCGTCGTGGCTCGTCCGAGTGCTGCAGGCGCAACACCTCCAAGGTATCCACACGTGCAGGGAGGAAGCGTTGCAAGCCGAACTGCTAGATCCGCGAGTTGCAACAGGCGAGAGCGTGGAGGCGCGGCAAATGTGTTTCGCCAAAAAGGTGTAAACCCTACGGCGCCCCCACCCCTCTATTTATAGAGGTTCCTAACGGGCCTCTGGGTCCGAGGCCCATTAGTATTTCTAAACCTAATCCAACTCGGATCAGATCCGAATTGGGCTTCCAGCCCCTTAAGTGTGTGACCCTATGGGTTCGAATACGTATAGACATGGCCCGAGTACTCCTACTCGGTCCAATAGTCGGTAGCGGCCTCTAGCAAGACGTGCCAACTCCTATACGCATAGGAAGATCATATCAGACGAACCATCACAACATAATATACATGCTATTCCCTTTGCCTCACGATATTTGGTCTAGCTTCAAGCCGACCGCTCTTTCTCGATCCTGTGATTCGGAATCCCTTTGTAGGTCAACTCTTAACCGTACGTAGCATGGCCATGCATTTTCGGATCCGATCACTCGAGGGGCCCAGAGATATCTCTCTCAATCAGAGAGGGGAAAATCCCATATTGATTGACCATGTCTCGTAGCATGCTTCTTGACAAACCCGAAAGCTACTTTTATAACTACCCTGTTACGGCGTAGCGTTTGATATCCCCTAAGTAGGTCGATCCACATCTTGAATACATGCGACAATCTCAGGTCTAAGGACAAAACGTATATGTTGTTTAAAGAGAGAACTACTTCTCGTGTTGGGTCAGTCCTAGAACATGTCTCCACATGTGTCCACATTATTAGTTCAACATCTCCATATCCATGACTTGTGAAACATAGTCATCAACTAATACATGTGCTAGTCTAATATTTATGTGTGTCCTCACATGAACTCTGACTAGGGACAACTTTAGAATAACCATACAAGTAAAGAGTTTCACACACAATTCACATAATTGCAAATCAATTCAAGTAGCCTTTAATGGATATTCAAGGAACACAATACAAATGGAATATCATCATCTCTATGATTGCCTCTAGGGCATACCTCCAACAGGAAGGTTGTATATGGTCATCAGCACTGGCAATGTGATGTGCGTGCTACTTCTTTCACCCAAAGGATTCATGCCGTCTGTACTCAACACGAACTCTACATTCCTTTTTCATCTGAAAACTGTGGATGATTGGCATCAAAGGTCCTCCACTGGCGAGCATTGGAAGGATGTCGAAGCTTTCCGTCATCCTTTACTGGGCGATCAGCATGCCAAGTCATCATTTCAGTGGTCTTTGGGTTTGAGAACAAACGCTTCAGATGGTCCACCACCGGCAAGTACCACATCACCAAGGCAGGGACTCTGCGCTGAGTAGTCATGTCAGTACCTATATAGGACTCCTCCTCTACTTGAGCACCAGCACTTTTCTTTGCAATCTTCTTCCTCTTATTCCCAATGGAGGAACCGGCACGGTCCTCACAGAAATCAGCATTACTTTTGTAATGGCTAGCATCGCAATTTGGATACTTTTCCAATATTGCATACTCACTGCAGTACAATATGCAGTGGTTCCTGCATGCGTGTATTCTCTACACACGCATCTTCAATGGATTGATAATTTTCTTTGCTTTGTATGTGTTTTCTGGCACAAAGTTAGGCTTAGGGAGCAAATTTCCCAGCAGAGTAAGGAGATCATTAAAACTATTGTCTGACCAGCTGAATTTAGCCTTCAAGATCAGAAGATGAAGCACGAAACGCAGCATTGCCCACTCCTTCCCACATCCCACATACATACGGTATTTTGCTGCCTTCTTGAGTGTTTCAAAATTCTCTAACCCTTTAGCACTCCCTAGCAACACTTCCGGTTCAATATGGCACAACATGTCCTCCATATCAACATCATGTTCCTCGTCCACCTGTTGTTCCACGCGCACATCTGTTTGATCACCATTTTGATCTCCATGGTTGTAATCATCATCCATCATAACATGATCATTGTCGTTTGCATTATCACCACCCACTTCATCACAGCCAGTATCGATGTCTGTGTTGTTGGAAGTACCTCCTGCCTCACCATTGTGGGACCAAATTGTGTATCCATCCACAAAATCTTGCTTTATCAAATGGCTCTTGATGATATTAGTATCCTCCCATACAATATTGTTGCTACAGTCAAAATACGGACAACGTATGTGCTTTGTCTTGCAAATGTGAGCGTGCTTCTTCGTAGCCTCCACAAATTTCGATACCTCTGACATGAAAGTAAGCGAATGTCTCCATATGCCATACATCCATGCTCTATGATCTATCTTTAACAACCTATGACAAGAATTCTATGTTATATTAACTAATTTAATGAAGCCTAATGACAAGCTAATGAAGCTAGAAATGATGGATAGAAGTTGAAAAAGAAGATTGGAATGGCACAAACTCACCTTATATAGCCACCTCCTCCAAAGAAATCAAGAGCAAAATCTTCTCCCTTAGATTTGGTTTTTTTGGAGCTTTTCCCGAGCTCCTCTCGGGCAAGCTCCAAATGAAAGGTTGTCTGGGGAAGAAGATGAACAGGAGCATTTATGGCGAGTTCTATGCTAGCGGGCGACATAAGCCAATCGCCAGCACATATAGGGTGCATCTGTGCTGGCGGGTGCTTAGGTCGCCCGCCAGCATAGTGGCCTCTGTGCTGGCGACATAAGCCCACAGCCAGCACAGATTGGGTGCATCTATGCTAGCGGGTGCTTGTGTCGCCTACCAGCATAGTGGCCACTATACTGGCGGGTGCCAATCACGTTCGCTAGCACGCTAATTTACCTGTACCAGCATAAATCGTTTCTTGCGTAGTGTGATCGATTGGGCTAGCTCTGCTTTCTTAGCTTCCAATGGATGCAGCTTTCACACATGGTTCTTTTACTGGTTCAATCAAACTAGTTTAGTGTTTTCATTTCATTGTTGTTTTAGTGTATTCTTTTTATTCCCATTTGACCTAGTCCCTTGTTTTGTATGAATATTGAATTCCTGGTACAGCCAGATAAAAAAAAAAGGCTATATCGTGCGTGCACCAAACTGTTCCGTAATTGAATACTTCTATGAATCCATTTACGTGGTCGCAACCTCTTATAATTTACCTAGGGGGTAACATTATTTGCACCGCGGCCTGACTACTCACGTCTCTGAGCAATTCATCAAGAACATTGCGAAACGAGAAAACCCTATACATCTAGTACCCGCGGACACGGTTACACACAAAAAATTGATCCTTGTGAGTCACAATCACTCAACCCCATCCACATCCGGAGACCGGGGGCACAATCCAATCATGTTCACCTTTGGAGGCAACGGATGAGCATGCTGAAACATGAGGGGCAGCTTCGCCGATCATGTTTGCGCTCTGAGTTGCCAAGCACCTTAGTGGACACCAAGAGCGCAGCAGCAATATTCGTGTTCTGGCCACTACCAAACTAAGCCATGCTTGCCGTAGTGGCCGAGGGAACCCGTGGCAGCATGCTCGAGTAGCTTCTCCCTCTCTCTTCTTGGGTCACTGCACTATATATGCACTGTTTCCCGTCTGACAACGGTGCCGCGCAAGCATTTTGAGAGTTTCCTGCTGCTCATCTCCTGGCATCTTTGGAAGCATCAGAATGAGGTCTTCTTCAATGGAGCTTCTCCCTCTGTCATGCGCTTCTGGACGGCCAGCAAGCAAGACGCCCAGTTGACTGCGGATGCATTGTGCCAAGTCCTTTCTTTTATGTAGATCCCTCTAGAAAATTAGGCAAATGGATGCTCTCCCCCCACTGACCGTCGGAGCAAAACTTATTTATGGAGTTGGGAGTTGGGACCGTGAATTGTGAATGGTAGCAAATGGAAATAGTATACTTTTGTTTCGTAATTTGCATTGTTGTTTCTTGACTGTTTGCACCACTTGGCACTGATTTAGTGTTTTACTTGGCACTAAATAATCCAGCACCATCTACGAGGGGTTCTTTGTGCCAAGTGAAGCAGTGAATGTGGACATCAGCAGTGGCAGTGGCGCTGTCGCACCATCCCGCATGTGCAGTCAATGCAGATGCAGAGTGATGAAGCCACAACTACAAGTACACTTCCAGATGTTGTTCCTGTTGATGATGACGACCAAGAGGAAGAGGATGACAAAGACCAAGAGTAAGTTCACCTTACTGGTAAGAGGTATAAGAGGTGCAAATGGAACATCTGTAAGCTGTTTACCAAATGAAAAGTGATTGTAGAGGTGAATTGCTGTTTTTTGCTTGTTTTTTTTATGAGGGGGAGGTCCCCTGCTGGTTATATATTATATATTGAAAAAAAGTAGGGAAAGATTACAAATCCAAATCAAGAAACAAAGAAAGAATAGAAGAAGATTAAAAAGATTACAATGTCTGCTCTAGCCATGAAGACATAGTAGGTTTCCAGTCCTCTTTTACTCTAAGAATAACCTGAGTAAAAATTGATTTGAAGCGAAACAAGCAGTCTTGTACTGAAGGGGTGATCCCTTTGAATATCCAGTCATTTCTGACCATCCAAATGCTCCTACTCATGATAATGATAATTTCCATAAAGAAACTTGTAGCTGAATTTTGAAGCTGTTTAGAATTTCATATGGTTCATCAGACAAGTTAGGGAAGAGGTCTATATGAATCCAACATTCCGGAGCAAAGGGGCATCCAAGCAGCAGATGGAATAATGTTTCCTCTCCTCCATGTTGGCATAGTACACAATCATACGAAGGGAGGATCATGTTTCTTCTTTTAAGAATGTTTCTTGTGCTAAGTCTGTCCTTCAGGACTGGCCAGAAAAAAACTTTATGCTTATTCTAACAACACGATTTCCAGAGCTATTGAAAAACTCGGTGTGCCTGTCTATGTCCAAAGAGTTGATGATATGCTTTTGATGATGAATAAAAGGGACTGCCCCATATATACGTCCATACATCTGGTTCATTATTTAAAGCTAAATCCTCCAAACTGGCAGCCAGATGGATCCTCTAAAAGAGGAAGATGGAACAAGTGCTGAACATTCACTATTTCTTGAGCTTTCTGAATCGAAATTTCCTACTTTTTGGTGAAGGAAAAGAGTTGGGGCTATGTCTGAGCTAGTACTCGATCTTTCCATAGATCATTCCAAAGAGAGCATGTCTGTCCATCATTAATTGATACCATTGCAAGCCCCTTGTACTTATTCAATAGCTTTAGGACATCTTTCCACCAGAAAGAGCCTTTCCTCCCCTGATTTGGTAATTTACCATTAGTGTAGTAGTTCTCCCACATCAGGTGCACTCAAGGAATGTCTGCTCTGTTAAAGAATTTATGCAAGAATTTCAGTATTAAGACTTCATTTTGGGTTTTGAGATTCAGGTTTCCCAAAACCCCCTTCTCTCTTTGGAAGGCAGACCATCCCCAGGCTACTTTAGGTGATGTTGTGTTGTTAATGTCTGAACCTCTCCAAAGGCAATGCTTCTTGTACTTATCAATTTGCTTATATACTAATTTGTGAAGGATGAAAGTACACATATGAAACATGGGCAAAACAGTGAAAATTGAGTTAGTTAATTGAAGGCGCCCTACTTGAGACAGGAAATTAGATGTGCTGACAAGTCTCTTTTCACATCTAGACACCATTGGGAGGAATTCTTCTACTCTAGGCTTTGTGAGGTCTAGAGGCAGACCTAATGTGACGACCGGCCCCAAATATCCCAGGTTGATCTTTATCCTAGCCCCTGATCATCTGTCTAGTTTGCCGCGCCTGAAAGTTCAACCTTTCGACCGGTCCCTACCCCTGAGACCCAACCCCTCCCCACCTTGCTTCGGTTCCGACCCTGCCAAAACCAGCCCACCGTCGGATCCTTCTAAGTCTTTCCCAAACGTCCGTTCTATCTGACCAGTGGACCCGCGAGATCTTTTTCCCCCAGATCTTCCGCGACAGGTGCACTCGAGTTGCATGCCCGCTTCAGAGTCTCCCCGCCGCGTGGCTCATCTTCTCCGACGCCCGCCGCTCAACCTCGTCTCTGACCCATGGCCGAATGGATTCTCGCGCCCCCTTCCCCAATGGCAGCGGAAGCCCCTCTGCAACCTTTCTGCAGTACCTCGCCTCCCGCGCCCATCATCACACCGCCAGATCCCGGCCGCAGAGCCCGATGTCGCCCGTCTTTTCCGTCACTTCGAACACAGTCGCGCCACCCGGTCTTCGCTACCCGACGATTCCTCCTTCGCCAACCCCGACCACGGCAGCGACAGCTCCTTTCCCCGTCCTGTCAGAAGCCGCCCGACAATCTGTTGCTCCGCGCTCGCCCACGCGCCCGTGGCTGCATGTCTTTTCACCTGTGCGCCCTCGATTCTAGCGCCGTTAACCCAGTCGCGTCCATCAAATCTTCCGCACGGCGACGCCCGTCTCCGCCAAATCTCAACCACCGGCATACCCGCTCCTGCGCCGCCCTGACGCCAGAACCCAATGACCGCTGGCGTCATCTCCGAAGTCCTGCACCACCGCCCCCATCGCTCAATCGCCGCCCAGGCAGAGCACTCCATTGCTTCTTCCCCGGCCTTCGCGCCGCTCCCCTTCTCTCTCTCCCGCGCCGCTTCCCTTCCCCGTCCCAGCCGCTATAAAAGGGAATGCGCAAGCCCGCCGGAGTTCCCTCCACCATTGTTGCCTTCCGCCACCTCTCTTGCTCCCTGCTCAAGCTCCTAGCGCCACACCTAATTTCCTGAGGAACCCTCCTCTAAGCTCCCCTCCGTTTTTCCCCAAGCCACCCAGCCGCTTGCTCCTCCGTGCTGTGTAAAAGCTCACTTGTGATCCACAAGAAGCACCGCCGCCGTCGGAGCACTGCCGGTCTTAGCCGTTGTTCAAAGCCTTAGTCCCTCCGCCCAAGTCTGCTTCTTCCTGACCCCAAGCTTTCCTTGTAGGAAGAAGGTAAGCTGCCGACCCCAGTCCGCTTCGCCCGACCCCTCTTATCCGCCCGACCCTGGTTCCGTCTCGCCCGACCCTATCTGTTCCGCCGACCCTTATCCGCTTCGCCTGAGGGCTCGGCTGTGATCTTTTTCTTCAACCCAAGGGTGTATGTGTAAAACTTAGGAACCCTTCAGCGCTTGCGTCTGAGGATCCCTAGTATACCACATCCTCTAGTTCAAAGATTAGACCACAAGTTCCTTTCCAACCCTCACCTCTTGATCTCCACCAACTCCTCTGAACCTCCCCACCCTCCTGCTCTTTGTCGCGAGTTTCTAGGCTCAGGCGAGCAAGTGTTGCTGTTGAAATAACCGTCTATGCTAACTCTTGCATTGCATTCGTGTAGAGCTGCGCCTCGTCGACGGTTTCTACGAGCTACACCCGGCGCCAGAAGATGAAGCTGTAGCTGAGCTCCTGCCCCCAGAAGCCGAAGCCGCCCCCGAAGTCGAGTAGTTCTCTTCCTCTTTGCTCGAAGGCAAGCCCCGGTTGCATGAAAACCCTGTGTGTTTTACCAGACTTGCGCATGCCTTTTGTAACATGCTTGTGCATTTACGTATAGGAGTTGTTTGAAACCCTAGATGCATGACCTAGTTTCCTATGATCTGAGCACTAGCTGTTGGACCGAGTAGTTGCTTTGCTTAATTAGGAGACGGTAAAAGCCGAGTGATTCCCTGTCACTCGCGAGTCATAGGAGTTGGATGTCTACCCTTCTGTTATAACTATAAGGACGATGGATGGGGCAGGGTTTTGGGTAACTCTTTGGTGGTTGGATGGTTGCCCCATCTGTCTATGAGAACTTGCTAAGGCCCGACAGTGGTGGTGTTCGTGATCAAGTGTTTGAAAGTACTAGCCTCATACTTAGTATGGGATGAGGAAGCCTAGTACCGGATTGAACCTAGACGTGAGCGGTCGCCCCATTGTTCTTGGAACGGAGTTTCCCCTGCTGGATGTCGCACGTGGTGGCATGCGTGGTCACAGAACGGCAGAGGCCGGGTCTGTGGAACCTTGCACCAAGGAAATGGGCCCGACACGGGTTAGGGGATTGATGGGGAAGGCCGACACAGGAAGCGACCTCCGGGTGCGCGGATGTCGTGAGGCTAGGTTCACCATGCATGGTTAAAGAACTCGAATCGATTCGTCTGCCTCTCACAGTTTGAGATTGCTTGATCGCTATGTCACCCTGAGTGAATGAGGAATCTGATGATGACATGGATTTGTTGATATACATACCTTGTTTGGCTCTATGATTGCTTAGAATAGGTTGCAAAACCTAGAATGGTTAAAGAAATTAGAATCGGAGCTAAAACTTGAAAATAGGGTTTACTTAGTGCTTTTGGCAAACAAACCTCTCAGCCAAAAAGCCCCGCATGTCTAGAATGGTGGAGTAGTTTTACTCCTGTCGGTTAAGTCTTGTTGAGCTTAGTAGCTCAGCCTTGTTGTGGCTCCTGTTTTTCAGGTGAAGTTGCTGCCCCCGACCCTCCTCCTGCTGGCACTTGGCCGCCCCAGCTCCCTCCGGGTTGGACAGTCGAGTGGGATCCCTCCTCGGACGGCGAGGAAAGGGATCAGTGATGTCCCGGCTGGCCTCACCAGGATGTCCGACCCCGACGATTGCTTCCGCTAGTGTTTTACCTTCTGTTGTTTTTTTTTGAAATCCTGTAAAACTCTGATGTTCATTTCGCAACTAAATCCAGTGGTTAATTTGTTAACTCGGTGGACTTGTTGTACTCTCTGGAACCGCTCACCTTCGTATGAGTCTGCTAAAAGGGTCCTGTTCAAGTGGTTAAATCGGAGGAAAATCCGACGGCACTTCGTGTTTACTCGGCTTAGGCATGAGCGTCGCATATCAGGCGGCTAAATCATGCTTAACCAAGTAGATCCGAAGTGAATCCGCCACACCTAAGTATGTGAATGGTAATTTTCCAACTGCACAACCAAAAAGCTTAGAAAGGACTTGTAACCTGTCTTCTGCAATATTGATGGGCACCATCATGGACTTAGTGTAATTAACTTTGAGACCTGTGGATAGGGTAAATGATTATAGAATTGTTTTGAGGTGCTACAGTTCTGAGGGGCAACCTTTCATTATGATCAATGTGTCATCTTCATACTGTAAAATAGAGAAGTCCTGGTTATAAGTGAGGGGAATTGGGAATTGGAGATGTTCCTGATTCTTTGCATTATTCAGCAGGGATTGCAATAAATCAGCTGCTAGGATAAAAAGGAAAGGAGAGAGGGGATCTCCTTGCCTAACTCCTCTTCTGCAGTGAAATCGTTTCCCTGGGACTCCATTTAGCAAAATGGAAGAGGTTCCTGAATTAAAAATCTTCTTCATCCAATTCAGCCACATTGTCCCAAATCCTTAATGCTTCATGATGTCCAACATAGCTTCATGTTCAACCGTGTCAAAGGCTTTTTCAAATTCTAGCTTTAAAATAACAATTTCTTTTCTTGATTTGTGACATAAGTGCAGGTACTCAAGAGCCCATGCTAAACAGTCCTGAATTGTCCTTGACTTGATAAAGCCATATTAATTTTTATGAACCATTGCCCTATTCTTTATATATAACTTACAGAGAGAGAAGAACATCAACTATTAAACGTATAAACTATTGAAGTATAAGCTTCGTTTCCGTATTTTGCTGCAGTTTAGTGAGTTGGAAACATAGCAATTTCACACAAGTATGAACACAGTATTGGTGCTGCTGGTCCAAAAGATACAACAACTAGCTTCATCAATTCATCATTTTGATGCTTTCTTGGATTCCATATTAACGTTAATCATGAACTACTTTGCCAGTTCTTTTCCTTTTGCTGTGTGTTTATCCATTTGGGAATTTCTTTATGTTTTCTTAACTCAAACGACTGCTGGATTTAAGAAATTTTATTCCAGACAAAATCAGAGTGTTTTTCCCCAGGCATGTGAAATTGTGGAGAGAACTACCAGTGCATGTTAACCGATCAAACCAATCAGGCCAGCGCAACCCATTGGTTGTTCAACTCTCTAGCAACTGGCATGAAAGCAACATACCCCGGACCCAATACATTTTAAACCGCCCATGAACAAGGCTTTCCAGAATGTTTTTGTAAATGTTGTTAATTATTAGATTCTCATTTTTTCATTACTTCATAATTACGTTCATAGGATTTGTTTCCACTATAACCATGTACCTTACGGAAGCATAAATGCTTAAGAAATTATTTTCCTTGACAAATGATACATAACATTATGACCTATCTATGGTATCGTCTTAACATCTTATTTGCCCCCATGCACTCCCATCAGTGATGACAACTGCACTCCTTAGACCATGACCTGGTAGGAATAATATAGGGTTACTATTTTTTCATGGTGTATGAACACAAGAATATTCTTTTGTAGTACGAAAACTACCAGCAGTTATTATACCTTTTTGCTTGATGAAGCAGAAGAGGAGTAGAAGATAGTTTGCATGCATCTTTAAAACCCAGAACTTTGCTTGCACTATATTTGGTCTTGTCCTCCAGTGTAAGTTTACTGACAATACATAGCATATTCCTTTCTGGCACCATTCTCACTGCCATACAACATTTGCTATTTGTGTGTGGCTTAAAAATGGGTGTTTTATGCAATGGATCACATTCACGCAAGATTCCATTCTTGTGTCTTAAAGTACATGGAAAACGTGGTGCCCCACTCACAGGATCATGAAAAATTATAGCACACGCTAAAACGAGGGCTACAACTTTCCAAGGAAACATCGCACCACGAATCGAGCTGCTGGTTGGGAACTTGGTGTTGGAACTAAGGGCCCAAATCAAAGGTTATGGAGTTCAGCATACTGCTCCTATGTGCATATATATAGGAAGGAAAGCAAGCAGCAAAGTTTGAAAATTTAATGCTTGAAGTGGCAAAAACATCTTCAATTGGATATAGTGAAAGAAGGATACTCCTATATTCGGGAACGATACGTTAACATTTATTAATATTGGTAATGAAAAGTAATCTATTTTTCGTCCCACAACAATTATGGTGGTTTAATTTCCGTCCATCAATTTCTATACCAGAAATCTTTAGCCCCTAAAATATTTTTGACCCGCCATCAATCCAAGGAGGGTCAGATATCATTCGCTAACTCAGCATTTTTTTTGAATATCCAACTATTTCTTCGTATATCGGACACTACATGAGAACATATCATCTGTGCCCGATCTAGTACCTCATCTTTGCTGATTCTTAGATCGGCACAATGAAGCCAACATGGATACTTATCATATCCATACCAGCTGCGCCACCCAGCACACTGGCTATATGAGCTAGCACGAATAATGAAAACAGGAATGCATGAATAAAAATAGCAAAAGATTCCCTGAGCTAACCTTATAGATACAAGTCACAAGTCATGTGTCTTTCACGTGAAATACACGCACACCTCGAGCCTTTGAGCAATGTTCCCGAGCCGTAGTCGCTTCGCCCCCACCGCGTGCCACTACCACTTCTGCCCATCGCAGCCGTGACACATTTGAGTCACCCCGAGCCTCCGAGCCGCAGCCACACCTCCAAGCCACACTCCACTAGCCTACAAGCCGTAGCCTCCGTGCCTCCTAGTCATACCCCTAGCCCTTTGGAGAAAGAGAGAAGGGAGAGGGAAGGGATAAGGCGAGAAAGAGAGAGAGAAGGAGAATGGATGAGAGGGCAGGAGAGAGGGGAGAAGAGAAAATGGAGAGAGAGGAGAGAGTGGGTGCGTGTGGGCACCATGCAAAAAAATTATTTTGGCCCTACCGTCGGCTGGTGTTACTTGTTTTTTTTGTGTTCCTACCCAACGCAACCGATGGCCTACCCAGCATCATCCAAGGGCCTGTTCACTTCAGCTTATTCAGCCGGCTTATCAGCCACCAAACAGTATTTTTCTCTCACAACAAATCAGCCGTTTCGGCTTTTCAGCCGGCTTATAAGCTGAAGCGAACAGGCCCCAAAGGATGGCATCGTGTACTGGCGCTTTCCACGAGCTCTAGTCAAGAAAGGAAGTCAGGATAGGTGAGTTAATGTTCCCCAAGTTCAAGGTCTCCTTATCTGGCAGCCTCCGGAGCATGCTCATGGGGACATGGTGATCAAGGCTGCTTTCGAAGCCGCTGACCTATCTGACATGGCAAACTACAATGACGCCGACAAGCCACTGCTCATCGGGAATGTGCTCCCTAGGGCGATGCTAGAGGTGAGCGACTAGAGGAGATGGTGGACTTTGTCACCTATCACTCGTTCATGTTCTTGGTGATCGAAGAGGTGTCTGGCATGGTCATCTTCATCAGCCACGTCCTTGACCTTCCACGGCTGATGATGCAAAAACGTGGTATGGAGAACAAAGGGATGTGTTGGGTGGGCTTGCTTGTTTGTTGGGCTGAGTCATGGCCCTAGGTAGCTTCATGTAAAACAATCGGCAAAGTATGACAAATTAGAGGGATAGATAGGACTTATACAGTGAAGTACTCCCTCCGTGCTAGAATATAGCTACATTTAGGGTTTTTTTAAGTCAAAATTTTTTAACTTTGACCAACAATATCTCTAAAATAATTTATCTAAAATAGAAAAGGTTACATGTTATAATAGTTGGTTTCATGATAAATTTACTAACATCATTTTTATATTATTAGTATCTTTGATTATTTCGCTATTCGTAGTCAAATTTAAAAAGGTTTGACTTAGAAAAAGTCTAAACATAACTACCTTGATGCATGCAAGTATTAAGTGTTCTCTATTGGTAACCCATTCTCCACTCTGTGTTGGTGGATTCCAATACCGAGCACAACCTTCTTGGAGCTTCTCACAAAACTCCTCCTTTAGATCTCACCAAGAAGACCACCACCAAGCCATCTAGGTAATGCCAATCACCAAGAGTAACAAGTAAAGAACCTCACTTAATCTACACAAGCCAAAGATTTGGGTGGATGCACACTTGATGCTCTCCAAGCACTAATGATGTCCTTAGTCTTGAATTAAGAAACACTCAAATCACTTGTAGTGCTTGACTTGCTCATGACCTCCAAACAACCATATCAGCTTCACTAACTGGCAAGAGAGCTTACATGAACAAACTCATGAAGTATTTATAGGCCAAGGCAAGAAACTAGGCGTTCCCTTCCTGTGCTGCAAAAATTAGAAACACCGACTAATCCGGTGTGCACAATGTTAGTGCACCGAGTAAGTCAGTTCCCCTGAAGTCCACTTTTACAATGATTAGTGACAATCGTCGACTCATACACTGAGGCTCAACTGCCATGTTTGGTTTTAAAGACAAACTGAAGGCTACCTTTATGCATCAACAGGATTAAATTTTAATGCATAAAGTGACATCATCACTGAAATATCATAATAATATCATTACATAAGCGTTAATATTACAAAATGACCAGAGAGTCTAAAACAAAAGATTACATAGTGAATTAAACTATCGCAGCGAATTAGGCACCATCTTCCATAGGTAGTCGATCGAGGGCACACCAGCCTAGAACTCCAGGTCTTCATGAGGTAGCTCCTTCTTCAAGCTTCTCTCTATTTGAGCAGTAGTAGGGAAGAACAGCAGGGGTTGAAAGGAAAAACGGTGAGTACACCTGGAAGCGTGTACTTCGCAAGTGGAGGGAATTATATGGATAACATGCAGACTTAGAACAAGGAAGGCTTTATTTGGTGGACTGCAAAGCTCATATTTTAGCAAGTTTTAATTTAAGAACCTAGATATATCTTATGCAAAGGACTTTCCCAACCCATAACAACCTAAGGCTAAGCCATCTCGTAACTAGCATCAACTTCTCCAACAACCCACCAAACCACCAAACCATCCATCTAACTATGCAAGGTTCCAGACCATTGTTATAATATGTTTACACACTATAGAGGTCGTACACTTTACCCACGAGTTGTGTCATCTTTCGTTGGGGGCCGTTAAACCTCCCGCACATTTCCGAGATGTGTGTGCGACTTTTTACACTACGAAGCCTTTACAAAGGATCCACTAGCAGGTGTTGGCACACTCCTTTGCAAAGGATCCACTAGCAGGTGTTAACAAGGTAACATCTAAGGGTTTCAAGGAATGGCCATAAAAGTTCTAGTAAACAGCCTATATAGGATTGCATCAAGTTTGACATCTAATGCAGAAAGCATAAATAAAAGTGGTATGGTGTATGAAAGTAAAGGTACAGAATAGCAAGATGTCAAGGACAGTTGCCAGTTTCCCAGTGTTCCACTGATCAGAAACGTTCCTCAACGCATAGCAATTAACTGAAATAATGCAATAGTACATCTAAGAGCAAAGCACCAAACAATAATAAAGTAGTTTTGGAAAAGCGTGCTATTTGCTAACACTAGCTACTAGCGGGAACACAAGAAACACTAAAAAGGGAGCTATGGTTGAAATGATACAACTATGGTAAATTTACATTATACAAGAAAGGTAGAGGCTATATGCTTCATATATTATTTAAGAAAATATGTGTAGTGGATCTTTCAAAGAAATACCACATGTTGGAAATTAATCAAATTATATTTAAATATAAAACAGGAGATAAACCTAGTCATATTTTATTTATAAGTGTTTCGTATAAATTATGTACTTTAATATTTTATTTTTGAACTAAAAGACATGTGGGAGCATCTAAACGAATTGTTTTACATGTCGTGATAAACTAAACAATTTATAAATAAAAGAGTGAAATGCACTAGAGGTCCATAAACTTGCAAGGGGTTGCCACTTAGGTCCATCTAACTCCGAAATTGCATTTTTTTTTCCATCATCTTTTTAAGTCATTCGCCCCAGGTCCATACCCCTCCACGTGGGCAACTAGTGATGACGTGGCACGCTGACGGGGCATCTCCTCTCTCATTCCTCTCCTTCTTTATCTCTCCGTCTCAGGCATTTTATCGAGCACATCTTGAGCACCGAATGACCGCAGTCCGCGTCGCACGCCCATGGCCGGAACTTCTCTCTACTCCTACTTCCCGGGATCCCCATCGTGGCCGCTCTCCAAGAAGAGCCTCACGTACGCCACCACAGAGACCCGCGCCACGACCATCGATCGGGCGGCGCTGAGCCGCGTGTTCGCTCGGGCGTTCGCCGGTGATAAGCCGCGACGACACTCAACTTCAGATGATCAGGTCAGGCACCAGGAATGTGGACCCAACCTCGGACGACGTCGTGGGCATCCAGAGCCTGCACCTTCCGAATTACCGCAGCCCGAGCTCCATCGTTCGCTCACTCGTGGTCATGCCTGCGGCGGCTGCTGCTGCTAACGGCGGCCTTGCTTTCGATGGGATTTGAATTGAACTTGCTGGGATTGTTTGTGAGGTTGTGATGAGGCTTGGGACAGGAGGAATCGAACGGAAACTGATCCAGGCTTCCCGAATTTTAGCTTGAGGTGGAGATCGGTTTTTGCACGGATGAAGAACAGGACGAGTCGGGATGATTTGGTCTGATCCTGGACATGCTCGATTGCTATTAGTGCAGGGTGGACAAGGACTCCCTCGCCCAGCCCCTGCCGCCTCAGCCCTCGGCGTCGGTGGTGCTTTCCACGCCGTCGTCGCCGTGCGCGTTGTCGCCGTTCATGTCGCCGCTCTTCTTGCGCTCCCTCAGCGCCACCCCCGCGCAGGAGAAAGGATGCAAGGCCAAGTGCATGGCGTCGGACGCCGCCGACCGTGCCATGGGCAGGGGCCACGACGCCAAGGAGGCGGCCTGGGACAAGGTGCGCGACGCCGCGGACAGCACCATTGGGATGGGTCAGGACGCCAAGGAAGCCACCAGGGACAGGGCTTACCAAGCCAAGTACGCGGCCTTCGACGCCGCGGGCCGCGCCATGGACAAGGGCCGCGAGACCAAGGACTGAGCGTCCAACATGGCCGGCGCCCGCGCCCGCGACAGCGCGCAGCAGACGGGGAGCTACGTCTCGAAGATCGCCGAGGCGGCGAAGTAGATGGCGGCCGGCGCCGGCCAGTACGCCAACGCCAAGGAGACCGTGGTCGCCGGCAAGAACAAGACCGGCGCCCCCCTGCAGTAGGTGACGAAGCACACGCCGCATCGATCGATCGTTTAGCATCTCTACTACATGTGCATGGTGGTCAAGGCGCCCACAACGTGCTCGATTAAATGTGTGACTGATGGTGAGAGAAGACGTCCAGTTAGCGTGCCACGTCGTCACCAGCTGCTCACGTGGAGTGTTATGGACCTGCAGTGAACGGCTTAAAAAGTTGATGGACTCAAAAATACACTTTCAAAGTTTATGGACCTAACTGACACCCCTTGCAAGTTCAAGTTCATGGACCTCCGGTGCATTTTACTCTAAATAAAATATATTCATGTTGACATTAACCATATTAACATTTGAATATGAAAAACATGTGTATAAACCTATTTGGATTTTATTTCTTAAATGCATTGAATATTTATTAAGCAAATTAATATTTAAATAAATTTTATAAATACAAGGCATGGTTATCGTCTCTAACTAATGCAAAAAGAACAAGCTAGAACAGAGCTAGAACGCGAAAGCTACAAGCTCCTAAAGGTTTTAGGGTTTAAAACATAATTAACCGTAACTACTGGGGGCTAACAGGCATTAGCACCACATAGTGAACAGTGGATGCTAATAGGTCAAAACTTGGGGTTATATGTGTCAAAACACGCGGCTAGGGCTCGTTTGCAAGGTTCTACCTATTTCCAGGGGGTTTTCTAGAAAACTGCTAGGGAAAAGGATGACGGGTGGGTTTTCGAAGTTCTGCAGGGGGTCTTATGCAAAGACGGGTGACTTGGTTAAGCGGATTTGGGCCGCCGGATCTGGAGTGGGCGGCTCGGATTTCATGTGGCGAAAGGGTACGCCGAGATCTAATCTCGGGCGTTTGTTTAGGATCGAGCAGTTCATGGAGCGCCGCTCTAGTTTGGTCGTCGCCAGCGGCCGGAAAAATAGAGGAGTTGACCGGTCAGGGCGCTACAGGGCTCGGTTTCGCACACGGTTTCGACGGGGAGGTAAAGGGGGGCATCGAAGAACTCACCGAGGTGTTCAGGATGGCGATTGTGAGGCGGGGATGACGGGTGACGGTGCGGGGCGAACAGGGCTCGCGGGCGCGTGCGCAGGACGGCTTCAGGGGCTCGGTCTCGCAGCACCGAGTGCGGGGACGGGGTTCTGGTGATCCTGCACAGGAGTGGGCGAAAGATGAAGAGTGAGAGGGGCCTCCACGGTGACGAATCGTGGTGGCGGGTCTCCTTACCCGCGGGTGGACGACGGCAGCAGCGATTTCTGTGGCGGCGAGGGCATAGCAGTGGCTGATGTGTGGCGAGGAGGCAAAGAGCAGGGCAGGGGCTTGGAGGCTGGTTTTACAGGCGGAGGAGGGGGTCGGGGCAACCGGGATTTGAGCGGCGGCTGTGCCGGCCATGATGAACGGGAGACGCGGCTTGGGCCGGCCATCCGTGGCTCTGGGTGGACCTGGACGGAGTTGCGGGCAAGGGGGAAGAGGCGGAGATGGTGGTAGTGGGTGTGGGGCTAGAGAAGCGGCGGTGATTGCGGAGGGGCGCGGGATTTGAATCCCCGCGGCCGGCGGCGTGCTCGGTGGGTGAGGCAGAGAGGGAGGGGAGAAAGGAAGGAGAGGATGGGTGACTGACGCGTGGGCCCGTGGTGGCGGTGAGACAGAGAGGGAGGAAGCGGGGTCGCGGGCCAAGCTGGGCTGACGGCCTGGTTAAGGAGGCGAGGGTGTTTTGGGCCGGGTGGCTTTGAGCCGGATGGGGAAGCTTTTGGCAGATTCAGCCCGTTTGGGTCTGGTTCGGGAGAAGGTTTGGGCCAGATAAGCCTACTTTGGTTAGCCCTTCGGGCTGAAAAGAAAAAGGGAAAAGGAGAGGGAATGGAAGAAGGTTTGGGCCCAAAGAAGGTTAGAGGGTTTAGGAATTTTCAGAAACAAGGTTTGAACTTATAAACGAAACTATTCAAGTTTTGAAAACTCAAACTCGTTTCTCACACAATAAAACTATGCAATTCAACATGGATGCAACAAACATATTTTACAACCTATGGTTCATTTACTTCATTTAGAAAAAATATATTTATTTCCAAATAATTGTACACACTTTCTAATTAATTCTAATAAATTTTAGAAGTATTTTAAAAACCAAGCAAAATTACAACTAGGCTGTTACATCAACATTGTGGACACCTACCAATCGGTGTGAGCCAGTCGGTGATATTCATTCTTCAAACTGAGAGTGCCAAAAACATGTCACCGGCATCTGGTGCACACTAGATAATATTGTGATTTACTTTTTCAACTTAGTAGCGATGCACACTTGAATTCCTCTACCACCAACTAATCCGATGACAACATTATTGACACTGATTTAGTCAGTAACCCTGTCCAGTGCATTCTAATTATGCAAAACTTGTCTAATTTAGGTTGTTTGAGTTTTGTTGCTTCTTCTTGTGCCTCTTTTCACAAGTGTGCTTCACACCCAATTCAAGGACTCATCTAGCTAGGTGAAGCTACTACTCTTCGCGCCCCTCCTATAGTACAGCCAAAGGAAAGAGGAAAACATAAACTACTCCAAGTGTCTCAAGTCCAAACAACATTTGTAAAACGCTTTTCCTTAGCCTTCATGCATATCTTTTGAACCAATACAATATCAATCATATGATGGGGGCTAAGAATACCATAAAAGCCCATCATTTCACTAATTTATTGTGTGCTGCTAGAAAACACGTTAGTCGCAATGATAATGTTATCATTAATCATCGAAATCCAATTAGGAGCCTAGATGCTCTTTCAGATGAGACTGATCCTTCTCTCTAAATGTGGTAGATGTTTTCCTCTATCCAATTAGTACATAATTTCAATAAAATAGAGAAGGGGTATCCTTCGGAATCTTATGAAATTTTTCATTCCACTTGGGCTCTAAGTTTGGTAGCAAAATGGATCCAGCCTTTACTTTTAAATTAAATAAGATATTTAGATGGAAATACAAAGAAATTGCTTAACTACATCAATCACACAAAATTCAATACAAATTTACCCATCATTTATTTCTTGATGTAGGACATGCATACATGGTTGATGCAGCCATGACATCATTTATTAGAGTACTTCATGAGATGACGAAGGAACACTGAAGCTAACACCAAATTTTGTTGTTTATTTAGCTTCTTCAATGCTACCACTTGAGGTGGTCGACATGGTGAGGTCTTCATCATTCTTTAACTCCAATGGATCTGGTTGAGCGTTGATTGCAGGAACAAGGTTGTCTTTAGGGATCTGGAAGGCTTGATCCCTTGGTTTGGTCAAAGGATCCATTGCACCATTTTCTTTTAGTGTGGATGTTGCTGCAAGAAAATGAGATTCCTGAAACAAAAGAAAATGGAAAATTAACATCATGTGTTGAATTAGTCAAATTAATGCCATCGGAGAGGAATTGAGTTTTTGAAAGTTACCATATGAACCTGATGTAGCTGGGGCGCATTACTCGACATGGATGCCTGAGTATGATTTGTCTCAAGCCTCTGGAGAACATCATTGAGGAAGACATATGACTCTTTAGAATTAATGGCCTCATAGATATCTGATTCAAGTATGGTACTAGAGCGGTCATGGGATTTGGCACACATCCAGGCACGGAGTGTAAGTTCTTGGATGAATATCTCTAGGACCTTTGTCAGGCATGATGGTGTTTCGGATGATATCATTAAGCTACCTTGGTTATCTCTTATGATTTTTGCAACATAGCTCATGGGTAAAATGTGATTGTCGAAGTTCATTGTGTTCTCTATGTCCTCCACAGTCTTCCTCCAGAACTCATCAAGTTCTTTTTGTTGTAGTGATGTCAAAGGTGTTGGTGGCAATCCATGCAACTCTTGTGGATGTCCAAATCGTTCTTTTGATCCATTTGACATAACTTCGCACCTATATATTCAAAGTTGTCGATACACATATACTCCATTAGGTGCTATTTAATTTGTATAGTTAATGACATACGGTATCTCCAAAAAATACAATTAAAATGGTGACAATTGAGAAGCTACTTTACAAATAAAGAACAATAACACTCAAATAGAAAGAACAATAACACTCAAACTAATTATCGGCTCTCACCCATCCAAGAAAAGATTTCACCCATCAAAATAAAGATTTCACCCATCAAAAAAAAAGATTTCACCCATCCAAAAGAAAATTCACTTGTAAAATTAACAAGGTAGATCTATTACCTTACTAAAGCCTCCACCAACTTCTACTTGTAATTGTTGATCAAATAGTCAAGTAATTGATATGAGAGCCACAATGCCCTGGGTGGTTTATATAGGGTAGCAAGTAGCCTTTTTAGCAAGTGGCCAACTGTATGTCACTTCACCAGAGGAAAGCATGAGCTGTCCATATTCGGTGGTCATGTCGTATCCTCAAGCTTTTGATTAAAGGATAAAACCATATGCTCTAAGTTTTAGATATATCCTCCAGCTCATTCTTATCTAGCCCTTTGAAACTGAAAGACACCAGGGGAAAGCATTTAGTATTGTTTGTTTTCGGCGGTAATGTCGTATCCGCAAGCTTTCCATTAGGCGTTGGGTGATCATGTCGTATCCTCAATCTTTCATTTTAGAAAAAGTAGTTAAAACCTAAAAAGTTCCAAAAAATTTGAAGTTCTTAGAGGATCAAGAGCCGTGCGGAGATCATGAGTGTTTGCTGAATGCTCATGTGAAATTGAAGGGCACTATGTTTGGAGATAATTTTGTATCCCCAATCTTTTGGTAAGGCACAAAATAAAACCCATGAAGCTCTAAAACTCAAAAAATGGTGTAAGATATATCCTCCAACTCATTCTTAGCCGATCATTATTGCTTACAAGCTTTTCACCAAATGAGAGCCTTGTGGACATTATGAGTATTTAACGAATGGTCATTTGAAACTAAAGGGCATCGGAGGAAAGAATGTAATGTTGTCCACGTTCAATGACCATGTCGTATCCTCAAGCTTTCCATTAGGTATCGGGTGATCATATCGTATCCTCGAGCTTTTCATTTAGACAAAAAAAACCTAAAACCTACAAAGTTCCAAAACTTTTAAACTTCTTAGATAGTTAGGCATGTCCTTCACCTTATGCTTATCCGATCATTGTCATTGACAAAGATTTTAATAGGATTGAGAGCCTTGTGGATATCATGAGTATTGAATAAATGCTCATGTGAAATTGAAGGATACTAGAGGAAAGAAACCCCATGAAGCTCAAACACTATAAAGGTTGTTAGATATATCCTCCAGCTCATGCTTTTCTAATCATTGTTTGCTTACAAGCTTTTTACCAGACAAGAAGCTTGTGGACATCATGAGTATGTAACAAAAGGTCATGTGAATCTATACGAAACCATGTAATTATGTCCATGTATGGTGACCATGTCATATCCTCAAGCTTTCGATTCAAGCATCTTTCATTTTAGACTAAACAGTTAAAACCTACAAAGTTCTAGAATTCAAAGTTCTTATATGATTAGGAGTCTTGTGGAGATCATGAGTATTAATAGAATGATCATGTGAAATTTAAGGACACTATGTTCGGTGATAATTTTGTATCCTCGAGCTTTTGGTAAGGCACAAAACAAAATCCATGAAGATCTAGAACTCTAAAGGTTGTAAGATATATCCTCCAGCTCATTCTTAGCTTATCATTATTTCTTACAAGCTTTTCACCAAATCAGAGCCTTGTGGACATTATGAATATTTAATGGATGGTCATTTGAAACTGAGAGTACTAAAGGAAAGAATGTAATGCGTCGTCCATGTTCGGTGACCATGTCGTATCCTCAAGCTTTCCATTAGGCATTGATGACCATATTATATCAAGTATCCTATAGCTTTTTCATTTAGACAAAAGAAAATAAAACCTAGAAAGTTCCAAAATTTTTAAAGTTCTTAGATATATCCTTTGCCTTATGCTTATCTGATCATTGTCACTAACAAAAGATTTTAATAGGATTAAGAGACTTGTGGATATCATGAGTATTGAATGAATCCTCATGTGAAATTGAAGGATACTAAAGGAAAGAAAACCCATGAAGCTCAAAAACTACAAAGATTGTTACATAGAGTATATCCTTCAACTCATGCTTTTTTTATCATTGTTTGCTTACAAGCGTTTTGCATGATGAGAACCTTGTGGACATCACAAGTATGTAATGAAAGGTCATTTGAAACTATAGGAAACCATGTAATTGTGTCCATGTTTGGTGACCATGTTCCTCATGCTTTCAGGTCAATCAATAGGTGATCATGTCCTATCATCTTGTCATTTTAAAAAAAAAGCCTATAAAGCTCTAAAACTCTATAGGCTTTTAGATATATCCTCCTGATAATGCTTATTTTCAGTCATTGTTATTTACAAGCTTGTGGAGAGAGCCTTGTGTCATGTGAAACTTAAGGATAGGAAATGAAAGAATGTATTATTCATTGGGTTAGGTAATCATGTTGTATTTGCAAGCTTTCAATTAACAAAACTAAAAAAACTCTAAAATTATAGGTATTTTTAAATATATGCTCTAGCTCATACTAATCTAGTAATTGCAACCATATGAGAGCCTTTTGGACATCATGAGTACTTAATGAATGGTCTTGTGTAACCAGAGGACACAAGAGGAAAACATGTAATAATAATGTTTGTGTTCACTATAACTTCATAACCTTAAGCTTTTTATCCAGGAAAAATAAAATGAAACACTACAATATATGCATGCATTTTAGTGTTTGGATTCACTTTCTTTTGTTGCTATGACAAATATTGATGAGGTATAAAGAGTGACAATGTGATTTCTTAGTAGTGTGATGATTACAATAGCTTTTATTCACCCTATTATATGGATCATGCTTGTATTGACATGCCACCCAATTGCACCCATTCAAATATGTACTATCTATAGCACTTAATTACAAACTATTCTACCTCTTCAACTTGGAGCAAATGGAGGTTTGAATTAGCTTGGAATGACACTCAGAGGCATCAACAGGTGGGCAAATGGAGGCTTGAATCGACTTGGGAGGGGCACTCGAAGTCATCAGGATAGGAATGAAATCAACAGGATATGGAATTTAGGAAGGTAAAGGGACGCAATGGGACGGGAAGGGTAATGGTACTTTTTTTTACAGAAGTCAGCAAGGAAGCTCCAACCTATTTTTATATAATTTTTTATTCTAGATCTATTTAATTCGCTCCCACAAAGAGTCGAACTCAAACCTATTGTATTCTACTTAGGTGCTCTAACCACTAGGCTAGAGATCCTTTCACTATGATGGTAAATTTGCTATGGGACATCATAGAAATGTAGCATTTGTCGGTGGATATTGTTCGATATTGGTTTTGCTGACGGACAACATTCCTTTGCGCCTATTTACTCGTAGACACCAAAAGAAATAAAATATTATTTTTCTGCCAATGAAGAGTCAATTTTGCCCTCGCAAAAGTGTGGCCTACCAGTCAGTTCTCGCAATTCGAGGTCAAGATGATCGCCAAGCTCAACACATGACCGAGACATGGCACATGCATCCCCATTGGCGTCGCGGACACACCCCCTTACTCCCGCCTTCGCGCGCGCCGTCAGCATAGCCCAGGCGCTCCATGGCCGTCGGCGCGGTCTCCAGCTCCTCGGCCATGTTTCACGGTGAGGACTGCAGTCGCGCGGCTCGTGCTGTTCGAGGGCACGATGGCGGTGGGACGAGGCCGCGGGAGCCTGCGCTGTAGCAGTCGCAGGCAGAGGCAGGGCCGACATGTGCGGCGCGAACGGAGGCGTGGCGCCGCCCGCCGCCAACGGCAGCCTGCCCAATGGCAGATCTCGCAGGATCTGGTGGGGTCCGCATGGGCAATCGGCCCGCCATACTTGCCATTCGAGGACTGTCGCCGAAGGATCAGCGTCGGATTGCGGAGCATGAGTTTTGCGTCGCCATTTTGCTTAGGCAGCGGTTACCAGGCTGCGCGCGTGCGTTTCCTTTTTCATTTTTTCCTACGGGTGGGATTTACGCTAAGGGTACACCCGTCATTTTGAAATCTACCTCTCAGAAAATAATATTTTAATAGCTATGGTGCCAATAATAGCAAATAGTCAAAATTCTATGATGTCCACCAGCAAAAATGCATTTGGGTGGTGTCCACTAGCCAAAATCAACGTTAAAGGATTTCCTCTGGCAAAATTTCCATGACCCTAATGCCTGATCTAAGGATTTATACTCCCAAATTGGGCCAAGGAATAGGCCCCGCCGCCCCGGGCTTCAATGATTGCCCATATTCCAAAATTCGTTTTTCTTCTTTTACTAGCACAAATAGGAAATGTGCCCGTGACTAGCAAATTTTGCACCTAATGGCATTTGTGCAGTCGAGCAGTTTATGGCCCAAACAGAGAGAACGAAAACACCTGATGTACCGAGAATATTCCTACAATTTCAAATTTGAATCGTCAGTTGACTTCTTGTTTGAAATACCTTGTACACCACTGAAGAGAATGCTTCTAAAGAGTATAGTGTGGCCCTCCATCAATAAGAGAAATCATGCGCATAATTATGCTGATAATAACCTTTAGGAGAAGAAATACTTTCAAAAAGCGAACAAGCTGACATAATCAGCACGACTAATATAATCAGAGAGCCGGAGCTGATGAACACTGTATCAATCATCTCCAAGAAGACGGGGCCTATTTCTTAGGGCACGTACAACGGTCATTATTAAGCTGTCTACATGTTGCCATGTCATCGTACCTACGTGGAAGCAATTAAATTAGGGGGGAGAAGAGGCTCGTGCTCCGAGAACTTAATCGCCGGGCGAGCCCTGTTGTACCGAGTGTTGCCGGCCGTCGACGAACTCCACCCGATCCCATACGGCGCGCAGAAAATCAGCCATGGAGGCAACCATGCCACAATTTCTTCCCTCCTAGTTTCGATGAAGCGGCGTTGCAGGAGCAGAAGAGTGCAACGGCGGCGGGGAACGAACGGGAGCAGCAGATGATGAATCTCTCTATCGCCATCTCGTCCAGGGCAGGAATTCCATGCCACTGCTCTCCGGGCCGGCGCCGCCTCCCTGGGCCCTGGCCGCTCCAAGACGTCGGCGCATCCTCTCCGTGTGTTCAATCGTGCTGCACTGCTGCTCCACCAGGCCAGCCCCCTCCCCATCGCTGCATTATTCTCATAAAAACAGAATGATCCCACGAATGGGTCCATGGGGAGCGATGGGAATCGATGGAATTTTCACTCCATCATGTAGATCAGGTAGTCAATTGCTTCCTTCCTAATCGCTGGAATTATGTGTGGTAGCTGTTCATGTTCTTTCTCTTCTTTTCCCCTCTTGTCAAATCCTTGATTTATTCAGCAAGTTCTTTCTCTTCTTTTCCCCTCTTGCCAAATCCCTGATTTATTCAGCAAATTGGAGGAATGGTACTGTGGCATATCAGCTAGCTCAGGGACTTAAATCTACCGCTGGCGGTGTTCCTGATGGTGGCATCCTCAAGGTTCAATCCAGCAGGATGGTAGGAGTTCGATCAATCCATTCATCTGTGCGTCTTCAAGCTCTGTTTCTTGAACTGATTGAAGAACACATTTGCTCGGAGTTTTGAGCTTATAGCTTCCGTATTTACTTGGCCATGTTACCTTTGCCCTTGGAGTACGTCAATTGTTTAATTATCAGGAAGAACGACAGATCACAAAACTCCTGTGATTTTCTGACACTCAAAAAATTGTTAGATAGCTTCAATTTCTGGATACATGGTTAGTTTTTTTATCACTGTTGCTTTGTTGGGCTCTGGATGGTGTTGACTAAAGGCTCGGGATGGTAGCTTCAAACTATTTCAAACTACTGGATGGTAGCTGCAAATTATCTATCGTATCTAGTTTAATTGAATTTGCATGATGTGAGCTGATGCTCTTCATTGCAGCTGCATCTTTCTGTTATAGCTAGGTACAACAGAATAGCATACAAAGATCAAATGCATATTTCATCGCCGTGAGATTTGTGCCATTGCATGAATTAAATAGCACAGACAGTCTAACAGACCGTTGAACATGGCCTTAGGCGTGACGACAACCCATTCTGCCTCTTGCTAACGGGCCTAAGAGCATATTCAGCATTTTGTTTTATAAGCCTAGTAGAAGTTATAACTATATAACTGACGAGTTACTGCAGATAAAGTACGATTTGGATGGTTTGTTTTACGCAAGTAACAAAACAGACCTCCTGAATTATGGCTATCCTAAACGTGCTTGACCACATTGCATAAAACCCAATTAAGCACAGAACCACTCCCTATTCAATGCCGATAAACTGCAAGCAAACCTGAAAGCCACGCGCTAAACCAACAATACATAATAACCAATGTTTGGTCACCACCATAAACCAAATATACAAAAACTAGCTTCTCAAAACAAAATAAATCCACTCAATAAATGATAGGCAATTATACTACATCAAATCAGTAAAAGATGTTCCAGCGTACCAGGCAACAGTAACTCGAAAGCACATTATGGATCCAAAGAGGGAGGAAAAACAGCATTGTTCATTAAAAGGCCTATCCTTTGCTTGTCAAGGATTCATAGCATTTGCAGATTTTCAAGAAAAAGTACCTCATCTGATAAGCACCACTAAGCAGATCCCAGAACCAAATCAATGGTATGTGTAAAAAACAAAAACAGTGGATAGAATTAATCGAATTGATGTTTGCTAGGATGCCTATACCACTAAACCATGAAGGTCAGTGAGTGTGAGCATCCACAGGCAATGGATATAGGCAACAGGGAAAAAAAGGAAACCAAACAAAGTATTGGTGACCTCGGCAAAGTTGCCTCAAAAATCACAATGATAATTAGGAACAACACTACTAAAAGAAACTAATTCCATTCTTCATGCATGAAAAGGCTAAACGATGACACACAATTTGGCTAAAAAATAAAGCAAAATAGGAGCTCACAGTCAAGTCATACCAGAAAATGAGATAAACAAATTGATTGCAAAAAGTCACAAAAAAGGAACAGATTATGTGGGGGCACAAAAGAACATTTGAGAATTCAAAATGTAAACAAAAGCAGCATTAAAATGTTTGCCAGGATGCCTACCACTGAGCCATGAAGGCCAGTGAGCATGAGCATCCAGGCAATGGATATAGGCAACAGGGAAAAAAAGGAAACCAAACTAACTATTGGTGACCTCGGCAAAGTTGCCTCAAAAAATCACAATGGTAATTAGGAACGCTATTAAAAAGAAACTAATTTCAGTCTTCATGCATGAAAAGACTAAACTATGACAGAATTTGGCAAATAAACGAAAATAGGAGCTCACAGTAAAGTCATACAAGAAAATGAGATAAACAAATTGATTGCAACAAGTCACAAAAAAGGAACAGATTATGTGGGAGGCACAAGAACATTTGAGAATTCAAAATGTAAACAAAGGTGGCATTACAAGTTTCAATAGCTGGAAGTCAAGTGTTCTTTTACTAGACAATGTTGGCAAGGATGCTCATCCATGAAACCAGATACTGGATAGGATTAGTTGAAACATCCAGCAGCAACAGTAATTTTGGCAACAGGGAAAAAAAGGAAACCAAATTTATTGTTGGTAACCTCGGCAAAGTTGCCATTCAAGTAACAGACATTTCTATCAACAGTAAAACATCACCACTTACTTAACACACCAAAAACACTACTACTAAGCATAGATAACACACTGAATAAAATGGGAAATCAATCAGATTAACAAATAACAATGACACGTACATTGGAAAACAACTTTCACAACATCATGTTGCGCCTGACTAGACAGACCAAAAGCAAACATTGATACCGTAGATGTTTAGGTAAAAATCAAAGCAGAAGGCATTTGAACTATCCATTATAAGGCAGCATATGACAAAAGGGGAACAGAAAAGAGGATATTCATCAAGCTAATAACGGCCTCCGCAAGGACCTAAAACTAAAATATAGAAACAATAGGTTGCATGTAGATATGATTAACCTGAACTAGCAACCCTCCAAACTGTTGCGCTTACAGATTAGGAAGGGAATCAGGATGAGTTGGATCACATGAACAAGTTGGGCCTTGAAGCCTTGAAGGTAGTCTTCAGCTTCCTGGTTGGTGGTCTGATCTTGCGCGACACAAGAGGGAACTTGATCTTGGCATTGTGGAACTGCTTGGTGTTGTCCCTCTTGCAGAGCTTGAAGTGGACCGTTGCTGTCTTGATGATTTGGATGCAGGGGGCCCTCACACGATGACGGGAGGCCATCTCATTGTACATCTGCTCCACGGCACCATTCAAGGTGGTGTCACGGTACTCCTTGTACATGTTGTGGTAACCTGTCCTGCTCTGGTAACGCAGCCAGATGCCGTAGTTCTTGATTGTGGTAGGATTACGCTCAAATATCTGAAAAATATCAACAATGTTTAGAAGTATACTTTACAAAGAAAACAAATTCTACATCAAGTGTTAAGGGCTAACAAGTGCTACACTGGATGAACATGTAACATTCAAATTTTTTACAATTTTGGGCAGCTGAAGACTTTTAGGATTGCAAGCACATCCTCATCCAGCTCTATTACAGCTGTAACATCTTGCATCTAGTGAAAGTACCACCAAGAAGACCCACTCAACAACAACCAAATACTTGAATCAGCTTGTCATTAACTATAATATTAAGCTACAGTATCAGACTACTGCACATCTCATTGCAAAGTCTGATCAACAGGGTCCGTACAAATAGCAGGTAAGGTAATACACCAAGCATTTATCACATATTTGCAATATTAAAAGCATTCGATCCACACGGATTCAGAAAGCATGGCAGCATTATCGGTAAGAGGTGAACGGGCTGTACCTCGTTGATGGCGAGAACCTGGCCATTGCTCTTCTTCACCTTCTTGAGCTTCCTCAGGAAATACCTGCGCGCACACAAGACATTGTCACACCAAAGCAACAATCAGAGAGACATGGCATCACCACGAGAGCGCAACTGCACAATGCACTGACCAGAACTTGGATTTGGCGCGGACCTCGTTGGTGGCCCAGAGCTTCATGCGGTAGATCTTGGGGTGTTCATCGCCGGGGGTCGGCAGCGCGCGACCCACCACCTGGTACTGATGGAACTGCGCGCTCCAAACAAATCACACAAACGCGACCGAGGTCAGCACCCACGCTGGGAAGAGCATGTACGCTCTAGATCGAAAGGAGCGCGGAGAAGACGGCGGCAGGGAAGAGAAGCTTACCCTGTGGGCGACCATTTCGGCGAGCTCGCAAAGGCAGAGGCGGCGGCGGCGAGGAGACCTAAACCTAAGAGGGGGGAGATGGCGGCCGACAAGGGAGGACGAGGCGGAGGATATTTATCGATGACGAAACCCTAATGGGCCAGGCCATTTTTTGGGCTTCATTTATTCGTTCCATTCAGTCAGTGTCGGTCGTGCATGGGCCGATGTAATTTCGGGCCGTTCGCGCGCTTCGATAGGCTTATGTATGTTTGTCACAAATGAAAGGATTTCAGCTCAATAAGGTTGAAAAAGCCTACTTCATCCATCCTAGGAAATTATCTAACGGTTCCAAAAAATTACAAAATTTCACATGAAACAATATATGTTCTCTACTACCTATACAAAAAGTTTTGTAGTCAAAACAAAACTCGACAGTCACTCTAACTCCAATTCTTATTGAATCCTTCTCAATGCTACTATTCTTCTTCTGAGATGCTTCGGTTTGTAAACATTGTATGTGACGAAATGTACGAAACCTTCTCAATTTTTTTCCACAGCCTCCACGTATGATATCATCACATCATGACAAATCTCATGATTTTTAGACTTCGCTTGCTTTTTTTACAATTTAAAATCATTCGGCCACATGTTCGTGGTCGTGTTTCCTAAACAAAATATTCGAAATTTCTTTTCATTTCGTAGGTCATGTCTCAAATTTGGATAAATAACATGAATATCATTTTTCTACTCATTTTATTCTATAATTTGAATCACTTGTAGTTCAAATTTGACTTATACCAAAATTTTGCTTGAAATACAATTAATTAAATAAATATAGCAAATAAATCCAAAAATATACCAAATTTTAACATGGAGTACCACATGTTGTATGTGGGGAGTAGAAAAATTTTCAAGGTGAAAAGAAGAAAAAACTTATTTTTTTGCTGAGTGTCAAAAAAAACACTCGGCAAACCCCCCTCTTTGCCGAGTGTCTTTTTTGACACTCGGCAAAACTCCCTCTTTGCCGAGTGTTTTTTTTTTACACTTGGCAAAGAGGAGGGTTTACCGAGTGTTTTTTATTTGCCGAGTATTTTTTCGTTGCCGAGTGTTTTTAGGTTGGAACTCGGCAAAGAGCTTGTTCGCCGAGTGCTCGAAAAAAAAACAATCGGCTAAGAAAAAACACTCATCAATTTTTAGCTTTCCCGTAGTGTTATATATATATATATATATATATATATATATATATATATATATATATATATATATATGACACTGAATAGACAGCTAGGAGCTAGCCCAATTTTTTTTAATTCAGTATGTAAAGGTCAAAGACTAGTCCAATACGGAATAAGATAGCTTGGGACTGAAAGTGAAATGGAATCTTATGGTTGGCTATATGAATAATACCTTATCAACTCAGCCATAAAATCTTGGGATGACACTGACACTGACACTAACATCTCAAGCACTATAGGCCATAAAATCTCTTCAACCTCCTGCCTGCAACTTCCCCAGAAGAAGAGTTTTATGTACAGAGAACTCACATTGGGGATACATTAGCATGGCTACAGAGCTCAACAAAGCAATGAAAGGGAGCCTTTGCCACGACTTGGTGACTGGGCTCGATGCTGCCGACGTGTGGGAGGTCTATGGAGGCCTCCTTGTTGGGAATTTGATCCCCAAATTGCTTCCTGAAGTGTTCTCCAAGGTTGAGCTTGTAGAGGGAGATGGTGGAGTTGGAACAGTCTTGCTTGTCACCTTTCCTCCAGGTTAGAACCTGAACAAATAAGCTTCCGTGAGGTAATGTGATCTCAGCTCCAACTAATTTTGTTTTTTGTGAATCATTTTTTAGGAACTCCAGGATCAGAAACTATGGAAGAAAAGTTCATCAAGGTCGATAATGAAAACTACATCAAGGAAGCACTAGTAACTAAAGGAGGTTTTCTAGACCATGGATTTCAGAAATACTTGGTACGAATTAAGATTATAGGAAAAGGAGAGAAAACATCTATAATAAGATCAACAATTGAATATGAAGTTGATCACGAGCATGCAAGCAACCCGCCTGTTCCCAGTACCAGTGGTTTAGCTGCTATTGCTGAGGCCATCACAAAATACATCAAGGAGCAGAAGGCCCTTGAGTAAGCTCCCAAGTACTAAACTACGAAAAGAAAAGAACCATGTCATGTATAGGTTTGATTGTGAAGATAGCATATATCAAAGAATAAATGGCATATGGTAGTGAGCAAGTTGAAATTGTGAGTGCAACTCATGCAATGTAAAATAAATGTAAGTTATGTGACACAAAATCAATTATTGGAGAAATTTGGACTTCGTGTCAGTGCTGTCAACATTTTCTCCAAAGAACGGTGTTCATTACCTCACTGCTATTTCACTAGTTTAGGCCACATGACCCAAACCTCATGAATAAATCCCATCGGTTTAACTTTGGAGCAGATTAGTTCAGAATAGGATAAGATACATCTCCAAGCTAGTGAAAGCGGAATGGCATCTTAGGATTCGAGTATATCATGTAAATGATAGCTTTTGAACTGAGAATTTCTGATTGGCACTCTTGTTGCATTCTTAAAGTAACACTGACACCTCAATTTTAACTGTAAATTCTCATTTTGCTACTGCCTGCAAAACTTCCAAGAAGGTTAGTATAGCACAGAGGGCTTGCGTGGTGAGTTCCTTAGCATGACCAGATGCCACAAATGCAATGTAAGGGTGATTTCTCCATGAGTATAAGAAGTAGTTAATTGCAAAGAAACTTTGTAGTTACAGAGGGGCTTTTCTGGCCTAAATATTTGCTACAGGATCTCCTGCCAAAAAGAAGGCTAGAAGCAATGAATTCAAAAGAGGATAAGATATGGCTTCGACTGAAAGTGAAATGTCATCTTGTCGTTTACTGTATATGAATAGTATACATATTAATTAAATTTAGAATTCTCCGCTGACACTCCTCGTAGTCTTGGTGACACCGACAAGCTCTTTTACAGTACACAATACTAGGCTATACTAGTGTTAAAAAGTAATCCGACGGTGAAGATTAATTGTACACTACTGAAACCTTCACATGTGGTATGGGTAGTATACATGAGTAGTTTTGGTAGTATAAAGGTATCATGGTAAAAGAACACAAATGGCATCACTATAATTTTATTTTTGACACTAGCATAAATTTTAAAAGACCATTCCATTTGAAATATCACTTTTTATAATGTAATAATTACTCAATTATCTATAATAATAAATAGTTAGATCTAATATATATACTACATACTACTAAGTAGTAGAGCTCGACAATGACACCTCAAGATCTTGGCCATAAAATCTCATGTTGCTCCTGCCTGCAACTTCCACAGAAGGAAAGTCTGCACAGATAACTCACATTAGGGATACCTTAGCATAGCTACAGATCACCAAAGCAATGAAAGGGAGCCTTTGCCATGAGTACGAGACTGAACTTCCAGCTGCCGATGTGTGGGAGGTCTATGGAGGCCTTCTTGCCGGGCAGTTTGTTCCCCAACTAGTTCCTGTAGTGTATTCGAAGGTTGAACTAGTAGAGGGAGATGGTGGCGTTGGAACAGTCTTGCTTGTCTCCTTTCCTCCGGGTTAGAACCGTACCTGAATACATGAGCTTCCATGAGGTGTGATATGATCTCAGCTCCAACTAATTCCTTTTGGTGATTCATTTCGCTAGGAACTCCCGGGTCTCGTACTTTCAAAGAAAAGTTCATCAAGATAGATAATGAAAACTACGTCAAGGAGGCACTAATAATCGAAGGAGGCTTTCTAGATCGTGGTTTTCAGAAATATTTGATACGAATCGAGATTATTGGAAAGGAAGAGAAGACATCCATAGCAAGATCAACCGTTTGAGTATGAAGTTGATCATGGGCATAAAAACAACCCCCCTGTTGCCAGTACCAGTGGTTTAGCTGCTATTGCTGAGGCCATCACAAAGTATATCAAGCAGAAGAAATCTCAAGCTCTGGGACAACTTTCAGAAGAACAAAGCATCCAACTGAATTGAACGCAAAACAAGTTGGAGCAAAGCCCCTTCTACTTCTTATTCACTATGTTACTATCTATGTCGCGAATGTTGCTTCAACTTATTGCCCTGCATACTGCCATACTTGCACAGGCATGCATCTACATAAATATAAACAAATGGTGAGAAGGTACCTTGTTTGCTTTAGGCGTGAAATTTTCACAATAATAGTAACACATTTTTTCTTGTCTTTTTTTGACATACTGTTGCTTAACCTACAGCCGCTCTACTCTTCCACAATCATGGGCCATGATTGGAATTCACCCAGACAACAATAGGATTAGCTCTACATTTCACAACCATCTAAAACAACCATTGCAGCGCCCAAAATTACTGTGAAATTCATTCAACTCCATCACGAGAGTTCACAGGGAATTAAGGAAAGAGCGAGAGGGTGACAATTTACCTGGAGCAAGCCCCATACAGTTCCCGAAATAGCTCAAGTGCGTGGCATGGCTGCCGGCCGGATCCATGGAGCTGAGGTGGTGCGGGGACAAGGGGTTAGTCGAACAGGGGTGACAAGAGAGGCGTGAGAGTATGGGAGGAGAGCTAGATGCGATAAACAAAGCTTATGGGCGTGATTGGATGGCTGGGCCTCCTCAACCTTCCCTGCATCCGTGAGCCAGGCCGCCCGATGCCAGGCCGCCCCTGGCCGGTTGCATGCAACGCAACATGATTGGTTGCATGCACGTATGGATACAGGTTGCTCCGAGTTGCTGTTTGGTCCAAGTTGCTCTGCTGCAAAGCTAGCACTCCAGCAGCTTTTCTCCTCTGCATGCTTTCCCAAGAGGCTCATTCTTGCACCGCAGGAGCCAGGCTCGCTGGAAACAGCCGATTCTCACGTTTCCTGGAGCTGGCTGCGGGAGCATCTTTGCACGCCGAGAGCCTGGCTCAGTGGCCGGAGCAGGCAACCAAACTAGCACTCCCTGCATCTCACGTGCCTCGTTCACCTCCATGCACGGAACCAATCAGGCCATATATAACTCACCGGAGACGAGTAGTGACCCGTCGGTGGCTGGAATTGATACGACCAGCACTGTAACATACATATGCGGGGGTTGGGGGATGGGGTTTTGTCTCGAGCTCGCCGATCTAAATCCGTGGTAACGAAAAGCGTCAACTCACAGGATGTAAGAACAGTCAGTTTTGGGAGCCGGCAGTCGACTGAGCAATGACAATAGAGGGAGAGTCAGCGCTGCAGGTGGAACGGCGGTATAGATGATTAGATGGGCCAAGCACAATGAGCGGCCCGAAGCACAGCTCTAACAAGCATAGTACTAATATGATCCAACCTTATGTGACTATTATCTATATAGATGGTAGTAAGCCAGATTGTTTCGCGGGGGTAAACGTCTGCTGGACAAAACTGAGCCTAATGGCCAGGCCGAATTAGGCCAGCTCTTGAGTACAATTTAAAAAAAAGGCAAATTCTATTTGGGATGAAAGTTGTAGATCCAATGAAGTTGAAGATGAACATGTTCAGTCAAATTTGAAAGACTCTGTCGCATATAGTGGAAGTGCACGTGTGGCACGCACTTGATATAAAAAGGGAGTACATACAAGTGTTAATCAGTATGCATGTAAAAAAAATATTAAAGTAAATCTAATTGTAAAAACATCAATATTTCTCATAATCCTTCATGCAGAAACCTACTTGACATTAACATGAAGCTATCATTTAGAGTTAAAAAGGTGATACAAAATACACATTCTATTAATTCAAGAGTAGTGCCACTTAATGCAAGGACTAATTGAGCAGGACAAACAAAAGTTAGTGAAAGAACTGCGGGGGTGGCTTCGGCTTCTAGAGGCGGGAGCTCTGCTGCAGCTTCGTCTTCTGGCGCGGGGTACAACTCGTAGACACCGTCGGCGAGATGCAACTCTACACGAAATGCAAATGCAAGGGTTAGCACTTTAGACGGTTATTTCAACAACAACACTTGCAAGTTTTTAGCCCAGAAGGTTGTAGCAAAGCTACGGATAAAGTGAGGAAGTTCACTTGAGTTGGAGAAGAACAAGGTAAAAGGGTTGGATGGAAAGGAGCTTGTGATCTGACCCTTAGACTAGAGGAATAGATGTGCTGGGGGTGTCACACCCGGTTTTAAGGATAATACCAAGTGCTACCTATATGTATGCCAGGATCAAGTTTCATACATATAGTGACATCATTAGTGAATAACAACAACAGTATCACGTAAAAAGATACAAAGACTTACGAAACCATCAGAGATATACAGCTTAATTATGGAAACGGAGGCTCCAAACTTCACAGGCAATCGACTGGGGGCTGCGTACGCCTAGGACTCAGCACCATCTTCACAACAACTTCATAGCAGCTTCTTCTTCTGAGCAACGTTGTGTATAGCAAGGGTGAGCACTTGTCGTACTCAGCAAGTGTGAGGAGAATATGAATGCAAGGGTTAAACAAGGAAAGGCTGACCGGTTGACTGCATTAAGCATTTTTAGTTGGTCAAATTTTATTAGCACCTAATTACTAAGGTATAAGTATATACCAACCCACAATTAATATAAACATAAATATAAGCCATAAGCATATGGCACAACCAAAACCATAGCATAAACCACAATTTAAATCCATCTTCAAGTATATTACTCATTTGAGGGTCCAGGCCGCTCTTAACCGTGAGCACGGCTGATCGATCAGTTTTACACTCTGCAGAGGTTGCACATCTTTACCCACAAGTCGCGTAAAAGTTCAAAAGAACTTTAGACCCAACCACGCTTGTGCTGATCAGGCACAATACCACACTTCCGAGGTGTGATTGCATAGGGACGCTACGAGGCCTTTACAAAGATTCATTAGTCAGTGGTAACCCGCTAAGGTTTCGGTGTCTGGCGTGCACCACCCATCCCAGGTAAGTTGCAACGACTCAGTCCCCCCTCTTGCCTCATCACGAGTAAGGTCACCCCAGACTAAGGTTTCTAATTAATTAGCCAAGACCAGAGCCATTTAGTCTTGTGGTAGCACTATTTTCCTGGGTGGTCGCTCCATGTTCCAATTAAATATTGTAATCTTGTATTAACAAAAGGTATATCATAAATAGAATAAGTTCATCATGTTGTTCGTTAGAACCACCATAACCCAAGTATAGCAGCTAAGCATAGCTACCCAACAAAAAGGTAAACCCAGGTTGGCAAGGGATAATCATAAAAACTAGGCAAACCTTAATAGGACCCAACAAATTTAATGCAAGCATATGCAATAGTGATTAAACAAAGTTATTGGGACAAAAGCACAAGGACACACTTGCCTTTCTCCAGCGACAAGTTACTTCTTACTGCTCTTCGGCTCTTGCTCTCTTGAAACTCTTAATCTTCAAAGCTTTCGAACAGCGATCCTTCTACTCAAAGCAATCACCGGCACAATCATACAAGCAAACAAACAAATACAACTAAGAGTAGTACACCAAAACAAAAGACATGCTTTAAAAGAGCGTAATAAAAGAACATGGCTCGATTCTAGGATTACGCGGACGCAGGAACGCTTACAACGGAACTATGGTTGAAAAGATAAAGCTATCGAGAGTTTTGAATTATAAAAGAAAGATAAGAGCTACAAGCTTTGTTTATTTTAGTTGAGAAAAGCAATGTAAAGATATTTCAGAGAAATATCCTTAGTTAGAATTAATCAAGTCATATTTATATTTTCATAAGAAAAGATGGTGTAAAGCTTAGTCCAATTTTATTTATAAATATTTGAGTACAATTTATGCAAATTAAACATTTAATTTAAAAATAAGATACATGTAGACATCTAAGTGTATAGCTTTACATCTCGAGTTCAACTAAGTAGATTAAATTCAGAACACATTTATATTTATATTAGCCAAATTAATATTTAATTATGAAAACTCGAGATATAACCTATACAGATTTTATTTAGAAAACAAATTGAATAAACATTAATCAAATTGAATTTAATTTATGAAACGCCGAGGTATAACTCTAAGTGGCTTTTAATTGGAAGAATTATTTAGATAGGCATTAATCCAATTAACTTTAGTTTATGAAAAACCGATATATAACCTAATTGGCTTTTATTTAGAAGAGGGTATGAAGTAGGCATTAATCAAATTAACAATTATTATGAAAAACGATGTTTAACACTAAATAGATTTTATTTAGAGAACAACTCGTTTGTCAGGCATTAATCAATTTTAATATAAATTTTATTTTCAAAAACATGTGTGAAGGAAAACATTACCACTAACGTGTAATTTACATTGTTATGCATCTAACGCAACTTGAACGGATTAAAACGGAGCTAAAACGTAGAATCTATGGGTTAAACAACGTTGCAGGGGCCTAAACGTAATTAACCGTAGACCTCAGGGGTTAGCAAGGAAAATTTGCAAGACACCAGGAATAGTACTCGCAAATAATAGAAATAACAGGGTTAGATCCAAAAGATTGTGAGGCTCGGTTTAAATTCAATGGGACCGGAAAGATCGAGGGGTTTTCTGTGAAGTTGCCAAGACACAAGAAATAAGCTGAAAATTTGAGTTTTCCTCAGGGGCCTAATAGCAAAATCACCAACTCATCTTCAACCTCACGGTTGAACTGCCCGACCGGCCCTCCCGGGCTTCCCGGCGGCGCTGGCCGGCGACGGCGGCCGGGGCCGGGCCAGGCCAGGGGCGCGGCGGCGCTAGGTGCGCAAGGCGCGCCGGCGGCGGCGGGCAGCTGCAGCGCACGGCGGGCGAGCTGGGCGAACCAGGCGGCAGCCATGGTTCTCGGTTGTTTACAGAAACAGAAAAACAAACAGGAGAGAGAAAGATGGGAAAACTGGAAACGAAGCCCGATCTCGCGCATGAACGGCAAAATGGAACGATATCGACGAGGCGAACAAGATGGTATGCTCACCTTCGGCAAGAGATGAACAATGGCGGCGGAAAAGCTCGCCGGAGTTGGGGAAGACGACGGAGCCGACATCGGATTCATGCAATCCACCACACCACGGCGTAGAGCTCGAAGAGAGGAACTCCATGGTGGTGTCGGTTTTCGCCGGAAGTCCACGGTTTCGCCGGAAAAGCTCGCCGGAGTTTGACGAAGACCGAACTTTGACTTCAGATCTACGGAGCTAGGAGATGCAACTCGTAAAAAGGTTTTCAGATCTGAAATCCTCGCGTCGAGACGAATGCGGTGATATATATATACGCCACACTCGGAAAAAGATATTTTCGAGTTGACTTTTTGTTTTTCGGAATTTTCTAAATTTATTTATCTGCGCGAAAACAATTCCAGAAATAGCCGGACTCATTTTCTAAAGCGAGAAAAATACCTCGAAAATTCCGAAAAATCTGAGATAAATCTCAGAGATGGATTGGGATGCAAGGAATCCAAATAAAATACCTGGATCTCGTGAAAAGGATTTTAGAACCTTCCAAAAATTGGATTTAGCTCTAGAAAAAGGAGAATAAATTCCAGAAAAAGATGGAAAATCCTCACAAGGGTCTGGGCAACGTCTAAACGCATTTTTCAAACTTTTGCACTCAAGAAACACCAAGATGCAGCGACATGAATGCACAAACATAGAACAACATTATTTAATTTAGAAAAGCAAACAATTATTTTTCCTATACTAAATTTCCTGTAAAGAAAAATAAATGTTGAGAAAATTATTGTTTATTTATTCTTTTTATTCACATCCTGAAATTCGGAAATTTCATGGTGTGAGACGAAGACCGAACTTTGACTTCAGATCTACGGAGTTAGGAGATGCAACTCGTAAAAAGGTTTTCAGATCTGAAATCCTCGCGTCGAGACGAACGCGGTGATATATATATACGCCACACTCGGAAAAAGATATTTTCGAGTTGACTTTTTGTTTTTCAAAATTTTCTGAATTTATTTATCTGCGCGAAAACAATTCCAGAAATAGCCGGACTCATTTTCTAAAGCGAGAAAAATACCTAGAAAATTCCGAAAAATCTGAATCTCAGAGATGGATTGGGATGCAAGGAATCCAAATAAAATACTTGGATCTCGTGAAAAGGATTTTAGAACCTTCCAAAAATTAGATTTAGCTCTAGGAAAAGGAGAATAAATTCCAGAAAAAGATGGAAAATCCTCACAAGGGTCTGGGCAACGTCTAAACGCATTTTTCAAACTTTTGCACTCAAGAAACACCAAGATGCAGCGACATGAATGCACAAACATAGAACAACATTATTTAATTTAGAAAAGCAAACAATTATTTTTCCTATACTAAATTTCCTGTAAAGAAAAATAAATGTTGGGAAAATTTTAAAATTATGAGAAAATTATTATTTATTTATTCTTTTTATTCACATCCTGAAATTCGGAAATTTCAGGGTGTGACAGGGGGTCCTCAAACTTAACGCAGAGAAGTCCCCAAATGTTTACACATATACCCTTGGGTCTAGGAAAAAGGATACAGCCGAGCCTTCGGGCGAGGCGGAGAAAGGGTCGGCGAAACAGACAGGGTCGGGCGAGATGGAGAAAAGGGGTCAGTCGGATGGATAGGGTCAGACGAGGCGGACAAAGGGTCGGACAAACGGAAGGGGTCGGACGAGGCGGACAAGGGGTCGGACGAACGGAAGGGGTCGGACGAGGCGGAAAAAGGGGTCGGCAGCTTACCTTTGGTTCACAGGTGAAGCTTGGGGTCGGGAAGGAGCAGACTTGGGCGGAGGATGGAAACTCGAAGACTTGGGTAGGCGATGCCCGGCATTGCTCCGGCGATGGCAGCGCTTCTTGTGGAAACAAGCAAGCTCCTGCGCAGCGTGGAGGAGTAAGCGGCGGGGCGGATTGGAAGGGCGGGCGTGGAGTGGAGAGGAGAGTTCCTAAGGGACTTAAGCTGTAGCGCTTTGAGCACGAAACAGAGAGCAAGGCGGAAGGGCAGTGATGGCGAAGGGGACTCCAGCGGAGCTCTGGCATTCCCTTTAATAGCTGCGTGGAAGAGAGAGAAGGTTGGGGTGGCGCGAAGACCGGAAAGAAGTGATCGAGTGCTCTGCCGGGGCGGAGATTGAGCAGCGGTGCGGCGGAGCAGGACTTCGGGGATAACACCGGCGGTCATTGGGCACCAGAGATGGGGCGGCGCAGGCGCGGTTTTGCCGGTGGTTGAGATTTGGTGGAGGCGGGCATCGTCGTGCAGTGGATCTGATGGAAGTGACAGGGGGAACGGCGCTAGAAGCGAGGGCGCTCAGGTGAGAAGACAGGCGGGCTGCAGTCGCGCGGGCGAGCGTGAAGCAACAGACTATCGGGGCGCTGCTCTGACAAGGCAGGAAAAGGACTGTCGTGGCTGGGGTCTGGATTGGCGACGGAGGATTCGTCGCGTAGCGCAGTCCGGGCGGCACGACTGTGGAGGGGCGGCGGAAAAGGCGGGAGGCATCGGGCTCCGCAGCCGGGGGTCCGGCGGGGTGATGATAGGCGCGGGACGCGAGGTGCTGCAGAAAGGGTTGCAGAGGGCTTCCGCTACGATTGGGGATGGGGGCGCGGATATCCATCCGGTCGTGGCCGGCGACGAGGCGGAGCGACGGGTGTCGGAGAAGTTGAGCCACGAGGCGGAGAAGCTCTGAGGCGGGCAGGCTACTCGAGTGCGTCTGCCGCGGGAGATCTGGGAGAAAGATTTTGTGGGTCCACTGGTCAGTCTCGGTTGGTCCACTGCTCAGATTGAAGGGAGGCGTTGTGGGAAGACTTAGAAGGATCCGGCGGGTGAGTTGGGATCGGCGGGGTCGGGACTGGGGGAAAACGGAGAGGGGTCGGATCTCAGGGGTCAGAACCGGGGCTGGAGGTTGAGTACTTAAACTCAGGAAAGCTGAGATGGGGATTAGGGACTCGGATTAAGATTTAACTCATGAGATTTGGGGTCGGTCGTCACAGCCTACCCCCCTTAAAAAGAATCTCGTCCCGAGATTCGGATGTAGAAGTAACCGATGGGGGTGTGCAGTCCTTACCTCCTTGGTTGGAAAGGAAACCTGGGAAAAGCTTGTTCAAGTACTCTTCTGTCTCCCATGTTGCTTCATCCTCCGTGTGGTTTTTCCAGAGGATCTTGTACATTTTCACCACTTGGCGTCGGGTGCGCCTCTCCTTTTGGTCAAAAACTCTGGCCGGGTACTCAACATAGGTTAGATCAGGCTCAATCTGAAGCTGCTCCTGCTCTAAGATCTCGGCTGGGACTTGAACACATTTCTTCAGTTGAGATACATGGAAAACATCATGTATGGCTGAGAGCTATTCTGGAAGTTGGATCCGATAGGCAACTGGTCCACAAATTTCCACAATCTCATATGGGCCAATGTAACGGGGAGCCAATTTCCCTTTTACTCCAAACCGTTGCACTCCTTTTGTCGGGGAGACCCGAAGATACACATGATCACCAATGTCAAACTGCAGGGGTCTTCTTCTCATGTCGGAGTAACTCCTCTGTCTAGATTGGGCAGCCTTGAGATTGGCTTGAATTACCTTCACTTGCTCTTCGGCTTCTACCACTAAGTCAGGACCATAGGTTTGTCTTTCTCCAGCTTGGGACCAATTCAATGGTGTCTGGCATCTTCGACCATACAATGCTTCAAATGGTGCCATCTTCAAACTGGCTTGGTAGCTATTGTTATAGGAAAACTCTGCCAAGGGTAGGCACTTGTCCCAATTCTTGTCGTAATGGATGACACAAGCTCTCAATATGTCCTCAAGGATCTGATTGACTCTCTCGGTTTGACCATCGGTTTGAGGATGATAGGTTGAGCTTCGGATGAGCTTGGTGCCCATGGATGCTTGTAGCTGTTCCCAAAAGCGTGCTACAAACTAAACTCCTCGATCAGAGATGATCATCCTAGGCACACCGTGTAGAGAAACTATGCGGTCAAGGTAAATCTCCGCATACTTCTTGGTCGTGTAGGTGGTGTGGACAGGAAGGAAGTGGGCGGTCTTGGTCAGACGGTCCACTATAACCCAAATGGAATCATGTCACTGCGATGAAAGTGGCAGTCCAACAATGAAATCTATGCTGATATCTTCCCATTTCCAAGAGGGAATGGTTAGGGGCTGCAGGGTACCTGCTACCTTTAGATGACTGGCCTTGACGCGTTGGCAGGTGTCACACTCTGAAACATACCGGGCAATTTCTGATTTCATTCCACTCCACCAGAAGGTTTGACGGAGATCATGGTACATCTTATTGCTGCCAGGATGGATTGAGAACTTGGAGAGATGAGCTTCATCTAGGATCTGGTTTCTAAGGTTGGGGTCGGACACAAAAAGCACTCGGATTTGACCGAACACAAGCTGGAAGAAAACTAGAAGTCCTTAGAACCGAAGAAGAGCCTTTCCGAGCAAGGTTGCTTTTGGGGAGGGTGACTTTACAGATTTTAGCTTATGTCACATGCACGGCCTACCTCGTTCTCAACCAAAACAACTGCCAAAATGGTCTTACGCAGTCAGTGACGATGGCAAGGCAACAATTACATCTCTCCCTATAGTAGCTAGTCGGTTCTAGTAATGTCTCCTAAGCGAGCGCGGTTAGTGTACCTGCAGAAAAACACAACCACATGAACCTTTTGTGCCAGCACCCACGAAAGCGTCCCCAAACATTACCGTTCACTATAGGAACGGCACCCATGCGTTCAAGGCTGCATGGACAGCACAACAACCGTGGAAATAGGTCCCCTTTGAATGGAACCGTATAACCCTTCGCATACTCATGATGCGGAATCAGCGCACGTATAATAGACGTGGCGAACAACCGTGATGATAGGCTCGTTGGAATCAAGCCATACCACTCTTCGTATGAATAAACATACGAAACCTGCGCACGTATGATAAACGTGGGCGAAACAACCACGATGACAGGGTCCTTTGAATAGAACTCCCTATCAACCCTCACATACTCGTGATGCGGACTCGGCACACGTATGATACACGTGGCAAAGTGCTGGAAGGTTAGCAAGATAACCAATAAGTATTAGCCACCTAAAAACAACCAAAAATCCCCTAGGGCCTCTCGTACTAAAGTCATCCTTAACGATCGTACGAGATTTTTCAAAAGGTTTCTTTGCAACTTTTAATTAAAAGAAGTGATTAGGGCCTATTGTGTTCTTTGTCTTGCTAAACAAGCTCTGGTACCAGCTGTGGCGGATCCACCTCGGATTAGCCAAATCGAGGCACGGTTAAGTCGCCTTAACACGTGACGCCGGCCTTAATCAGGCTAACTCGAGATGCCGTCGGATTTCATCCGATTTAACCACTTGAACAGGACTGAGTTAGCAAACTCACACGAAGGTGAGCGGTTTCAGAGAATACAACAAGTCCACTGATTTAACCCACTTAACCATTTAGTTCGGCCATAAAACAAACATCAGAGTTTTACAAGGTTCAAAAGTAAACAACAGAAGGCAAAAACGAGCGGAAGCTACTTCGCCGGGGTCGGACATCCTTGGTGAGGCCAGCCAAGACGTCAGTGATCCCTCTCCTCGCCGTCCGAGGAAGGATCCCACTCGACCGTCCAACCCGGAGGGAGTTGGGGCGGCCAAGTGCCAACAGAAGAAGGCTCGGGAGCAGCAACTTCACCTGAAAAGAAAAGCCACAACAAGGCTGAGCTACTAAGCTCAACAAGACTTAACCGATAGGAGTAAAGCTACTCCACCTTTCTAGACATGCAAGACTCTTTGGCTGAGGGGTTTGTTTGCCAAGAAGCACTAAGTAGATCCTTATTTTCAAGTTTTAGCTCAGATTCTAGATTCATTAACCGGTCTAAGTGAGCACTTACTCTAAGCAAACATAAAACCAACCAAAGGTGTATATATCATCATCAAGACCATGTCATCATCATATTTCTTTCTTACTCAGGGTAGCATAGCGATCAAGCAGTCTCAAACTGTGAGAGGCAGACGAATCGATTCGAGTTCTTTAACCATGCATGGTGAACCTAACCTCACGACATCTGCGCACCACCGAGGGCCGCTTCCTGTGTCGGCCTTCCCCATCAATCCCCTAACCCGTGTCGGGCCCATTTCCTTTGGTGCAATGTTCCACAGACCCGGCCTCTGCCGTTCTGTGACCACACTTGCCAGCACGTGCAGCCGCAGGGGAAACTCCGTTCCAAGGACAATGGGGCGACCACTCACGTTTAGGTTCAATCTGGTACTCGGCTTCCTCATCCCATAATAAGTATGAGGTTAGTACTTTCAAACACTTGATCACAAACACCACCACTGTCGGGCCTTAACAAGTTCCATAGACAGACGGGGCGATCAGCCGACCACCAAAGAGTTAACCAGAACCCTGCCCCGTCCATCGTCCTTATAGTTGTAACAGAAGAGAAACAACCAACTCCTACAAACTCGTGAGTGACAGGAAATCACTCGGCTTTTACCGCTTCCTATTTAAGCAAAGCATCTACTCGGTCCAACAGCTAGTGTTCAGATCAAGGGATCTAAGTTATGCATCTAGGGTTACAAGTGTTGGGATACGAGGTAGGCTACACTAGCGTAAATCAAAATTTCTACCGCGTATAACCAGGAAGAACTGCCGTATAAGGATCACGGGATTACCACTCGACGCACTACTGGTGCGGAAGATGTAGATATGCGTCGATGCAGTGAAGACGATCACGTAGTCGTACGTAGTCGATCAACATAGTCGTACGTAGTCGATCACGTCCAGCAGCTCCTCAGCAGATCGTCCACGTGCAGCAAGATCGCCTCCGGTGCCGCGGCTCGTCGTCGGCTCGTCGTGGCTCGTCGGCGGCTCGTCGATGGCTCGTCCAAGTGCTGCAGGCGCAACACCTCCAAGGTATCCACACGTGCAGGGAGGAAGCGTCGCAAGCCGGACTGCTAGATCCGCGAGTTGCAACAGGCGAGGGCGTGGGAGGCGCGGCAGGTGTGTTTCGCCAAAAGGTGTAAACCCTAGGGCTCCCCCACCCCTCTATTTATAGAGGTTCCTGATGGGCCTATGGATCCGAGGCCCATTAGTACTCCTAAACCTAATCCAACTCGGATCAGATCCGAATTGGGCTTCCAGCCCCTTAAGTGTGTGACCCTATGGGTTCGGATACGTATAGACATGGCCCGAGTACTCCTACTCGGCCCAATAGTCGGTAGCGGCCTCTAGCAAGACGTGCCAACTCCTATACGCACACGAAGATCATATCAGACGAACCATCACAACATAATATACATGCTATTCCCTTTGCCTCACGATATTTGGTCTAGCTTCAAGCCGACCGCTCTTTCTCGATCCTGTGATTCGGAATCCCTTTGTAGGTTAACTCTTAACCGTACGTAGCATGGCCATGCATTTTCGGATCCGATCACTCGAGGGGCCCAGAGATATCACTCTCAATCAGAGAGGGGCAAATCCCATCTTGACTCACCATGTCTCATAGCATGCTTCTTGACAAACCCGAAAGCTACCTTTATAACTACCCTGTTACGGCGTAGCGTTTGATAGCCCCTAAGTAGGTCGATCCACATCTAGAATACATGCGACAATCTCAGGTCTAAGGACAAAGCATATATGTTGTTTAAAGAGAGAACTACTTCTCGTGTTGGGTCAGTCCTAACACATGTCTCCACATGTGTCCACATTATTAGTTCAACATCTCCATGTCCATGACTTGTGAAACATAGTCATCAACTAATACATGTGCTAGTCTAATATTCATGTGTGTCCTCATATGAACTCCGACTAGGGACAACTTTAGAATAACCATACAAGTAAAGAGTTTCACATACAATTCACATAATTGCAAATCAATTCAAGTAGCCTTTAATGGATATTCAATGAACACAATATACAAATCATGGATACAAATGGAATATCATCATCTCTATGATTGCCTCTAGGGCATACCTCCAACAACAAGCAACTCCTATACGTAAATGCACAAACATGGAGAAGAAGGCATGCGCAAGTTTGGGAACCATAGGGGTTTCATGCATCCGGGGCTTGCCTTCAAGCGAGGAGGAAGGGAAGGGGTCTTCTGCGGGGGTGGCTTCGGCTTCTAGAGGCGGGAGCTTTGCTGCAGCTTCGTCTTCTGGCGCCGAGTACAACTCGTAGACACCGTCGGCGAGATGCAACTCTACACGAAATGCAAATGCAAGGGTTAGCACTTTAGACGGTTATTTCAACAACAACACTTGCAAGTTTTTAGCCCAAAAGGTTGTAGCAAAGCTACGGATAAAGTGAGGAAGTTCACTTGAGTTGGAGAAGAACAAGGTAAAAGGGTCGGATGGAATGGAGCTTATGATCTGACCCTTAGAATAGAGGAATAGATGTGCTGGGGGTCCTCAAACTTAACGCAGAGAAGTCCCCAAATCTTTACACATATACCCTCGGGTCTAGGAAAAAGGATACAGCCGATCCCTCGGGCGAGGCGGAGAAAGGGTCGGCGAAACAGACAGGGTCGGGCGAGACGGAGAAAAGGGGTCGGTCAGATGGATAGGGTCAGACGAGGTGGGCAAAGGGTCGGACGAACGGAAGGGGTCGGACGAGGCGGATAAGGGGTCGGATGAACGGAAGGGGTCGGACGAGGCGAAAAAAGGGGTCGACAGCTTACCTTTGGTTCACAGGTGAAGCTTGGGGTCGGGAAGGAGCAGACTTGGGCGGAGGATGGAAACACGAAGACTTGGGTAGGCGATGCCCGGTGGTGCTCCGGTGGCGGCGGCGCTTCTTGTGGAAACAAGCAAGCTCCTGCGCAGTGCGGAGGAGTAAGTGGCGGGGTGGATTGGAAGGGCGGGCGTGGAGTGGAGAGGAGAGTTCCTCAAGGACTTAAGCTGTAGCGCTTTGAGCACGAAACAGAGAGCAAGGCGGAAGGGCAGCGATGGTGAAGGGGACTCCGGCGGAGCTCTAGCATTCCCTTTTATAGCTGCGCGGAAGAGAGAGAAGGTTGGGGTGGCGCGAAGACCAGAAAGAAGCGATCGAGTGCTCTACCGGGGCGGAGATTGAGCAGCGGTGCGGCGGAGCAGAACTTTAGGGATAACACCGGCGATCATTGGGCACCAGAGATAGGGCGGCGCAGGCGCGGTTTTGCCGGTGGTTGAGATTTGGCGGAGGCGGGCGTCGTCGTGCGGTGGATCTGATGGAAGTGACCGGGGGAACGACGCTAGAAGCGAGGGCGCACAGGTGAGAAGACAGGCGGGCTGCGGTCGTGCGGGCGAGCACGAAGCAACAGACTGTCGAGGTGCTGCTCTGACAAGGCGGAAAAAGGACCGGCCGGGGTCTGGATTGGCGACGGAGGAATCATCGCATAGCGCAGTCCGGGCGGCGCGACTGTGGAGGGGTGGCGGAAAAGGCGGGAGGCATCGGGCTCCGCAGCCGGGGGTCGGGCGGGGTGATGATGGGCACGGGAGGTGAGGTGCTGCAGAAAGGGTTGCAGAGGGCTTTTGCTGCGATTGGGGAAGGGGGTGCGAATATCCATCCGGTCGCGGCCGGCGAGGAGGCGGAGCGACGGGTGTCGGAGAAGTTGAGCCACACGGCGGAGAAGCTCTGAGGCGGGCAGGCTACTCGAGTGCGTCTACCACGGGAGATCTGGGAGAAAGATTTTGTGGGTCCACCGGTCAGTCTCGGTTGGTCCACTGCTCAGATTGAAAGGAGGCGTTGTGGGAAGACTTAGAAGGATCCGGCGGGTGAGTTGGGGTCGGCGGGGTCGGGACTGGGGGAAAACGGAGAGGGGTCGGATCTCAGGGGTCGAAACCGGGGCTGGAGGTTGAGTACTTAAACTCGGGAAAACTGAGATGGGGATTAGGGACTCGGATTAAGATTTAACTCATGAGATTTGGGGTCGGTCGTCACACTAAGAGTCTAAGCGTAACAGGCTAACTACTCGGGAAGAGTTTAACAAACAAGAGCTTGACTCGCAATCATGCAGTCTCTTTCTTGTCGCAGCAGCAACTCCTCTCACTTTTGTCTTCTCTTAAGGTCACTACTCTTCTTGAGCAGAACACGCCTTAACTCGTGAAAGCCTCATGTGCATCTGTCACGCCTAAGACCATACGCGTATACGAGAACGATCTCACACACGCAGCAGCAACGGCTACCCAGAGACTGAGAGCCTAAGCGTAACAGGCTAACTACTCGAGAAGAGTATGACCGGAATAAGAGCATGACACAACTTTCATACTGATCACTGAATAAATTTCAGCAGTTTCAAAATCCTACAAATATGCTACATAATGTACGCATTTTTTCTTTCAGGTCAAGCTTTGGCGACGACGCTCGTCGCGACGCCCACTAAGCATGCCTCCAACGGCACAGGCTAGTTCCTGAACTCGGGGGCTAAGCACCAATCAGTACTCCTAATATCTCCAGTGGCTCAGCTAGCTCCCAGGCTCGGGGGCTGGACGCCACAAAACCACTCGACGTGGCTCCAACGACTTACCTGGCGCATAAGCTCAGGGGCTGGACGCCGCAAGACTACTCGAATGATGACCTGAGTGAAGATTCAAGACCCTCGGGTTGATTATTCAATCAATCCAAGGCTCGGGGGCTGATAAGCTACACTCAACAATCGATTTTTTCAAGTCGAAAGAGGAAGATTCAAGATTTTCACCCTCAGCCTGATTCTACGATTCAACCTAAGGCTCGGGGGCTACTCCATATGGAGTACGACTTTCGCCGCCCTCCATACATGAAGACTACAATATCATGTTGATCAAGACTTTGAGCACACCATAGCCTCATGGCAGCTTTGAGAAGCATTGTAAGATTCAGCCTGACAAAGTACTCGAAGAGCACCAAGACTACTCGGCGAATATCTCAAGACTACTCCAAGACTGCTGCATTCTACTATGAAGCGCTCGGGGGCTTGTCGGGGATACATCCCCAGTACCCGCAAGGAAGGAAGAAGTCAGACTCCTACTAGGATTCCCCTGTAATCCGACTAGGACTAGTCCCGTGTACTCCTACTAGGACTCCACCTTGTAATCCGACTAGTACTCTGCCCCCTGGAGTATGTAAAGGAGGGTAGGGGTACCTAGCTCGGCAGGTCATACCTCAACACCCAAGCCCAAGACACACAACAACAACAACTCTAGATCATCAATCCCCAAGATCAATACAAACCAACACACAGGACGTAGGGTATTACGCGATCTAGCAGCCCAAACCTGTCTAAATCGTGTTCCCTGTGTCACCATTGATTCCTTGATTCTCGACGACCCTTACCGCATAAAAGACCACCTAGGGTACCCCCTAGGCGGGTTGCCGGTCTAAAACACCGACAGGCGCCTCCACATGTGGCTCTTCAACAGCCACAACACCGGCAACTGCGTCTCTGGCAATCGTCACTACTTCATCGGAAATAGCCTCATTATCGCCAAAAGTCAAGTCAGTGGCCTTTTCAACACACAGACTAATATTGTCAGTATTCTGCAAGTAAAGCAACTAAGTCAACAAGAAACTCAAAAATACTCGAATGCAATGCACAACTATGCACCTTGATACCCTGCGACCCCTCAGGGGTCAAACTCGATGAAGTTGCAGCATGCTGAGTAGCGGCTTTCTTCCGCACTACTCGATGTTTCTTAGCTGGAGGAGCAGAAGGCGCATCCTCAGTATCAACCAAAGCTGCCTCCCTACCCTCGGAAGGCATGGGCAAGAAACCAAGTAGCACTCGGGACTACAAACAAGACAACATTGTTACTCAGAAAGTACTACTACATCTTCGACTACTCAAAAGAAGCAAAGAGAAGATACCTCTATTGGTCCATACCAACCGTTGAACTGACGAAGGACTCATGGGAGTATTGGCACTCCTTGATAGTTCCTGAATACCTTACGCAACAACATCTCCACATCATCATAGGATATGTCTTCATGGGACATGCGTGACGGGTCATCAAAGCCCGTATACTCAAAGCCTGGGTGAGCATGCTGCTGCAGTGGCTGAACCCTACGCTTAAAAAAACTGGCGACTACATTGATCCCAGTCAACCCCAAAGATCTCAACTCAGAAATCTGCGCCAACAAATTGGTGATCTCAGGGGTATCCTCGGGCTCAGTCACCCAATTGTCCGCATGTTTGGGAGCATGGCTAGTGACTACTGGTAGGACAGGATCATGATTGTCAATATAAAACCACCTCTTCTTCCAATCACCATGGGAATCTGGCAAATCATACTCGAGATATGCACTCGAGTTCCTCAACTAAAACTCGGCCCCTCCAAAGACTTCACTCCTAGTCGTGCTGGGTTGCGGTTTACAATGAAACAACTTTCTAAATAGATCCAGACTAGGCAGAACACCTAAGTACACCTCACAGAAGTGGACAAAGATAGACATGTGCAGCACACCATTTGGATTCAAGTGGACTAACTGAAGATTATAGTACCCAAGAATACATCTGAAGAAGTCAGAAGTAGGCACTGTCAGTCCTCTCTCAACAAAATGAGCAAGCATCACCATCTCTTTGGGGTGCTATTCGAATTGCCACGCATTCCTATATGCAGGCCTCCACTCAAGCTCAACCCTTGGTTGAAGAAGCTTTGCATCAACCAAAGCCTGGACTGTCGGCGCCTTCATCATGGAATGCTTCTAGGTGATCCCAGGAGGTGGCGGTGCGGTCTAATTTGTCAGGCCACACTTGGGCGCCGGCAACTCAGCCTCCTTGTCCTTCTTGGATCTGGATCTCAACTTACTGGTGGGCGCAGCCTCCCCTGGATCTTCTCGGGTTTCTTACCCATCTTCTTGACACGCATGAACGAATTTTGAGGAAAAAGGGGGGAGGAAAAGGTTGCAGTAGATCTCTCTCCTAAAAATCATGTGAGGGCAACAATGGCGGTGGCGGTGCAAGCAGGAGCAGCGGCGTTGCAAAAAAAGGACGCAAATCGCAGATCTGCTAAAACAAGCGTAAAAATATTTAGTGCTGCCCCCCCCATTATATCAGCAACATCTCCGAATTCCACTCGTCAATTAAGCAACAGTCAGATATGACTCAGATTTACCACCATAATGTCCAACGGTTACTCCGACTAAAAGATTGATCCCTTAACCGACTACAAGAAGCCGTCCAAGTGCTCGGGGGCTGCATATACCGTGCCCGTTGGATAAAGTTTTCTTTTTTCTGAAGACTAAGTCGAAGAGAAATTACAAGTTTGACCCTCAACCTGATTCTTCGATTCAACTTAAGGCTCAGGGGCTACTCCATATGGAGTGCGATTGTCATCGCACTACCATGGAAAAAGTTTTAAGGCAAATACTACTTGAAGCAAACGTCAAGGACTGCTAAGAGTACCTTTCGGTCACGTGACAGCTCCAGTACTTGAAGGTTGGCCGCATCAAGAAGTACTCAAGGAGCACCAGGAGGAACTCGAGCGACATCTTCAAGTACTCAGGGCTATTTCTCTTGACTACAAAGTACTCGGGGGCTTGTTGGCTAGGCACCCCTGGACTTACTAGAAGAATTATAGACCCACTCAAGGAAACATACCCGAAACCCGCTCGAAAATGAAAACTACTCTGCAGGGTGCGTAGACTTCATATACTCCCCGAAGACTAGTCGGGTCAGAGGAAAACTATACCGAGTTGGAGTACGACTGTAAATGTACTCGACTAGGACTCATACAATCCGCCCTGTAACCCTTCTCCCCCGACTATATGAGGGCGGGCAGGGACCTCCTCTAGAACAGCGAACCCAATACAAGGTCAATACAATCCACACACAAGACGTAGGGTATTACGTGATCTAGCGGCCCGAGCCTGTTTAAATCGCGTTCCTTGCGTCACCATCGACTCCTTGATTCTCGATGACACCCACCGCACAAAAGACCACCTAGGGTACCCCCTAGGCGGGTTGCTGGTCTAAAACATCGACAGAGCCTCCAGTTGAAAGTTTAGAGCCTCGTCTGCTAGCTGAAGTACTCAAGGACATGCTAGGGAAATTCGTTGGCTATATTTAGAATATGGCGAAGTCTGTCTCGAAGCAACTACTGAGTTTTGTCAAATTCTTATGTCCTCAAGCTGATCTAGCTCCTGTTGCGGAGGGTATAGCAGAGGATTGCTTTGACGAACTCTTTCAGCAGTACTTGTAGGAGATGGACCCCATTGCAGAGGAAGTAGCCAAGCATTTGGTCCTTGAGTAGTTCTGTATCAAAGCAAACATTAGTTCTGTATTGTAAACATAATATGAATGCTTTGAAATGTAAATATTTCAAAGTCTTGTTGCAATCTTTGTTGCTTTCGACTTGTTATTTTTAGTGCATCTCACAATCTTCCCTGATATTTGCTCATACGGTAGATGTGAGTGTCTGTGCATAAGACTTGTTTTGTGAGCCTCATCAAATGCACATTGTAGAGTACTTTAAGATCGCATTCTCCTTTTGTGGGTTGCGAGTACTCAGGCTATCTAGTAAGTAGACCTCTGAGCGAGTAGTCTTTTTAGGGTTTCATCGACTAGAGCCTATCTTTACAACCTCTCTAGGTTGTATTAATGTTGCACTCTAGAAAACCTGGAACTGCGAACTTGTTATTACAAGTCACGACTAGACAAATTTGTCTAGTGAATAGTTACTCAAGTAGTTAATTCACTCCTGAGGTACTGATGGATTCTTTTTGCAAGCCGCTAAGGGATGGATCTGTCCAATGAGTTAACTAACTCATGAAGTTTATTGCAGACTTGCTTTGCAAGCCATGATTGGATAATTTTATCCAGTGAGTTGAATAACTCATTAGAATTTTGCAAACTTGTTATTACAAGCCGCATTTGGGCAATTTTGCCCAGAGAGCTTAATAGCTTGCTGTAGTTGCGTAGACTTGTTATTACAAGCCGTGATTTAGGTGATTTTGCCTAGGGAGCTAAATAGATCGTCGGAGTTTTGCAGACTTGTTATTACAAGCCAATAACAAGCCGCAATTGGGCAATCTTGCCCAGGGAGTTGAATAGCTTCGGGAACTTGCTTCTGCAAGCCGCAATAAGGCAGAAATAAGTAGTCGAATTACGACAAAAAATATGACTGCTTTGTTGAATTGTAATTCTACAACTAGGGCTGATGGCTTATTCACATGAATATGTAAATCAAAATTTAGGGATAAAATCGACTGAGTTACTCGATGTTCCACGAGTTGTCGACGTCTTCACCAGAGAGGTGTTGGAGCCTATACGACCTAGGTCCAGTGACCTTGGAGATGATGAACGGTCCCTCCCATGATGAGTTTAGCTTATGCAGCCCCTTGGTGTCTTGGATACTCTTGAGGACCATATCTCCTATATTGAACTAACGTTCTTTGACGTTGTGATCATGATAGCTGCGGATTCCTTCAAGCTACCTTGCAGACTGGATGAGTGCTATACAACGAGCTTCTTCAAGGCTTTCTAAGTCTAGACACCTTATTTCTTCTGTTGCACTTTCCTCGTACTGCTCGATTGTTGGGGATTTCCACATGACGTCGGTAGGTAGGATAGCTTCAGATCCGTAGACCAAAAAATAGGGCGATTGCCCTGTAGGCTTGCACGGCTGGGTACAGAGCCCCCAGAGGACATTGGATAGTTCTTTGAGCCACCTACCTCCTTTCGTGTTTCCAATATCATGCAGCCTTTTCTTGAGAGCTTCCAGTACCATCCCATTAGTGCGCTTAACCTGACCATTGGCCCGCGGATGAGCGATAGAGACGTACCACATATTGATCCCATTGTTCTTGCAGTATTCCCAAAACTCATGATTGTTGAAGATGGAGCCCAGGTCTGTGATAATGCAGTTGGGGAAGCTATAGCGGTGGACAATTTCATCGAGGAAGTCAAGTACTCTATGTGCTTTCGGGCAAGTTACTGGCTTCACCTCGATCCACTCGGTAAACTTGTCAATTGCCACCAGTACTCGGTTGAACCCTCCAAGTGTCGTGGGCAATGGGCCAATCATGTCGAGCCCCCAGCATGCAAAGGACCAAGAGGGTGGTATGGTGATCAGCTTGTAGGTAGGGACGTGCTGTTGCTTGGTGAAGAATTGGCATCCTTGGCATCAACGGACTAGTTCCTTGGTGTCAGCGAGAGCTGTAGGCCAATAGAACCCTACTCTGAAAGCTTTGCCCATGATCGTGCATGGGGACGCATGGTTGCTGCAAACGCCTTTATGGATCTCCTCCAGTATGTCCTTGCCATATGACGCACTTCATGAGTACTCCTAATGGTGCGCCTCTTTTGTAAAGCTTGTCTCCAGCTAAAACATAGTTCTTGCTGCATCGTAAGACTTTCTCTGCTTCTGTTTTGTCTGAAGGTAACTTGTGTTCTTTGATGTAGTCAATGAAGGGAACTCTCCAGTCTACGTCGATCATCATAACCTCCCGATCTGGTGCGGTAGGACCTCGATCAATGGTTTTTGATGGTGCCAGCTCCGTTATGGATGGCTTGTGTAGTCCATGGATGAAAACCCCTACTGGAACTACATGGTGGAACTCCAGACCAGAGAATTTGTTCTTTAACTTGTGTACTTCTAGGCAATATGCATCCATGTTCTTCTTGTGACGATCCCACTCATCATTGACTTGATTGATCATCACTAGTGAGTAGCCGTAGACTAATAATCGCTTGATTCCTAGCGAGACTGCCTGGCAGAGCCCGTGCAAAAGCACTTTGTATTCAGCTTTGTTGTTGGATACTTCCTAGAAGATTTGCATGACATATTTGAGTTGTTCTCCTTTGAGAGATATCAAGAGTACTCCTGCACTGGTGCCCTCGAGCTTGAGTGATCCGTCAAAATACATAACCCAATGCTCTAGATGCTCTGCTCGTGTTGGTAGTTGATTCTCCCACCATTCTGCCATGAAATCAACTAGGGCCTGGGACTTGATTGCAGTCCTCAACTTGAATTCCAAGGACAATGTCGAGGCCCATCTTCTTCGGTGTCTTGGCGAAGAGTACGTTGAGACCGCTACCGCCATCGATGAGTACTTTAGTAAGTCTAGAGCCAGCGACAACTAGGTCTAGAGCGAAGGGATACCATCCTAGGTCTAAGAAACTAGTCCATTGATCCTTCCTGCAGAAGGTAATTGGCACCTTGGACCGTTTGAGGAACATTGGCGTCTCAGGGTTTAACGGACATTATCTCTCAAAGAGTGAGCTTCTAGGACTGCTTAGTAGCAGTACTTGGGGTTCCACCAAAGATGACGTTGATGATGTTGGATGGGTTTTGGAACTTGCCATTGTCACCATAGTCTTCGTCTTCCTTGGCCTTACCCTTGCCTTTGGTGCCAGATGGCTCTGGCAGGTTCTTCATGACTCTGCATAGACTGAAACAATCTATCACAGAGTGCTTGTGGTATGGGTGCCAAGGGCACTATTTCTTCAGGAGCTCATTGAACGAGAGCCTGTCTTGATTCTTGCCGCCCCCTTTCTTGGATGACTGCGATGTTGCCACGACAATATTGTCTGGCTTTCGCTTACGGTTGTGACCTCCCGAGTAGTTATTTTGGCTGTCATTGTTAGGGCGATCATTGTGGTTCTTGTCATTGTGTTCGCCATTGTACTGATTGTTGTTGTTCTAGCCTTTGTTGCGATTGGACTTGAACCTTTCGATATCCCTATCTTCTTCATCTGCCCACGGCTATACCATGATCCTGAGAGATTTGACATCAGCGGGGTGTCTTCTGCCGAAGTCCTGGAACATCTGGTGGTCGTGTAGGTCATTCTGGAAGCAGTCAATAACATCACGCTCTGTGATGTCTACGATTATGGCCTTCTTGTCGAAGAAACAACGTAAGTAGCCCTGCAGGGTCTCACCTTCTTATTTCTTGACCTGAGAAAAGTCGATCCTGTTGCTAGGACGCTGCATTGCCCCTGCGTAGTTGTTGGTAAACGCTATTTTGAGGTCCTTCCACAAGTTGATGGAGTTCTTGTCCAATGATTCAAGCCACGTGAGTGGCGCCGCCTCCATGCAGATAGGGAAGTAGATGACTTTGGTGTTGTCGTTTCGACGTTTCCCCCAGCTACTTGTACTGACAATGAGTAGCACCGGAGCTATTGGACTGGGTCCTGCTTGCCATCGTACTTGGTGATACACAGAGGTTTGAACTTTTTGGGTAGAGTTGTCCTCCTCACACGTCTTTAGAAGGTAGGGAACCTATCAGTATCCTTTCCTGGGTGTTCGACTTCTTGCTCGCGCTCGCGGCGCCATCTGTCCATGATGGTACGGGCGTCGCGGCTGGCGTTGATCTTTTTGTGGAGGTATTCTGCTGGGCGTTCGGGTTTTGGATTAGCCCTACGGTGACCATGGCCTCTCGAGGGTCCTGCCTAACTACCTTCAGCTCTGGCTTGGCTTGTTCTGACGCCTCTGAGTTGACTTGGTCTTGACGGAGGGCCTTTATGGCTGCTGCCATGTTGACTTCGCTGGGATGCGGTGCGTTGGATTGACTATATTGGATTCTGTTGATCAAGTTGTTCGTACGCACGTTCTGCCAGTTCAACCAACTGTCTAGTGTACTTGTTCTGTGGCATCGCGCGGGTGATGAGATCAATAGACGCGACGATAGCTAGGGGAGTACGATGGTGATGCGTTTGAACTACTTCAAAGATGTTATCCAGATTCTGGATTGGTAGGTTTGTTACAAGGCAGCGGCGGTGCTCTGCTCTTGCGGCGTTCCTTGCTCGTCATCGAGTTCTTTGACTTGTAGCCTCTTCTCAGACAATATTGGTGGTGAGCTCATCCTGTGAGACGTCATCTGGGTGACGCTCATGTTGTAGGTTTTTGACTCATTGCTCTTCTTCTTCGTCCTCTTGCCCAGTAATGAGAGAGAAGAGTTCTCATTTTGGGGAATAGCTTCCCAAGCTTGAGGTGATGACCTCCGTGGTGCCACCTTCCTTTTAGATGGGTGATAAAGGAGTTCCCTCTTGGTACGGGAGAGTGTCAAGGTAGGCGATGAGGTGTGAATCCTCATCTCTAACGAGAGCAGGTGGTTTCATGTTGGGCCAGTAGACGAATCTGCTTTGGAGAGTTGATGTGATAACCAAGCCCTACTGCGGACCTGATAAAGGAGTCTCCTCGTCCGGGTCCGAGTAGTGGTCGAGGTCCTCAATCATATCTGTATGGGACTGTGATCTGGATAGGGCCACCTGATAAACAGTGGAAGCGTTGCAGAGTCTGGACGGGAATTGACTCAGATGGTAGTTCGGTTTGCACGATGGCTTATGTGCCAGCTCGTGCGGGTTAATCCGTGTGGTGGAAGAAGTCGAGTTGTACTCGGACTCGTCCCCCCAGCCTCTAACTAGGTTAGAAATTGAAAATTGCTGAAATTCTTGACGAGATCCTCCGGAGCTTGGCACTGGAGCTTCATGGTTTGTTGCTTCATCTCCATGGCTGACGCAATGTGGCGGCAGAAATTTCCAGCATCATCTGCGATGCAAACCCAGAAGCCGAAGACGAAAGTCACGCCTGCTTCAAACGCGACAATTGGCTTGATGATGACTTGTTCCATCGAGTTTGCTAGTGGATTCTCGGCGAGAGCCCCTACCTGACATGCTAGCTGTCGGTGTTTAGAGCCGGCAACCTACTGAGGGGGTGCCCGAGGTAGTGTTTTGGTTAGTGGGGCTCGTTGAGATCAGGAACTCGAAGGTAAACGCAGACACATGATTTAGATAGGTTTGGGCCGCTGAATAGTGTAATACCCTACGTCCTCTGTATTGGTTGGATTGAATTGATTTGGAGGGGGTCCCTGCCTTACCTTATATTGCCAAGGGCAGGGTTATAGGTCGGTTGGTTACAAGAAAACTAGTCGGATTCAACTAGATGAGTTCTACTCTTATTATTATGAGTACTTTTTGTAATCCTCGACTAGTTCCTGTTTTTCCATATAGACCACGCCGTCCTGCATCATAGTCTCCATATCAGATACATCTCGGTATCCAGCCCTATATTTAGGACTGTCCAAACCTTCTAGTAGGCCCATATATATATGTACAACATCGTGTAACAGCAGGTATTTTGTACAAGTGTATTTGAAGTACTTCCTCCGTGCATAACGTAAGCCATATTTTGATAGAAAAAGAAATAAAAATAGATTTTGACATCTAATTTCTCTCATAGTATATTAGTGATTGATACAAAATCAAAGTTACTCTACAAGTATTTTAAATGGATATATTGATTCAAAGCATCTAATTTGATTAATTACTGGCCAGTGCTGCAAATGTTGAATTTTCAAATTTAAAAAACCTGCCTTACACTGTTCCTAACTAAAAACTTCAAAACCTAAGTGGATAAATTTTGCGTTTGTGTCATTTGTGTCGGCCTCTTAGCAGCAGCACTGTTAGGGTAACTACATATCTGGTGTTATAGGTGGCCTTTGTGCATTAACGTGTAATTCTAACTTCGAAGATACTTTAACGGTGATCTTTTTGGACGTGCTGCATAAAGTGCCAGGTCTGATTTCCGGTGAGTTGAAGAAAAAAAGAGAGAAAAGAGAAGCAGGCTGCAAGCCTGGAAGTTTACAGCCGGCTGAGAGTGGGCTACAACAGTGACTCCAACAAATTTGATGAAAGAATGAAAGAGGGAAGATGAATCAGGTATTTATGATGTAGAACTATTAAATTACCTTAAAATGACATGAAAAACTTATATAGCCAGCAGCTGGCTAAATTATTTGGCTTACTCTAATTCTACAATTCATGAATTTGTGCGTAGAATAAACGAATGTATTGACCTGTGTGGTAATACTAACCCATATTATGGTGACAGAGTAATCATATGACAAGCTATGTATTTTTTTTCTACGGAGCTTCTCCGATTGTGAGATATAAACTTCATGAAATTAATACAGGTTATCTTATACTAAATGTCAAGGTATAAATATTGAAAAAGAGCTTGGACTGTAGCTGCAAATATTCTCCTATTTAACAAATGTAATTTTCTGATATTCAAATGAATTTTCAAATCAAGTTGCATGTATGGTTATTCTTCATTTTATTCTCCTATTTAACAAATGTAATTTTCTGATATTCAAATGAATTTTCAAATCAAGTTGCATGTATGGTTATTCTTCATTTTAGGTGCTAAGTTACCGTGTATATTATTTGTCCGTCTGTCTCATGATAGACAGTAGAAATTTCTAACATGCGGTTTGAATCCTTCGCTATATATAATTTCACAGCTTAATTATGTACTAATAGGAATATTATTTTTTAGAGGAGGATAACTTTATTTCAAATGTTCTGCTATTTTTTTGTTTGAATGGGCCAATTTTTTTTTGAGAGGGTTTGAATAACCCAATTGGGCGGCCGATTGTTGAAACATTGTTTCTGATTCTGGCCAATTTCCTTAATAGGTTTAATTGGGCCCCGTGACAAAACAACGTTGGTAGCAGCCTTTTGTCAACTTGCGGGCCCGTTGAGAAGTCACTGGCTTTGCTTCAAGCACTCTCGTGCGTTTTTTTTTTGTTGTCAGTGGTCAGCATCATGCCATCATGATCGTCTGTTTCGAGTCGAAGTTGCAAAATTCGGAAGACAAATATTCTTTTTGAGGATTTGAACCACAACAAGGATGGAGTACATCCGATTAATAGCCCTCTCAGGCGCTGCTGCTGCACTATTTCTTTATAAACCTTGCCTTCAATTTATTTTATATCATCTTAATCGAAGTCCTATAATCAGGGTACATATCTTATCTATTTCATATCAGGTTAGTTCAAGTCCTATATGCTAGGCATAATCCAACACGAACATGATAATATAGCTAGCTTCAACATAGAACACTTGTTTATGGAAAGGATCAGCCTTGAACTCAAAAAAAGCACCCGAAAGCTGCTTGGCCCAAGGTCTGTCTTCCCATCAGGAAGTCCTGGGAGTAATAAGTCTTGCTGTTCACAATGACGCTCTCCAGCTCAAGTTTCTTCATAAATTCTTGACAAGAGCAGACATTCCTTTGGTGAATTTGGTTTGGGAAAACTACTACTCTGATGGCCGTCTTCCGTGTCAATAAAAAAGGGATCCTTCTGGTAAAAAGATATTGTTAAACTCCTAGACTCTTTCAAAGTAGCATCTGTTTCTGTGGCAGATGGCTCGATAATTCTCCTATGGACTGATCTCTGGAATGGACTGGTTCCTAAGCTGACAAACCCGGAGCTTTTTTTCATTTGCCAAGAATAAGTTCATCTCCCTCAAGAACTTTGTGAACAGACCAAATCACACCCAAAGCTTCCACCTACCTCTTACAATTCAGGCTCACCATCAGTATTTAGAACTTGTAGAAATATTACAATGTAGGGACCTCCTTCGGAAAATCCACTGTTTACCTGTATTAGTCTGTTGATCAGTAGGCTAATACAGTTATTATTACAGTTCAATATTTTAAGCAATAAAAGACATACAATTTAATAAGATTTCACCTTAACGCAACGATGAGAAGCGCAGGTGCCCATCCACTAGCAAGATGGTTTGAAACACTTTGAGGCCTAAACCTACATAATGAAAGGCTAAGTACAATTATGGTTGATATTCAGCAAGTCCCAACATTTACTAAGTAATTATATGCATTTTAGGATGTGGACAAGGAAGGGTATAATCCTAAGCCTAAAGCATCTCTCACATCCTAAAAGTATGTTATTCCATATTTTAGAAGTTGTGGTCCTGGAGCAAAAAAACTACCTCCCCTACCAGTCCCCAAGTTTTATTCTGGATTTCAGTCCATCGACCTTCCTCAAGTATTTTCACCACACTAATCCCCTTCCCCAAAGAGTTTTAAGAGTAATCATGGGGACTTTAACTTAGTAGGCTCGTGACCAAGAGCCTCGACTATCCGGATAGATTATACTCTGTGCAGAGGTGTACACTTTCCCCATACGTCCCGCTAGCTCATACCTTTGCACTAGGCGGTACTGGCCTACGAGATCCATACCCGCCCGTGTCTATTTCTAGACAGTATTCCCTAGATCCATCCACTCATATACTAGAGTCTCAATAGGGGCCACTAACATCCGCCTTGCGGATCCTATCCCGAGAAATGTGCACAATAAATCAACAGGGCCTCTGGCCCTCTTAACAGTCGACTCGTGCCGATCGGACCTGGGACTATGTGAGGGTCCTGCTCTAGTATACCCGTTGCCCAACTTGGCCCCTTGGGATGGATTGCTAGGTTCAACTAGCAGGGTTTGAACCAAGGTCTCACATAAAATAGGCACTCCTGAAGGTTGTACCTTTTTGGCATGTATGGTTGTACGGTTCACAAGAAAGACTCACCCAATGAACCGGTTCTTATATGACCGGAGTAAGCTCTAGGACGAAGTACCCTCTACTGAGGCCGTCCCCTTACCCCTAAGTCCAAAACACACCCTAGAGGTTGTCATTACTATTACTCTATATTTTAACTCACGCTTCCCCAAAGAGAAAACCCCTCCTAAGTTTTCTATAAAAAAGATATTTTATGTGAAGGAGTTGGATCCTCTCTATAGAGAATCCAACTGGTGTTATCCCCATTTATGGGGCGTGATTCAACTTGCCTAGCATATCTAATATAGGGTGGTTTAGGGAATATGTAGTTTGCCTAGGATGAATCTGGCATGTGGCTTTTTAGTAGAAAAAGGGTTAATCTAGTAAGCCCGTATTCTTTAAAGAAATATCTTGAAAACAATGCCGTTCATATTAGGTTGGCAGTATTACTAACTCTCGCACTCAGTAGGATAAAACATGAGCTAAGAGTTGATACTTGCCTTCATCGAAAATCCTTAACATCTCCTAGGCCAACCAGGGTCCTTGGCTTCACACCTTCTGGATCCTTGGCTTCAGGGTAGAGCCTGGTCGTCTATCGGCTACAGAAGTGCATAAAATAGCAATCAATAAAACAATACACCAATCAATTCCTAAGGAATGAGAAGAAAGGAAAAGGATGAGTATTATGGGAATTACCTGGTAATGAAAGGTGAATTCACGGGTAATGGATGGATAACCCATTAATTATTTAGAATTAGGTTTCTAAATAATTAATGGTTTGGACGGGTGGATTTTGAGGAATATTCTACAAAATTAATGATAATTTCCAAGGGATGTCGACGTTTTCGACTGACAGCATATTGGCTAGATTTAGATGATGATGATGGGGTTTGGATCGGGTGGTATGACGGCTAGATGGGGTTAAGGATTAAGGTTTTGGTTGGGCATTATAACGGTTAGGTTTGGATGATAATTGAGGTTTTAGATAGGCTTATGGCTAAGTTGGGTCAGGATGTGAGGTTTTAGTCGGGTAGCATCCCGACTGTGTTTTGGGATAGACCTTGGATAATATTTGAGTGCTGGGTGGTGGGAGTGGATCTCGGGGTTAGGATACTCGCACGATGAACTTGACTTGATCCCAGGGCTCGACCCTACGTCGGGTGGAGGTTGGCAAGTTACTTTGTCCCAGGGCTTTAGTTACCTCGGATGCGGCAAGCGTGCCAGGATCGATGGGTTTCATCGAAGGCAGTGGCAACCTTCTGCTACCACAATGCCTCGGCGACATCCAGCGAATATCATTTGGCATGACGGGTATGGTGGGAGAATGCGGCGGATGTTATTGGGCGTGCGAAGTATGGCCAAGATGACGCGGAGCAGGCGCTGATCGGCGAGGGCTTAACCATGGCCGCACCAATTAGCGAGACAGGGTTCAGCCGGGGTTGTGGATGATGGTTCGCGACAACATGGGAACAATGTAATTCCTCTCCGATGACTGAGGGTGAGGATCGAAACGCTGGCTCATCCGCGAATTTGCTGCCTCGGAGGCCATTGCGGCCTCCATGGTGCACGAGTCGGCACACCGACCGCGGCCGGGCAAACCGGCCCGCGCTACGCATGCATGGCAGTAGAGTAGCCGATGAAACAAGCACTCAAGAGGTCGGCAGCAGTGGAGCGAGCACCGAGCCGTGCTCATTTTTTGAGGAGGGACGATCGAGCGTCCGTTTTCCAGAAAAAATAAGGAAAGGAATAATCCCGGCCACGCTGATTTCACACCGCGTGGAGAAAACGCAACGTGCGCAACATTGGCAAGCGCATCGCATGACAGGTGTCACAACTCCATTTGTGAAGGAAGGCAGAGGCTCCTCCAATCCTTCCTGCGATATGAGTAAAGTATATTAACTAGAAAAATTCACATGGTCCGGCGTTTTCCGGCCGAGTCAAGCCGAGCCGCTCCAATGAACAATCGCTAGGCCTGCGGCCCAGTGGCCCACTGCTAGTGTGGCTGGTCCTTGTCCCGCCCGGCCGTCCACAGGAATCGCTGCGGCCCAGTTCAAAGGTACGAGTAGTCGAGTCGTGACAGAAAAGTTCTATAGTTCAATGATTGCCAAGAACCTTTGGCACACAGTACGAGTAGCAAGCCTTTGGCCGGCTCCGGCAATCTCTTTTGGACTACATGAATTTCCTTCATAGTATTTTTTAGATATAAATAAAATCCTCCTTCCTCCACAGAACTGTCGAAAAGAGGGGGAAAAAAGAACTACCTCTCAAATTCACTAGTACCTTAATTCTCGTCAATAAGGATTAAGAGTAAAACAAGCATGTGCTATCTCTCTACATTACCCGACCGCATTTAATTCCCGTGCTCTCTCCTTATCATTTGACTCAAAAAAGGTTTAAATCTTCGGCCCTATATTTCATCTTGTGGCATCATTTCATCAAGCTCTAACAATCTCCTTATCATCTCATCAAGCCTACAACCACGACGAGGTGCCTCCAGTTTTGGTTGTACTCATCTACAGATACCTTATGTTTACAAGGATTAATCTACTTAAAGTCCTTGTTTGCCAAAAAAATAATGTAATAAAGTCCTTATATAAATATAGAGTCATACATCAACAACTACTACCGCATAAATACAAAGACTTTTATTAACTGGTAGGTCAAACAAGTGGCAAGTACTGTAGTATACAATTTCTTCCTCATATCACAGAGAAAAAGAAATTAAAGAACTCGGATAACTTAGAAAAGATAAGCTCCTCGCTAAAAAAGAAAGTTAGAAAAGATAGGCATGGGTAGTTGGGAGGGATAGAGAGAAGAGTGAGAGAGGGCCGGGGCACGGCGACACCGTGCTCTCGTGTTTACAAATTGCAGTTTCCAAATTCTCGAGTCAAGAAGGGCGACCGGTGCCGGCGCGGATGGCGATGGGGGCGGCGGCGGCGCGCGGGGCGGCCGCGGACGCCGTGGTGACGTTCCTGTGGGTGCTGTGCGCCTCCGCGCTCGGCGCCACGACGGCGGCCGTCACGTCGCTCCTGGGGGTGGCGCAGGAGGAGGGCGGCGGCGGCCACTACGCGCTCCTCGTGACCGCGTCCCTCCTCGCGGCGCTCCTCTTCGCCTTCGACCTCCTCTGCGGCGCGCTCGGCGGCGCCAGCTTCAACCCCACCGACTTCGCCGCCTCCTACGCCGCCGGCCTCGACAGCCCCTCCCTCTTCTCTGTCGCGCTCCGCTTCCCCGCGCAGGTTCGGCTTCAATTCTTCTCCCCCAGTCCCCCTCAAGTACGGTACCCATCCCTCCTGAATTCGATCGAATCGAGTCGAGTTCTGAGGCGATTGCGTGCGTGTTGTCAGGCCGCCGGCGCGGTGGGCGGCGCCCTGGCGATCTCGGAGCTGATGCCGGAGCAGTACAAGCACACGCTCGCGGCGGCGGGGCCGGCACTCAAGGTGGATCCACATACCGGCGCCGTCGCCGAAGGGGTGCTCACCTTCGTCATCACACTGGCCGTGCTCTGGATCATCGTCAAGGGGCCCCGGAATCCCGTCCTCAAGACCATGCTGCTCTCGGTCTCCATCGTTAGCCTCATCCTCGCCGGGGCAGAGTACACGGGTCCTTCCATGAACCCAGCCAACGTCAGTATCTTTTACTTTTCCTTCCAATCTCCCTCCGTTTTGCTTCAATATTAATTTCCAATGTTAGTCACCGTCATCATCTTCAGTGCCAATTGCAAACACCCTACGCCTTTTTCTTGCGCTCAATTTTGTTACCGACCAAAGCAAATGCTTCCTTGATGTATGATACTCCATCCTGGACACGTGCAGTTTTAGAAGTACCATTCACAAAATCTAACTACAAAAAAGCTGGAGTCGTGTTAGAAATGAACCACCGGTCTACTAACAAATATACGTTCTTGGGAATGTCAGGCACTCGGGGCAAAAACTCGTACCTTGGGATCACAAGCTTCTATTTTAATTACCTGGGAAGCTTTTTTTTTTACATACTCCCTCTATTTCAAATTATAGTTCGTTTTGACTTTTTAAGATATAGTTTGTGATATGTATCTAAATATAATATATATCTAGGTGCATAGTAAAGAAAAGCCAAAACGAACTGCAATTTAGGACAGATTGAGTAACATACTATCACAAATATAGGTTTACATACCTGTTATTTATACTAAATCATTCTTTTAAATACTTTTACCGTATTATGCTACTGTTTGGGAAAAAAAACTTCTTGACAAATTATAACTCCAAAGCATCTGTGCTGTAATTTCTAATTATTCATTCTCCCTTTGAATTGTCCATCTGCGTCTGGGCAGTCAAAGATGCTTACAGAACAATCTCAGGTCCCACCTACTAATTCAGTCATTCTTTAGTTGTTTCTTCTTTTATTCCGCCAAAGTGAGAACACATGACCATGTTATCTACCCTGCCTGCTTTGCAAGAGACTCCCTCCGTTTCAAGTATACATGTGCGTCAATTTAAATAAGCTTCATATATTTTAAAGTAGAGTGAGTAACCAAATTAAATGTTTATTAATATATTATATGTTGATTCCTAAAAAAAATTCATAATATTATTATTTTGGTATTAGATTGATGTGAAGTTATAAAAGGTAACGGACAACGTTGTATCACTGAAATCATGAAAAGTTAGATGCAGCATCTAAAACGAGAGCATGAAGCAATATTCACTGAATCTTAGTAGAGTGGTCGACTCAAGTCAAGACACAACTAGGTTGCTTGTCCAAGGGAGGTGTGATATTCACAAGCCACTCAAACTGCACTACCAGCTATAAGTTCACTAGCTGAGAACTCACCTTCATACGCCTCCTTTTGTCTCGATTTAAAGTTAATCCGAGACAAAAGGTGCTTTAGTCCCGGATCAAATATCAATCAGGACTAAAGGTCCCCTTTTAATCCCAGGTCAAAAATCAGACACCCGTGGGAGACCCTTTAGATCCTTAAGACCAACTGGGACTAATGGTCACCCTTTAATCCCGGTTGGTGTTACCACCTGGGACTAAAGCTCTCGACCCTCTAATCCCAACCAGTTGGTAACACCAACCGGGACTAAAGGGTCACTCGGGACTAAAGGGTCCCCACGGGTGGTTGAAAAAGGACTAAACCCCTCGGACCCTCTAGTCTCGGTTTGTGTTACCAACTAGGACTAAAGACACAAACCGGATCTTTAGTCCCGGTTGGTAACATAAACCGAGACTAAAGGGTTCCCCACGAGTTAATACAAAAGGACTGCATTTTCCCCCTATATAGTCAGATGAGCTGTGTAGGTGGGATAGTAAGGAAGCTATACGCGAGGCTTGAGGTCGTGGGTTCGAATCCCACGCATCGCACACGCGCATATTTTGCGTGAAAAATCATGTGACTTGTGCGTGTGTGTTGGGGGCGCGGGCTCCCGGGAATTTCTAATATTTTTTGCGCAAAATCTTTAGTCCCGGTTCATATTGGGTGGGGGTTGTGCCTAGCATGGCGACCCCTTTAGTCCCGACTAGTTTCACCAACCGGGACTAAAGTTTAGTCCCGGTTGAGTAACCCAGGACTAAAGATCCTCCTTTCGCCTCGATTGTTTTATCCCGGATGGATTTTTGGGATATTTGCTCCCTACCAATCGGGACTAAAGGCGAGTTTTCCACCAGTGGTTCTAAAATTATGTTTGTATTTATGTGCTATTTCAAAGTGATGCACTGATGTTCCTACTTATAGTATCTCCAACATTATAGTTTGCCACTTGCTAATTGTGTATCCGTATTAGATAGCACCACAGATATCCCAGCTGCGGTCCATAGCGCCAGCAATTCTTGCCTTACTTTTTGGTTATTGGGCCATCTGGTCAGATTAAAGCTTGACTACTCAAGCCTTCATGCTGTGAATAGAATTGAAAGTACAAGCACTAAAATACTAAGCATGCTGATACAGTAGTAGAATATTGAAGCGAAGCCTAGTAGAATAAATCTTAGTATGAAGGAATCACCACAAATTTGGTAACAACATTGAGGTTCTTTTTATCGATAACTTTAATAATATTTCATTCATGTGTTGATTGTAAGTAATAATATTAGATCTGTTAAGTAAGCTTTGGTGGAGCCTATGACCTCCCAGGGTTGTAATCAACACATAGCCTCTGTGCCAACAAGCCAAGGAAGTCGCTTGCGCCGTCTTCCGATGATGTACCGCATAGCAAAGCTGAGCAACCCGCCGCAGTTCACTGCAAGCCTAATCGTCCTACAATGTCATTGCTGCAAGCGCCGTCCTCGGACACAGTCCCACACCGCACTGACAGCTGCCAAGCAACGCCAACCGCCGTGGTCCGCTGCAAGCAGCCAACCCAACAAACATGCAGCAACCCCTGGCCGCCACCACAGCTATAATCGCTTCCATGTGAGCTCGGCAACCCCCGTCAAACTTGCCATCCTGCACCATGCCACCTTGCTGCGCCGCAAGCCCATCGTGGCGGAACCGCCACCACCGGCGGCAGCCTCCCATGACCATCGACATCACTAGTATTGCCACAAACCAAGTTGGATCTCTAGAAACGACGCCTCCAAGGAGGGCATGACTCCAATGGCACTGCCATCACTCGTCCAGAGTCCGGACAAGGTTTTCACCCAGAGAACCTCGTGCAGCAGGGATAGAGCTCCAACATGATGCCCCCAACGGGAAGAACGACGTCCTAGGGCGCTGCCGCCACCATCACCAACAAGATCACCGGCAAAGGCTTTTGCCCGAAGCATCCCATCTTATGCTGCTGCACACACATAGCCTGGACAATAGCCATGGAAGCCCTCTCGGGGGTGGCGCCGCCACCCGACCTCCTCACATCACACTGCTGTGCCTTTTCATCTACTGCCACTGCACGCCCACACCCTGCGCTCGCCGCCCAGAGACGCCACCGACCTCAAATTTGCCATGTCGGCTACCACCATGAGCCAAATCCAGCACACGGCCGCCACACTCACTCTTGCCAAGCCGACAAAGCTACCTTCGTCGCCTCCAGGTCATCAGCCCGCCCGTGCACTACACGAGTGAGGCTGCCTCCTTGCTCCACGATGGCGAGCGCGCCATTGCTACCGTGCGGCCTCCTCCCAACGCTCCCCGCTTGCTGCCGCCAAACTGCAGCGCCGTCGCTGCCCCACACGCTGCCGCACGGCCTACACACCTACTTTAGGATAGGCCGAGGGGATCTGGGCGGATGCGGCTGCCAAGCTGCAAGCGGATGCAGCACTTCAGACTTGCGTGCCCGCCGACATCTTGCGTGCCTACACGACCACCAGCCACAAGCATGAGGCCACCAACAGTAGCTGCCACCACATGACCTCCCCTAGTTGCCATCCTCCACGCGCGTGAGCATCGGAGCCCGCGCCGCCGCCAAGCCTCCTCGCCGGATCTGGTGCCCCAGATCTGGGCGGCATTGCTACCTATGGCAAGACAGCAGGGCGCTAGAGCCCCGCTGCCACCATCCTCACCAGCCCCCGGGCTTCCGGCAGCTAGCTCTGGTAGCGACAATGTGGCAGAGGAGAGGGGAGGGCCTAGCGGCGCTGAGGTATGGTCGCCGCCCAAGTCACCCAGTGGAGAGTGACGCGGGGGCATCGAGCGTATTGGATTGGTAATGAGTAGCATCAAGATATTCTTTTGTTTGTATCTACTTTCCTGCACTTTCCTAAACAAACATTAATGCTTACTTAGTTTACTTATTTCTTTGTAATTTGTGTGTTTTGGTCAATTATCATAAACAGGCATTTGGCTGGGCATACGTTAACAATTGGCACAACACATGGGAGCAGCTATATGTGTACTGGATATGCCCCTTTATTGGGGCCATGCTTGCTGGATGGGTCTTCAGAGCGGTGTTCCTACCATCAGCACCTAAGCCGAAGACCAAGAAAGCGTGATACATTGCAATCCTGGATTCATATATATAGTCATCATTTGGTGTTGGATGTTGGTTTGAAGAATCAGAAAACACAGGAATATCAAAGAAGTTCATGATGTATTTGATTTCCTCAACTTACAACAAATCTGGTATTGTGCTTTATTACTTATGTGTCATTTTATTTGTATAATGAATTTAGCTAATTAGCATATCTTATTTATCTTTTTATTCTTTCACGCTTTTTTTCCTTTTTAGTATGACAAAATCATCAATCCCAACTGGAAGTCAAAATTTGCTATTGGACATCTTATAAACGTGGAATTTGCTTTCGAACATCGTTCAATGTTGGTTTTGCTATAGAACACTATCCCTTCATGATAATTAGGTAGTGAGGGCACATAACCATGCAGGCCGTTGCTTTGCTAGATTGCTATCTTCTGCTACCAACTTTTAAATGGCAAGCATCTCATGACAAGGTTCCAAATCAGAACTGTTATCATCAAAATCACCTCTACCATCTAAACCAGCAACTTATAATAAGTCAATAAGAGCATCTCTAATGGTCTCCCTTTCCCAATCTAACTACTGTATTGGGAGAGTTGGTGAAAAAATAATACTCCAGCAGACCCCCTTTACGTTTCCCTTTTCCCTATAATTATTGGGACAAACCAATAATTCACCCCAACTCTTCCCAAATAAAGGAGGAGGTGTGACTCTCCCAATAAAGTAGTTGGATTAGGATAATATTATTGGGAGATTGTAAAAGCAACTCTCCCAATAACAATGAAAGTAATGAAAGTGATATTAGGATATCCCCATGAACTTGTAATTGGGAAATATTTATTGTGGGACTGTTGGAGATGCTCTAAGCAAACTAGATATGTCATCAATCATCATCTTCGTTAGAATCCTCCGTAACCTCAGCACCATCAAAGTTTCCATGATTCATGGAAGAGATAGGTTCTCCATGTAAGTTCCATGTTGTGTACCCTTTTAGAAACCCATCTTATATCAAGTGCTCTCGTACATCACTTGCCTCTTTCCAAAATGAGTTAACACACTTTCTACAGCGGCATAATATCTTGTTGCTTACAGCTGAATTCCTAAATGCAAAAGCTAGAAAATTGTTCACTCCCTGCAAATACACTTTGGTGTGCCTACATATAATGTTTTATGTTAAATCCCATGTTAGGGCTTATTTGGTAGAGCTCCATCTGATTCTGATTCTCTATGGGAGCTGATTCTCTGAGAGAAGTGATTCTGTGGCTGAAAGTATTTCTTTTTTATTCTTTAGATATACCCTTAAGAGTGAATTTCACACTAGGTCCTTAAACTATTCCCAAGGTGTCATCTAGGTTCATGTACTTTTAAAGTGGTCATCTAAGTCCATGATCTAATAAAGAGTGATTGTGGAGGTCCACGAGCATCCATGGAGGCACCTTTTTCTTATGCGGCAATGCCAGCGTGGCAACAAGTTGAAAAAAAGACCCCTTCCATCTTTTATTTCTCAATCTCTCATCCAGTACACCGACCAACACTGGTTTGGGGCCGCTGGCCGCCACCTCGCTGGGTTCTGTGTCATCAATCGTCATGTACTGGTCTCGCACTACACCTTGCCTCGGCAGGCGCGCTCCCACCTCGCAACGTGCTGGGTCCGAGCTCCACGCTGGGACAGGGGCTCGGAGGTTGGGCTGTGGTACTGATGGCCGTGGCGCGGGCTGCCGGCGAGGTCGTGTGCGCACCGGCCCCATGCCTCACCACCCTGCTTGCCGTTGGCGAGCATGGCCCCCCGCCGGTGGCATCCGGCCGCACACCATCCTGGGCTCCTGGTGCTCAAGCAAGCAGAGGGCGAGGAGCAGCAATGCAGCTGCAGCCACCAACGAGCAATTGAAGCTGTCATCTCTCATCTCACATGACCATCACACAAGAAATAAGCAATGACCAATCGATTAGCATGAAAATCAAACGATTCGTCCAAACTTCCGCTAATGCAGGACCATTGGGAATGGGAATGAGCCAGGTCGACCCGTTGGTACCTAGCCCGACCCATAAGAATGAGGCTGTTGGGGAATTGGCCCAAGATCACGAGCTGGAGGGATTGTTTCCTGCCGAAACGCTTCTGTATGTCCGGAGGTCCCTCTCCCCGTGAAAAACCACCCCATCTTTCCCTAGCCCTCCCGATTCGCGGAGGCTAGGAAGGTGGGAGGCCACGGAAGTGGGAAGTGGAAGGAGGCATCGGAACCTCTGGGGGTCCCCCGAGGTCAGCATACGGGAGCTAGGTAGCGACCCCCGAAGTCCGTGGAAGAGGGCGACGAGAACAGGGCAGCCCGCGGGGTTGTAGAGTGGGCAAAAGCCCTATCTCAGTCGTTCGGGACCCTCCCGGAGACCTCCGGCTCCCGCGGGGGGACCGTCCTTCCGGGAGGGGCCGACGAACGGGGAGCCCTAGTCCGGTCCCCAGACGTGGCCTCAATGAGGCGAACTTTTGCATTTAGGCATCATCTAAAGAGAAAAGGTGTAACACCAAGTGTGTTTAAGGTCTAACGAGGGCCATCATTAGGTCAATGATGAAATTTGGCTCAAAAAGGGGTCAAATGAGTTGAGTGCAAATTTGAATTAAAATTGACCTAAAATTCAAATTAATGAATCAAACTTGGAAAAATTTGACCAAATTTGGAATCAAGAGATTGAAGGTGTTTAGAGTTCACATGGATCAAGTTTGAGATCAAATTCAAGTCAGAAGGGCCTCAAATGCATAGTCAAAATTGTTGACTTGGGACAACTATTCAAAATCTAAAAAATTCCTAAGTCTGAAAACAGTGTCAAGTGGTCACCTTTGGATTTGATTCCTGAGGGATTTCATATTGAAACCTTGGATTGTTTTGGATCAGAAGTAATCTTGGATATCCAGTTATTTGAATGAGCAAGTTGTTGATCAACAAAAACAAAGGATTCAAATTTAAATCGAAGTTTAAAGTTTGAAGGTTATTCTGTTTTTGGGTGATCACTGACAAAACTGAATGGCTACTACCATTGCACCCTAAAGACAGTGAGGAGTGGTCTATTTTGGTTTAAAATTTTGAAGATGTTTGCATGCGGATGTTGGACAAGATCATGCAAAATGGGATCTATACTCTATGATCAACAAATTATAGTAGTTGTTGAATAGGGAAAAATGAGTTTGGATATTCAAATTTGAGCTCAAAGATTGAAAACAGCACTGTTTTGGTTTTGGCTGTTTAACTGCAGAACATGTTCTAATGGGCTCGAGTTTTGCCCAAAGTTTAGAGAATTGTATCTCCTAATCTGTTGCTCCTTGAGACAAAAGTGCTATCTATGATTTGTAGCAGATTGAACCATCTTCAATTTTGGTTAAAGGAGATCGTGGAGCTTGGATTGAAAGTTGAGCGCAATATTGGTTTGAAATCGGGCGGAAATGGAGAAAAGGGGAGAGGAGCAGAGCAGCAGTGCTGTCATGCAACTGCTTGCCGCCGATGGTCGGAGGCGGTTTCGCCCGTGCCACACACTGGCGTTGTGAAGCAGGCAAGCAGGCATGAGGTGCCTGATGCGGAGGTGGTAAAAATTTGAATAAATACCACACCCGCCAGCCGTGTTCATCCGTTTACCACCGCCGCCCCTTTTTCACTGCCCCTTGGTCGCCGGCAATTTCCGTCACCATCCGACCATCACCGTCTGATTCCCTCTGCCAGAACCGTCGCCTTGACGTCCTAAACCCATTCCTTAAGTCATTTTTCAGCCCCATCCTCTGAAACGCCCTCCCGCCACCGCCTTCTCTAACACCGGCTGCTCCTCTGTTTGTAGTAAGCCGCTGCCGTGGAGCCCTAGGTTGTGGAGGTCGTGGTAGCGTCTTAGGGTCTTGGGGTGTGGCTTAAGTGGTGGAGTTGGTGTAGTTGCCGCCTATTGGCTAAGAGTACTTAAATAAATACTTAACCTTTATAAGATGCATAATTTTTGAATAATGTTTTATATTCACAAATGTTTATTAATCCATAGGGATTAGGTTTTTAAGATTAGAAATTATCTATAATATTTTTTAAATAAAAGAAAAGGCTTAAGTTAGGTTAGTTAAGAAAATAATTTTAGGGCTAATCTTTTTTGGGTAGTTTAGCGTTGGCTTGCAACTTTATCATGAAGATAAGTTGTATAGTCTGTTTTTATGAAAAAGTTTTGCATTACTAACTATGACTTGCATCATACCGTAGAATCTGAAGCACTTGATGTGGAATTTGTGGAATTGTCTGAAGAACCTCAGGATTTCAAGGAGATTATTGAGCTTGCTCCTGTTATTGAAGGCTCTTTTGATGACGCGAACGTTTTTAGGACCTAGGGCAAGCCCTGGAGCATCTACACATATTATTTTCAGAGATTTATATTCACATGTCCAAATTATTGGCTATTTCTCTATTTATGCATTAAGTCTAGGAGTTAATTGAAATCTTACTTTTATGCACAATCCAACCTTGTTTGTTAGGACATCTTTGCTACCTGTTCAAAATAACTAGTAATGTCCTATGCTTAGCATTGCTTAGAATCTATCTTTAGAGTAACTTTTGTTGCTCATTAACTTAAGGTAATCATGTTCATACATGTCGGATTTAGAAGCCCAGTAGTCCACCAGGGGATTACCCAAGTGGTTGATTTGTAGGCAGAGGGGATTGCGAAACCAAGAACTCAAAAGTGATCACGAGAACATTAGGCCTCTGGAGAGTAATACCCTACGTCATGTATTCTGGTGGTTTGTACCGGAATGCTTGTAGACTTGCAAAGGTTTCTTCTAGATCTGCGACTAGATCATCCAGATTTCTTGTCTTGATGACTACGTCATCTACATAAGCTTCTACGTTGCGGTGTAGTTGCTTCTTGAAGCACATCTGGATGGCACGTTGATAGGTCACACCTACATTTTTTAGCCCAAAAGATATTGTTTTGTAGCAAAATGCACCAAACGGGGTGATGAAAGCTGTTTTGGCTTGATCCTCTTCTTTGAGGGCTATTTGATGGTAGCCTGAGTAGCAGTCTAGAAAGCAGAGCAAAGCGCACCCAGCTGTGGAGTCAACTGTTGGGATACGAGGTAGGCTACACTAGCGCAATTCAAAAATTCTACCGCATATAACCAGGAAGAACTGCCGTATAAGGATCACGGGATTACCACTCGACGCACTACTGGTGCGGAAGATGTAGATATGCGTCGATGCAGTGAAGACGATCACGTAGTCGTACGTAGTCGATCAACGTAGTCGTACGTAGTCGATCACATCCAGCAGCTCCTCAGCAGCTCGTCCACATGCAGCAAGATCGCCTCCGGAACCGCGGCTCGTCGTCGGCTCGTCGTGGCTCGTCGGCGGCTCGTCCAAGTGCTGCAGGCGCAACACCTCCAAGGTATCCACACGTGCAGGGAGGAAGCGTCGCAAGCCGGACTGCTAGATCCACGAGTTGCAACAGGCGAGGGCGTGGGAGGCGCGGCAGGTGTGTTTCGCCAAAAAGGTGTAAACCCTAGGGCGCCTCCACCCCTCTATTTATAGAGGTTCCTGATGGGCCTCTAGATCCGAGGCCCATTAGTACTCCTAAACCTAATCCAACTCGAATCAGATCCGAATTGGGCTTCCAGCCCCTTAAGTGTGTGACCCTATGGGTTCGGATACGTATAGACATGGCCCGAGTACTCCTACTCGGCCCAATAGTCGGTAGCGGCCTCTAGCAAGACGTGCCAACTCCTATACGCACACGAAGATCATATCAGACGAACCATCACAACATAATATACATGCTATTCCCTTTGCCTCACGATATTTGGTCTAGCTTCAAGCCGACCGCTCTTTCTCGATCCTGTGATTCGGAATCCCTTTGTAGGTTAACTCTTAATCGTACGTAGCATGGCCATGCATTTTCGGATCCGATCACTCGAGGGGCCCAGAGATATCACTCTCAATCAGAGAGGGGCAAATCCCATCTTGACTCACCATGTCTCATAGCATGCTTCTTGACAAACCCGAAAGCTACCTTTATAACTACCCTGTTACGGCGTAGCGTTTGATAGCCCCTAAGTAGGTCGATCCACATCTAGAATACATGCGACAGTCTTAGGTCTAAGGACAAAGCGTATATGTTGTTTAAAGAGAGAACTACTTCTCGTGTTGGGTCAGTCCTAGCACATGTCTCCACATGTGTCCACATTATTAGTTCAACATCTCCTTGTCCATGACTTGTGAAACATAGTCATCAACTAATACATGTGCTAATCTAATATTCATGTGTGTCCTCACATGAACTCCGACTAGGGATAACTTTAGAATAACCATACAAGTAAAGAGTTTCACATACAATTCACATAATTGCAAATCAATTCAAGTAGCCTTCAATGGATATTCAATGAACACAACATACAAATCATGGATACAAATGGAATATCATCATCTCTATGATTGCCTCTAGGGCATACCTCCAACATCAACTACCTAGTCGATCCTGGGTAGTCCAAAGGGGTCCTTTGGGCAATGCTTGTTGAGGTCTGTGTAGTCGATGCACATCCTTCACTCATTGTTCTTCTTGCGAACGAGTACAGGATTAGCTAGCCAATCAGGATGGAAAACTTCTTTGATAAACCCTGCTGTGAGTAGTTTGGCTAGCTCTTTTTTGATTGCATATCTTCTGTCATGGGCGAACCTTCAAAGTCGTTGTCTTTTTGGGGTGGCTTTGGGGTTGACATTTAATGAATGCTCAATCAGCTCCTTGGACACACCGGGCATGTCAGCTGGCTTCCAACTAAAGATCTCGCCAGCTGTCAGAGTATATAAAGGAGGGCAGGGGTACCTAGCTCGGCAGGTCAGACCTCAAGGTCATACCTCAACACCCAAGCCCAGGACACCCAAGAACAACCCTAGATCATCAATCCCCAAGATCAATACAAACCAACACACAGGACGTAGGGTATTACGCGATCTAGCGGCCCGAACCTATCTAAATCGTGTTCCCTGCGTCACCATTGATTCCTTGATTCTCGACGACCCTTACCGCATAAAAGACCACCTAGGGTACCCCCTAGGCGGGTTGCCGGTCTAAAACACCGACAGTTGGCGCGCCAGGTAGGGGACTCGTCGAGTTTCTCAGTGCGAACTCAATGGCACGGTCGCCATCAAGCCCATCTTCGCTATTGAAGCGGGCGCAACCTTCGTTTTTGGATCCTGGCTCTGCATCGCCGATGGCGCCGGATCATTCCGGCACCAGATCGTCAATTCCGACAGCGACCTCGGGTTCCACCGCGATTCGAACTCGAACTCCGACGGCGACTCCGGGTCCGACTACAACTTGGAGTCTGACGGCGACTCTGGGTCCAACTATAACTCGAAGTCCGACAGCGACTCTGAGTTTGACTACAACTCGAAAGTCCGACTACATCGCAAGCTCGCCGACGACTACGGGCGGCTCGCCGATGATTTCTTTGACTATGTCGCGGGCACGCCGACAACCACGGTCGGATTGCCGACGACTCCGTCGACTACGGGCAGCTCATTGATGACTTCAACTACATTGTGAGCTCGCCGACGACTACTGGTGGTCGGCAACGACTTCGACTACTCCCCTCGACTACTTCGCTCGGCAACACGCTGATGACTACTACGTCATGATGCTCGCCGACAATTTCTCCGAGTACGTCGCGGCGCTCGCCGACTACTATAGGCGGCTCGCTGACGACAACTCCGACCACATCGCGACGCCCGCTGACGACTACTACTCGTTTCGACTACAAGGCTAGTCGAGGGTGGACTACCCCAACTCTTCGTCTCGACTAAAAAATTAGTCGGGGCAAACTTCGCGTCGTCAACAACTAGTCAGAATCGCCTCCGACTAGTCGACTTCGTCAACAACCGTTACGGCTTCATCAACGACCGTCACGGCTTCATCAACAATCATCCACGAATCAAGCTAAGTCACTTTTCTAAATTATTTTCTGGCTTATTTTCCGTTTGCGCGCAACACGAGCTCTACTGGCTGGAAACTCTTGCGCGCAACGCGTGCTCTATTCGCCGGAGGGCAGCAAACTCTTTCGCGCTACCGCGCTCTCTTTTTATCGCAATAGCGAATATTCCCTTTTGTCTTCTCTTAAGGTCACTACTCTTCTCGAGTAGAACACGCTTAACTCGTGAAAGCCTCAGGTGCATCTGTCACGCCTAAGCCCATACGCGTATACGAGAACGATCTCACACACGTAGCGGCAACGGCTACCCAGAGACTGCGAGCCTAAGCGTAACAAGCTAACTACTCGGGAAGAGTATGACTGAAACAAGAGCTTGACTCGCAATCGTGCAGTCTCTTTCTTGTCGCAGCAGCGACTACTCTCACTTTTGTCTTCTCTTAAGGTCACTTCTCTTCTCGAGCAGAACGCACCTTAACTCGTGAAAGCCTCAGGCGCATCTGTCACGCCTAAGCCCATACGCGTATACGAGAATGATCTCACACACGCAGTGGCAACAGCTACCCAGAGACTGAGAGCCTAAGCATAACAGGCTAACTACTCGGGAAGAGTATGACCGAAATAAGAGCAAGACACAACTTTCATACTGATCACTGAATAAATTTCAGCAGTTTCAAAATCCTACAAATATGCTACATAATGTACGCATCTTTTCTTTCAGGTCAAGCTTTGGCGACGACGCTCGTCGTGACGCCCACTAAGCATGCCTCTAACTGCACAGGCTAGTTCCCGAACTCGGGGGCTAAGCACCAATCAGTACTTGGAATATCTCCAGTGGCTCAGCTAGCTCCCAGGCTCAGGGGCTGGACGCCACAAAACCACTCGATGTGGCTCCAACGACTTACCTGGCGCATAAGCTTGGGGGCTGGACGCCGCAAGACTACTCGAATGATGACCTGAGTGAAGATTCAAGACCCTCGGGTTGATTATTCAATCAATCCAAGGCTTGGGGGCTGATAAGCTACACCCAACAATTAATTTTTTCAAGTCGAAAGAGGAAGATTTAAGATTTTGACCCTCAGCCTGATTCTACGATTCAACCTAAGGCTCGGGGGCTACTCCATATGGAGTGTGACTTTCGCCGCCCTCCATACATGAAGACTACAATATTATGTTGATCAAGACTTTGAGCACACCATAGCCTCATGGCAGCTTTGAGAAGCATTGAAAGATTCAGCCTGACAAAGTACTCGAAGAGCACCAAGACTACTCGGCGAATATCTCAAGACTACTCGAAGACTGCTGCATTCAACTATGAAGCGCTCGGGGGCTTGTCGGGGATACATCCCCAGTACCCACAAGGAAGGAAGAAGTCAGACTCCTACTAGGATCCCCTGTAATCCGACTAGGACTAGTCCCGAGTACTCCTACTAGGACTCCTCCTTGTAATCCGACTAGTACTCTGCCCCCTGGAGTATATAAAGGAGGGCAGGGGTACCTAGCTTGGCAGGTCAGACCTCAAGGTCATACATCAACACCCAAGCCCAGGACACCCAAGAACAACCCTAGATCATCAATCCCCAAGATCAATACAAACCAACACACAGGACGCAGGGTATTACGCGATCTAGCGGCCCGAACCTGTCTAAATCGTGTTCCCTGCGTCACCATTGATTCCTTGATTCTCGACGACCCTTACCTCATAAAAGACCACCTAGGGTACCCCCTAGGTGGGTTGTCGGTCTAAAACACTGACAGTTAGCCCGAAGAAAGCTGACGAGCACGTTTTCCTATTTAGGGTCTAGCCCTGTTTCAATCAATGCAGTCTTTGATGAGTCACCAGTCTAGAGATCGATGGTTTTGAAGTCCTTCTCGCTTGCTGGTTTTACTTTCGATGATCCTGACTTGTTTTCTGGGATCTTGAGTTCTGTGGGGTTGAGTTTCTTTGAAGCCGAGAAGACTTGTTGCATGGAGCTGGGTGCTTGAGAAGTCGCTGCGATTTCTACAACTTCTGTGTCGCACTCGTAGGATCGCCTTAGGTCTCCTCGTAGTGTCAGCTCGCCCTTAGGTCCTGGCATCTTGAGTACCAAGTAAACGTAGTGTGGTATTGCCATAAACTTGGCCAAGGCTGGCCTCCTGAGTATGGCGTGGTAAGAAGTTTCGAAGTCAGCAACCTCAAACCTTATGTACTCGGTTCGGTAATGTTCCTTGGTGCCAAAAGTGACTGGTAGGAAGACTTGTCCTAGCGGTATGGCCGCATTTCCTGGGACAATCCCATAAAAAGGTGAGTCCGTTGGAGTGAGCATGTATGTGATGTCGAGGCACATTTTCCTTAGTGTTTTGATGAAAATGACGTTGAGCCACTTCCGCCGTCAGTGAGTACTTTGGTAAGTCTTGAGCCTGCAACGACGAGGTCGAGTACTAGAGGGAATCGGCCTGGTTTTGAGAAACTTGTCCATTGATCCTTTCTACTGAAAGCTATGGGTACCTCAAACCATTTGAGTGGTGTGGGAGCTACTGGCTCGATAGCCATAATCTCTCTGAGTACTAGCTTATTGGACCGCTTGGACGCGGTACTCGGGATTCCACCAAAAAAGATGTTGACCGTTTTAGAGGCAATCTGGAACTCGCCTTCACCTTCGTCATCTTTATTGATTTTGCCTTTACCCTTGTCCTTCTAAAAAAAGTCTTTGGGAGGGGGTGATGCGGGTAATTCTTGCATTACTCAGCACATGTTGTAGCAATCTATCGCCGAGTGTTTACTGTTCGGATGCCATGGGCATTGTTTCTTGAGTAACTCAGTGAAGGAGGGCCCGTCATTGCGTTTGTGTGACCCTTTCTTGCCAGAGTTGGTCATGGCTGCGATAGTGTTGTCGGGTTTGCGCTTGCGATTCTGGTTACCCGAGTAGTTGTTTCGAGTATCATTGTTTCAGTTTCTATCTTATTCATGATTGTTGTTGTTGTTGTCGTGACTACCGTTGCGATGAGAGCTGAATCTCTCACGTTCTTTATCTTCTACATCTGCCCATTGTTGCACCATGATTTTGAGATCTTTGACAATGGCTGGACGACGTGTGCCAAAGTCATGGTATGTTCGACGATCATAGAGGCCGTTTTGAAAACACTCGATGATGTCTATTTCTGAAATGTCGACTATTGTAGCCTTCTTTTCAAAGAAATGGCGTAGATAGTCATGGAGTGTCTCGCTTTCTTTCTGTTTGACTTGGCTTAGATCAATTTTGTTGCCTGGGCGAGACATGGAGCTCCGGTAATTATTGGTAAAAGCATTTGTGAAGTCATCCCAGGAGTCGATTGATTTGGGTTTGAGTGACTCAAGCCATGTTAACGGCGCGGGTTCCATGCACATGGGGAAGTGAATGACCTTTGCGTCATCGTTGCCCCTGGCTACTTGAACTGCTAGTGAGTAGCACCGTAGCCATTGGACTGGATCATGCTTGCCATCATACTTGGTGATCCCTGTTGGCTTGAACTTCTCAGGTAGTTTAGTCTTCATTACCTGTGTGGTGAAGGTGGGGAAATGGTTATAGTCATCGACTTCGCGTTCGTGTCTGCGGTGACGGTTGCTATTGATTACATCTCTTAGGTCGCTAAAAATTGAGGCTTCACGATCCGTTCTGCGGTGGCGAGGGCTCTTTGCAGAATTAGTGCAGCTAGCCTCTCTTGCATCCCTATTTCGCCTTGGGGCCTCATGTTCATCTCTATTTTGCCTTTGGCTATGTTGATTTGGCTGGTTGACTACTTTGTTACTTTTTCTTGGAGCCTCGCGATGGCCACCATGGACTGTGACATCTCTGTTGCCGTCTTGGTGGGCCGAGTTGCGAGGAACAGATGGAATTGGAGACTCTTTTTTGAGTAGTTTGTAAGCTTGCTCTATGAGTTGTGCTGTTAACTCATTATCTATGTCATGAGGTATAAGAGTTGATATGAGATTGATTGAGGCAACTGCTGCGAGTGGAGTGTTATGCTCTCGAGCTTGCACTGCGTTGAATGCTCTTTCGAGGTTTACGATAGGAATGTTTGTAGCTAGTAGTCGGCGATGATCTGCTCGGGCAGCATTGCGTGCTCTTCTTTGATTTCCCTATTCAGAAGTTTCGTCTTGCAGGGCGTTAGCTGATGATTCGTCTTCTAAAATGTCATCAAGTTGTGTAAACCGTTGAGGAGTTCTCTGGAGGCTAGCTCTCGCGTCGTTGTTTTGAGATGTGATGACAAAAAATTTTCTGTCGGGGTAGTAGCTTTCAAAGCTCGACGTTGCAATCTCTATGGTGCTTCCTTCCTCGTGGGTTGAGGTGAGCGGGATGCCCTCTTGATGCAGGAGGTTGTCTATGTGAGTGACAAGGCGTGACTCGTAATCTTAGGCCAGGAAAGATGGCTTCATTCCAGGCCAATAAACGAATCTTCCCTGTGGAGTTGAAGTAATTACTAAGCCTTGAGCTGGGCCTAATAAAGGGATCTCTTGAACATAGTCCGAGTCGTAGTCACAGTCCTTAACTGACTCGAGTTTAGATTGAATTCGAGAGGAAACCTTGGTGGACCACGGCTGCGTTGCAGAGTCCGTGCGAGAATCGACTTCGACTTGATGTCGACCTACGGGATAACTTGGGCGAAAGCCTATGCGGGCTAGTCCAAGGCGAGGTCAAGTCCGAGCCGTAGTTGAACTCGATGTTGTTGGCATTGAAATTTTGGATTTTCTTGGTGGGATTCTCTGCTTCTTGATGAAGAAAATTCTCATCAAGACGCTTCTTTTCCTGGTTTCTGATGATGCAGCGTCGGAAGGATCCAACGCCATCAGCAATGCAAAGCCAGGAGTTGAAAATGATGGTTGCGCCCGCCTCAAAGGAGAAAACGGGCTTGATGATGACTGGTGCCATCAATCTCGTGCGGAGAAACTCGGCGATCCCCTACCTGCCATGCAGCTGTCGGTGTTTTAAACCGGAAACCCGCCTAGGAGGTACCCTAGGTGGTCTTTTGTGCGGTGGGTGTCGTTGAGAATCAAGGAGTCAATGGTGACGTAAGGAACGCGATTTAGACAAGTTCGGGCCGCTAGATCGCGTAATACCCTACATCCTATGTGTGGATTGTATTGATCTTGTATTGCGTTCATTGTTCTGGAGGGGGTCCCTACCTTCCCTCATATAGTCGGGGGAGCAGGTTACAGGATGGATTGTATGAGTCCTAGTTGAGTACATATACAGTCCTACTCCAACTCGGTATAGTTTCCCTCTGACCCAACTAGTCTTCGGGGAGTATATGAAGTCTACGCGCCCTGCAGAGTAGTCTTCATGTTCGAGCAGGTTTCAGGTACATTCCCTTGAGTGGGTCCGTAAGTCTTCTAGTGGGCCCAGTGGCTCCGCTATTGAAGTTTAACAGCTTCCAACTCAGCCTCGCGCTCCTGTATGGTCTTCATTGCATTGACCAAGTCGACTTCACCATCTTCGCGCATTTTCCTCTCTTTCTCCAGGTGATGCTCTAGATTTTCATATTTTAGTACTAGCTTATCATGCTGATCAGCTACGTGGTAATGCGCGTTCTTCCAATCTATGACTTGTTCCTGGATATCTTCCTTTGACTTTTCGAGCACTGCACCAATAATACATAAGAAAATCAGTATTCCAAAATGAATCAGTACTCAGAATCCAATGAGGAGAGCAATCACCTTTGATTTGCTGGTTCAAAGATTTGTTGCGCCTCTTGAGACTGTGTTTCTCCTCCTCAAGCTGTTGGATGTGGTTACGATACTCAACGGCAACTCCATCATACTTCATCAACAGTCGGGAAAAGTACTCTCTCTCCTTGGCAAGTTCTTTTTCAAGGGTCTCAGCACGGAGTACTGTGTCCCCATAGCCTTCAACCATCTGAGACTTGCGGCTGGAAAGTTTGATGACATCCTGCGCCACACAATAAGTAATCATATCAAGTAATGGGTACTAATTGCAAGTTATGTATCAATGGAAGAAGCTAGCTAAAGCATACTTCTGCGTAAACACCGATACGGTGGTGCATCTCCATCATCCTAGCAACCACATCCATGTTCAGCAGAGGGTCGTTGATCAATTGGAAATCTTCAAGATAAATTTCTCCAACCGATAGAGGATCCGCATGAGCTTCGGAATTAGTTGTGCTAAGCGGAACCACGGTAAGGCTTATCGATGAACCTAGCTCGAAAGACGCATCGGTAGCCATGACTTCCAAAACTGTTGCCACTTCAATTTCTGCCTCTAGCTCAAGGGCTACGAGAGTAGCCACGGTGCCAAAGATAGTCGCCACCACTTCTTCAGGTGCTTGTCACTCAAGGGCTGGCAATACAACGTCAATCAAATATGATATGACATCTTGCATCAACAATGCTACAAATGATACGGCACCTGAACTACTCGTCGTCGCGGGCTAATTCTTTGGCTATGGACTTGCTTGGGCCGAGGCAACGTCATGGATTGAGAGGCTACTGCCATCAGTCACGGGCCTCAAGCTAGGCCCTCCAAGGTCCATATTAGAGGATTTTCTGCATAAGATAAAAGCTTCAAAAACACAACAAGTCGATCATGAGCTACAATTAGTACTCAAAGGAGCAGCAAGACATACCTTGTAGATCTCCTCAACTTCAAATAGGGTTCTCCTGTAACGCACAACGGCTTAATGGTCGGAGATGGTTTCTTTGGAGCAGCTTGCATGGTCGCAGCACGATCATTGCTAGCCTTAGCCATCGCCTCTGCTATTCGAGTTGTTCTTGCGCTAGCAGGGTCCACCACATCAACAGGAGGCTCTGGATCATCTTCAATATTGATCACCTCCTCGATGGTCGGCAACCTGTCTTGCGCAGGCAGAGCAGCCGCCTTTTAAGCATCCATCATCAACTCGAGTACCTACAAACCCTCAATGTCATCTTGAGTAGACACAGTGGTGATATTGGAATCGCCTACTGGGAGTACACGATCTTCAGGATCTTGTCCTTCCTCATAAGTAATTACCGCGGGAGGCATATCTTCTGCGGTGACATACTTCTTCATGGCCCGTTTCACAGCAACGACCCGTTTCTTCTTTGGTGGCGGAGGAATTACAGCTTCAAGCTCATCATCAGTTGTGCGCTTTCTTAATCCATAGGACGACCCGACCTTAGTAGATGGCTGGACCTTGACTTCAAAGTCCTCCACAGCATCAGAACTAGTGTTGCTAGAGGCCTCGAGTACTTCCTCTTCCTCGTCATCACTATTAGTGCTCTCTGCCATATGCACGCGAGGAGCAGCTTCACAAGTATCTTTTGATCCAGGAGGAGGAGCAGAGAAGTACAAGTTGACATCTTCCTACAAAGTAAGACAAGTCAGTAAACCCAACAACTTCAAAATAACTACTCTGGGGCTACAGCCACGAGTACTTACAGGCTTTGGCGGGTTGGCGGTGCTGAATTCCCGCACAATGGTGGGAATCTTGCCCACATTCTTGAACATCCGCTTCAGTCTCACCATAATTTCAATAATTTCATCTGTGCTGAGCTCATCAGGAGAAAGTCTGGATGGATCATTAATACCAGTATACTCATAGCACCAGTGGCATTACTGCTGCAAGGGCTGAATTCGTCGCTTCATGAAACTGAAGGCTACCCCAACTCCAGTGAATCCTTCTTGCTTCAACTTGGCTATTCTATCAATGAGAGCGGGTAGTTGGAGGCAATCCTCATGTGTTGGCTCATCAAGCCACCGGTTGTTCCAGGAGGGGTGATGTCCTGTCAACTCGGGTAGTTTTGGATCATGGTTGCCAATGTAGCACCATTTCTCCTTCCACCCGGCATTGGAATCTATCAGCTCATAAGCTAGATATTGGCTATCGAGTTTCTCCCGCATCTGGATACCGGCTCCTCCGACTACTTGATTGTGATCCCTCATCAGCTGCGGCTTTACACGAAATTTTTTTCGGAATAACTCGAAGTGGGGCCTGATTTCCAGAAAAGCTTTGTAGAGGTGAACAAAAATGGTAGCATGGATAATTCCGTTGGGGTTCAAATGAACTAGCTCCAACTTATAGTAATCCAGTAGGCCTCGGAAAAAATTAGAACCAGGCAGAGCAAGACCGCGCTCAATGAAGTGAGCGAAAATTACCGTTTCATTGGAGTGTTCCTCCAATGGCCAGAGATTGCCTTGGGTGGATCTCCAACTAATGATGTCTTGATTTGGAGTAGCTTGGCAGCCACAAGCGCCTTGATCTTCTCCTCTTTCAAAGATGACCGCTTCCAAGCGCAAGCGGGAGTTGGTGGCGCGGTCTGATTAGTTTTCCCGTACTTGGGTGCCAGCAACTGGAGATCTTTTTCCTTGACGGATCCTTTATTTTTCTCCTCCTCCTCAGCAGGCTTGACAGCAGCAGCCTTCCTCCCCATCCTTGATGTCATAAGCTTCTTCTGTCGCATACTCTCGGGGGCTGAGTGGTGGGGAGCGGTGGCACTAGTGCTCGGAGATTGGGCAGCAGCGCCGCTAAGGCTATAGTGTGGAGATTGGAAAAGCAATTGGCAAAGGTGAAACGGAAGGGATAACTTCCTCCATTATTTATCTTCACGACGCAATAATAGCAGCGTGAATAAAGGAATTTAGAGTTTAATGGATCTGCAGATTTCACGGCATCTAAATTGTCAGTTACCCCTATTTTTGGAAGAGATAAGATTTCCTTTTAAAGATGGTCACGTTGACTAGAGATTGACCCTTATACCCACCAAACTAGTTAGCTAAAAGCTCGGGGGCTGGGTGCCACGTGTCCATCGACAAAAAAATTTTCCTCTTGGTTTTAAGGGAAAGGTGATGCAAATTACAGATTGACCCTCAGCCTGATTCTTTGATTCAACCTAAAGCTCGGAGGCTGCTCCATATGGAGTGCGACGATAAATTTCAAGATTGAAGGACAAGAGACTGAGTCAAATGAGGCTTCAGTGTATTCTAGCCGCATAGCAGTTTTTGGGTACCTTTGAAGATTCAGCAAGATGAAGTATTCGAAGAGCACCAAAACTAGTCGGTGAAGTATGCAAAAGTGCTTGGAACTGCTACATTTGACTAAAAAGTACTCGGGGGCTTGTCGTACGTATATCTATGGGTCCATCAGAAGTTTTGGACAGTCCTAAATATAGGGGCTAGACATCGAGACGTATCTGACATGGAGACTATGGCGCAGGATGGCGTAGTCTACATGGAAAGACAGGAACTAGTTGAGGATTAGAAAAAGTACTCATAATAATAAGAGTAGAACTCATCTAGTCAAATTCGACTAGTTTTCTTGTAACCAACCGACCTGTAACCCTACCCCCAGCAATATAAGGTGAGGCAGGGACCCCCTCCAAAGCAATGCAATCCAACCAACACACCGGATGTAGGGTATTAGGCTATTCAGCGGCTCGAACCTGTCTAAATCGTGTGTCTGCGTTTACCTTGAGTTCCTGATCTCGACGAGCCCCACTAACCAAAACACTACCTCGAGCACCACCCTCGGTAGGTTGTCGGGTCTAAACACCGACACACGATCCTATTACAAAGGGAAAATCTAGACGTCACTCGAGTGTTTCTTGGGACACCATCACTCAGTTTTTAGGCCATCCGTTCCTTTAGCCCGTGATGCGTCAGCGCTTCGATCTGAATATATGATGTGGGTTGCGGTATTTTTCTTTTTCTTTGTCATTTTCTTTTTCTTTTATATCTGACATCTGGGTCCTGTTATTCATTCTCTAATAATTCACACCTCAGGAGTCTGTACCTCCATCTCTTCATCTTCCTGGTTGAGTTCTCTAGGTAGGAGATTCCTAGGGTTGGGCGATTTTGATCTTATTATCCTCCTCTGATTCTTTGCGATTTGAATCCGGTAGTGAGGTAAGGTTTGTAGGTGTTGGCGAATCGTTTGTGGGTTTGTTGTGGTTGATGATTTCGATCCCCATCTCGAAATGCTTAGTTCTTCGCCTGATTTGATTGTTCCATGTCTCGTTTTTAGCTTTGTTCCTCCTTTTGATTTGAGTTCCTTTGATGAGATAAGGATTTGTGGATTGTTCTCTCTTCTAATGGGTGATTTGTCTACCCGTTTGTTGCTATTTGGTGGTGAATAAGTTGGTACGGAATCTGTATTAATCTGGTCTGTTCTATTGGGATCCTTACCTTTCGATTTGCTAGGTCTTATACATATCTTGATTCCCTTGTTTAGTAGTTGGATCGTTTGACTAAGGTTTCATTTTCCTCTTTTATTTTAGAAATCTACATCATTCATTTTTGAATGGTATGGTTCATGTGGAGTGATGCCTGGCGATTTTGTAGGAGTTTGAGGCTTTTGTTTTGTTGTTCATTCAGATCTGTTTTGCAACGTGGTTTGGATTTTTTTATTGGACGCTGTTGTAATCTATATTGTAGGGAATGGAAATGCAATTTTTACAGCTAGATGTTGATTGCAAATGTAGCCTGCTGCCCCGTTTTATATCTGACATTCTTTGTTTTTGCATTTGTTTGAAGTTCTAAATAGCACTGAAATTTTTGCATCTCTGAAACAGACTACCTGAAACCATTTTTGCCACCATTCTCACATGACTTTTTAGAGATTAGTTTGTTGTAGGCTATATATTAATGCTATGGTAGGTTAATTTACCTCCATTTCATCGATTGACACCTGTTTAGAATCTCTAACTCTTTTTGTTACCTATATGTTTTCTCATCCATATTATTCTTGAACTGACTCTGCTGGTATGAATAACCACACTTGACATGGCAATTATGAATTTAGTAGAAGCTTTGCTTAGTTTTCAGGTTTGCGTTGACAGATTTTTCTTCATTTCTCCATTTTGGCAAAATAGCGAAGTAATTCTTACTCTGATCATCTATAAAATATTTTAACTTGGTCCGTTTTAGTTGTCAATAGCTCTGATTTTTTTTATGTCTACCTGATGTTTTTTAGTCAATCAGAACCCATTCATAGTTACAACCCATTTTTGTTAAATCCTTCAAGCTGATTGGTTGGTTTGCCACTATAGTACAAGAAGCTATCTTTGCTGTTAGAAGAGAGGATGATTCACAAAACATGCCCAGGCATAGTATTCTATCAATGATTCTTATTTTGAAGACTTAAATCAATTACATGGCTATACAAATGATAGTATTCTCCAAGATTCTGAAGCTTTAATTTCAGTTCAATCTGATGTAAGTTTCTTCGCATTTATAGTCTTTGGTCCTCTTATCTTGGTAGCAAGACCAGCTACAACACTGTATTGTCTTTGTTCCTCTTATCATCTGGTCCAGCTACTTGGTGCATCAATAGATTTGTTTGATAGGTAACATGTGGCTTTCATGTTACAGTACCACAACATCTCAGTTTGTAGTTCTTGTGTTTCTAGTCTGCAACAACAGTAGCATGGTAGGTTTCTTTCCCCCAAAAAAAAGAGCAGCATGGTAGGTTTAGTTTATTCCTAGCAAGTTCATTTCAAGTACTTTGTCAATTAATTCATGCTCTGTTCTGTTTCTTGTTCCCTGGTACAATTGCAATTTGCCTTGTGCAGTTCGATTCAGAACTTTCAGTTCAGTGACAATTCACTTCCTGTGAATGTTATTTTCATGCCACAGTGAGCATCATCATTGTTGTCTAGTGGTTTTTATTTCCATCGTTTACTTCTTCAAGCTAGTTCTGTTGGAAGGTAAAACAACATCAGTTGGGTACATATTTAACTAGCTATAGTGTTTTGGATGTTGTCATCTAGTACCAGTTACGAGATTTCAAGTAAGGCTGTTAATTTCAGTTCAATAGATCATTAGTAGTTTTGTAAACTATCAGTCCTATCTGTATGCTTCTTGGATAGCACTTGGATTGATCTTTATGCAAGTTGGTGCTACTTTCCCCCAACTGTTAGCTTGTGTTTTGTTTCCGCATTGCATCAAAATTTCTCTGTCCATTATTGTCATGTGCTGGTTAAATACATATTTTCCCAAATAACTTATTTTTTGAAGGAATATAAATGTTGATGTAAGAGTCCAAATAATTTATCTCATTTGTATAGCTGCCTAGTAGTATTTTTGTGAGTGACCCTTGGACCCCTATGGGATATGTTAAAAAGTCAATGCCAGTCAGTTTATGTTAACAACATATGCCACTTAACTGTTTAACTGTCTATTTGGCCCGCTCAAGTATTTAACAGTACAAGCTAATTTTATTTATAGTTGTCCATTTCCTGTAAATTGTATTATATTGTCATGTAAATGAGACTGAATTTTTTTAATTTTAAATTTTGAAGGTTGTGTTTGCAAACCAGGGGTTATTCACTTAGGAAATAAATTTCTTATCTGACTGACTATAGAAAAAAAAATTAGCTGTTTTAACTTTGGCTCGATTTCATTCTTTTGAAGGTTGGAAATAAATTTGTTATCTGACTGACTATAGAAAAATTTGTTCAGCTATTTTTATTTTAGCCTGATTTCATTCTTTTGAAGGTTGTGTTTGCATCTGAGGGGTTACTCAATGTCGTACATACATCTATGGACTCTCCAGAAGGTTTGGATAGTCCTAGATACAGGGCTGTACACTGAGACGTGTCAGACATGGAGCGGTGTAGGATGGCATGGTCTACGTGGTAAGATAAGAACTAGTCGAGGATTAGGAAACTACTCGTAGCAATTAGAGTAGGACTTGCCTTGCTAGTCAAATCCGACTAGTATTCTTATAAATAACCAACTTGTAACCTTACCCCGGCAATATAAGGTGAGGCAGGAACCCCTCCAAAGCAGTTCAATCCAATACAATACAACCAACACACAGGACATAGTGTATTATGCAATCTAGTGGCCCGATTTAGTGTGCTCTAGCATTTACATCACAATTTTCTCTAATTTACTGTGCTTCAGTATCACAATTTTCTCTAATTTACTGTGCTTCAGTCACTGTCATTTGTTAAGTGTGAAATGTAAATCAGATAAAGTTTCGATTTTGAAATCTGGAAGGTTGTATCTGCTTTTTAGGGGTTCCTAACGGTTACAAAATTGTGGTTTGCTTGTTCATTTGCTTGTCTTATCTAAATCAATATATAGGTTATCCAATAGGTTCATTTTTTATATTCTTTACTTAATCTTTGCTTATAAATATTGTATTTTGAAATGCAACTTCGTCACCTTTGTGGAAAGGCTTTTGTTAGAGATGATGTAGTGATGACCAGGAGCAATATGACCTATCTTGGTATCCAAGAAGGTGATCAGGACTGTCTGGTTGTAGCTTGGTCCGCTACTAATGAAATTAACAACCGGTTCATGACCATAGTTCGTGCTTTGGAGAGGATAGCTGGTTCTGCTATTGTTGCTTTGTTCAGGATTGTTGTAGACCCTGTGTGCAAGTTTGGATTCATCCTTTGTCTTGATGATGAGAAGGCGCAGTCACTTCGTGGACACTATGGTACAGTTGGACTGGAGAAGATCTTCATTAATCTTGTGAGCAGTGTGCAACAAGTAATGCCTTTCGGTGATGATGTCTGCCAGCACCCAAGGACAAAGTGGATCTGATTTTCAGATGTTAAGTAGTGAAATGAGAAACCCTTCAGATGTCTTTTGCTACTGAAATGTGCAACTATATAGATGCAGTAGTGAAATGCCTCTTTGTTTGTGTAATATGCAAATCTGTAGCTGCATTATCAACACATCTGCTTTTCTACGATTTATGCAAATTCTAGATGCAGCATCTGTTGACCATACATCCCCGGACCCACCAGAAGGTCTGTACGGACCCACTCAAGGGGGACGTACTCGAGATGTATCAGGACATGAAGACTACGCTACAGGGCAACGTAGACTACATGGAACTCCTGAGGGACTACTCGGAATACAAGGAAACTACTCTGTCGAGTTAGAGTAGGACTCTATAGTCTTGTCCGACTAGTACTCTTGTACTAAAGACTACCCTGTAACCCTGCTCCCCCAATATATAAGGGCAGACAGGGACCCCCTCAAAACAAGTTCAATCGAATACAAGCATACAACACACAGGACGTAGGGTGTTACGCGATCTAGCGGCCCGAACCTGTGTAAATCATGTCCCTGCATGACCATCGACTCCTTGATTTTGGTGACACCCACCAACCAAAACACTACTTAGGTACTCCCTTGATAGGTTGCCGGGTTAAAACACTTACAGCTGGTGCGCTAGGTAGGGGCAACCGCCGAAATTCTCCGCGCGAAATTGATGGCTCCAGTCATCATTAAGCCTGCGTTCGTGTTCGAAGCGGGCGCAACGTTTGTCTTCGGCTCCTTGCTCTGCATCAATGATGGCATTGGAGGTTTCCAACACCGCATCATCAAAGAACCGGAGAAGAAGCATCTAGGCGGAAACTCTCGACGACGTGAGGCGGAAGATTTTGTCGAGAAATTCAAATTTTTCGATCTGAACAACACAAGGTTTGACCACAACTCGGACTCAACCACAACTCAAACTAGTCCGCGCGAGCAGGCAATTCATCCATCGTGTGGACTGGATACAACTCCAAGCCGATTTCCGCTCGGACTCCGAAACGCGGTCACGGTTCATCAAAAAGCTCTATCCAAAGTTCAATCCGGATTAGAGTCGATTGAGGACCACGACTACGACTCGGATTCTCTTGAAGAACTCCCCTTATTAGGTCCGTAGCAGGCCTGGTAATCAAATCAACACTGCAAGGCAGATTCGTTTATTAGCCGGGCATGAAGCCATCCTTCCTTGCCCAAGACAACGAGTCACACCTTGTCGCACACTTGGATATCCTCCCATACCAAGAGGGTACCCCACTCTTACTAATCCGCGAAGAAGATGGCTCCACTGAAGTCATAACATCCATCTCTGGAAGCTACTATCTAGATAGAGAACTCTTTGTTGTTGTTTCGCCAGCCGATGGAACAGGAACCAGCGACCAACACCAAGGAACTCCTCGTCGGGAACGCCAAATCGAAAAAGTCTCCCAAGATGAATTATCAGTTGATGCCCCGGAGGGTGAAACTAGCAGCCAGAGAACTCAAAGAAAAGCAAGAAACACTTAGAGAGCGGAATGTCGTTGACTTCTAGCCGTATGACTTCCCATTGTGAACCTTGACAGAGCATTCGAAGCACTACAAACACTAGAACATAACACGCCACTTGCCACTATTGCCTCTATCGATCTTATCGCCCGTTTAATGCCTCTGAACAAGTACAGCGATCTCATGTCATACTTGGCAGAGCACACATACAAACTCCTCGACAAGAAACACCAATCATATCCGTGCCTCACAACCCAAGTCACCATGATGATAAAAGAGACCATGCAAGACTCTCAAACCAACCACATGAAGAACCAAGACAACAAAAGGGTGTACTCGAAGCTCCAAGACAAAACTGAGATGTAGCCAAAGGTAGTCGTACAGCCTCCGTGGAAGGCCCACGTCACCGCAGAGCTAATCAAGAACCCTCGCACATCAATGATCTTCGAGAAACATTAAATCACAACCGTGATGCTCGAGATATAATCAACAATCGCCGCCATGAACGTGAAGCTGAGGGTGATGACAATGACCACTTCCCCGCTTTCGCAAGACGAATCATGAAGACTACTCTTCCAGAGAAATTCAAACCAATGGGCATCACTAAATATGATGGCAAACAAGATCCAGTTCGGTGGCTCCGCTGCTACGCATTAGCAGTCCAAGCTACAGGCGGAAGCGATGATACAAAGGTCATCCATTTTCCCGTATGAATGGAATCAGCGCCACTAACTTGGCTCGAATCTTTGAAGCCTAACTCAATCGACTCATGGTCTAATCTAAAAAAGCTTTTACAAGCAACTACGTGGGAGCTATGCAGCGCCCGGGCAACAGAATTAACTTGGCTCAGGTTAAGCAGCAAAAGGATGAACCCCTATGCTAATTATGCTAATTATGGATGACTCAAATTATCTATGAACAACTCTATATATTGTAATATTATTGTTGGAATTAAGCTAATCTGCAATGGTGTTTTGAGCCTTCTAGTCAACATTTTTTATTTATGATTGTGTGATATATAGTGTCCTCTAATAGCACTGAATTTTTTGGTTCACTATAATCGTGTCTACTTTTATTATTACCATTCAAATGTTATAATATGTCTTTTTATGCTATTGATATTATGGACCGTTTGATTATAATATGATGGTTTAGAAAATCGTGTGACAGATCACCTCCCAGCACATGATTTTTTCCTCCAAACCGAGTGTTTTAGCCAACAAAAATACTTGAGTGCTGGTACCCCACAAAATGCTCGAGTTACAGGTAGACAGACCCATTACAAATCACAGATCCGAGTCCAATGAAGAAGCAGAGGCAACTCTCTGTTGGGTGGCAAGAGTCAGAGCCTGCTCCAAAAATTTCAGCGGCAGCTCTTGTTGCTGCAGATCCTTGCCGGCGGCTGGCCGCGCGGGCTGCATGGCCCCGTGCCGGCGGCGTCGGTGAGCATCTTAACCACGTCCCTCATGGTCGGCCTCCCCGCCGGCAGCTTCGCGGTGCAGAGCACGGCGATCCTGAGCACCCTGAGCATGTCCTCCCGCTCGCTCGCCGTCGCCGCGGCCGCCACGCGCGGGTCCAGCACACCGTCGAGGCTCTCCGTGGCGAGCTTGCCGGAGAGCCAGGAGACGATGTCCCTGCCCTCGCCGAACCCCGGGTCGATCGGGCTCCGGCCGGTGACCAGCTCCAGCAGCACCACGCCGTAGCTGTACACGTCCGTCTTCTCCGTCACTTTTAGCGAGTAGGCCAGCTCTGCGAACACGTCAGAAATCTCCAGATGATCAGCAAGAGACAAGAGAGATGCAAGCGTGACACGTCTCAAAGTCAGAGGTAGCAGGACTCACCAGGGGCGAGGTAGCCGTGGGTTCCGGCGAAGCAGGTGGACACGGCGGAGTCGGAGGAGTCGTCGGCGGGGGCCTTGGCGACGGCGATGCCGAAGTCGGCGATCTTGGCCTCGTAGTCGTCGTCGAGGAGGATGTTGGTGGACTTGATGTCGCGGTGGATGACGGCCGGCGTGCAGTCGTGGTGGAGGTACATTAGCCCCTTGGCGGCGCCGAGCGCCACTCTGCGCCGCCGCGGCCAGTCCAGCTCTGGCCGCCCGCCGCCGCCGCCGCCCTTGGCGGCGGCGGCCGCCTCTCGCCGAAGCGCCTGGTGCAGGTTGCCCCGCGGCATGTACTCGTAGACGATGAAGTGGAGGTCGCCGCGGGACAGGCATGCGTGCAGCTTCAGGATGTTCCGGTGCCGGACCTTGCCGAGGATGGCCATCTCCACCGCCATCACCCGCGCCGCGTTGCCCTTCCACAGCCGCTTCACGGCGACCACCCCGCCGCCGCGGCCCTTGACCTCCAGCCGGTACACGCGCCCCGTGCCGCCGGACCCGATCAGGCTCTCCTCCCCGACGCCGCAGATCTCGTCGGCGTCCAGCTCCAGCGGGTGGAACGACTCCAGCTTCCACTGCCCGCCGCCGCCGCACTCTACGTCGCCGCGCTTCCTGAGCTCCTCGAGCTTGAAGCTCCGATAGCTCACGAACAGGATACCGGCCACGAGCAGCAGCGCCGCCGAAACGAGCACCGGCACCAGCACCGCCGACTTATTCGCGAGGCCGTCCCTGCGGTCGCCGTCCACGTTGCAGGCGCCGAGCTCCGACCTGCCGCCGGCGACGCAGAGGCCGGGGTTCCCGGAGAACGCCTGGTCACCGGCGATCACCCGAAGCCCCGGCGGCACGTCTCCGGTCAGCCGGTTCGACGAGAAGTCGACGGAGCTCAGCTTCAGCGCCTGGAGGCTCGTCGGGATCGGCCCGGCGAGCTCGTTGTGCGATAGGTTCAGCGAGTTGAGCGACGTCAGCAGCGACAGCGAGGCGGGGACCGGCCCCGTCAGCTTGTTCCGGGACACGTCGATCTCGACGAGCCTGGCGCAGCCACCGATGTCCGCCGGCAACGCGCCGGAGAGCGAGTTCTCCTCGAGGTGCAGCGCTGTCAGCTGCGAGAGCCTCCCGATCTCCGCCGGTATCCCGCCGGAGAACGAGTTGTTGGACAGGTAGAGCTTCTGGACCTGCCCGAGCCGGCCGATCTCCGGCGGGATCGGGCCGGCGAGGCGGTTGTTCTGCAGCCACAGCTGGTTCAGGCTCTGCGCCTGGGCGATCAGCGGCGACATGGCTCCGGTAAACCCGTTGTCAGAGACGTCGATGATCGTCGCCGCCGGGAGCCCCCACAGCCCCTCCTGCAGATCGCCGGTGAACTGGTTCTTGTTGATCCGGAACCGTTGCAGGCTCGTGCACGACGAGTACTCCTCCGGGAACTCGCCGGAGAAGCCGTTCTGAAGGGCGAGGAGGTACTGGAGGTTCCGGCCATGGCAGAGGAACCTCGGGAACGGCCCGGTGAAGCCGTTCTCGGAGATGTCCACGCTGTTGAGCGGCGAGAACCGGCCGAAGTTGGCCGGGAACTCGCCGGAAAACCGGTTCTCATAGATGGAGAAGCTTGTCAGCGACCGGAGCTCGCCCCACTCCTCCGGGATCGGCCCAGACAGGTTGTTGTGGTAGAGCTGGATCACCGTGAAGCCCTTCAGCGCCGCGAACGCCGGCGGGATCCCGCCGCTGATCTGGTTCCGGGACACGTCGATCTCCCGGAGTTTCGCCAGCTTCCCGAGCTCCGGCGGGAGCTCGCCGGTGAGATTGTTCTTGTACAACTCGATCTTCCACAGGTTCCGGAGGTTCCCAATCGCCGCCGGGATCGCGCCGGCGAGGTTGTTCATGGACATGTCCAGCGTCTCCAGCGCGGCGAGCCCGAAGATGGACTCTGGCATCGCCCCCGTCAGGCCGCTCTCGGCGAGGTACAGGTAGGTCAGGTTCTTGAGGTTGCCGATGCTCGCCGGCGTCTCCCCCTGGTCGTAGCCGTTCAAGCCGACGCTGAGCGTGGTGAGGGCGGTGAGGTTGCCGACCCACGCAGGGAACCGGCCCGTGAAGCCGTTGTTCTCGACGTCGAGGACCTCGAGCGCCGCCAGCGACGACAGGTCCGGGAGCTCGCCTGAGAGGGCGTTGTACGACAGGTTCAGGAACCGGAGCCGCGTGCACCGGCCCAGCTCAGCCGGCACGGGGCCCGACAGCGAGTTGGAGTCGAGCTCCAGCCGCGTCAGGCCGTGCAGGGCGGCGATCGACGGCGAGATGCCGCCGGAGAGGTTCATGTTGGAGAGGGAGATCTCGGTGACCGTGCCGGAGCCGTCGTCGCCGCACCGGACGCCGAAGAAGCGGCATGGCGAGGTGATGGTGGCGTTCGTCCATGACGCGAGGTGGTTCAGGGGGTCGTTGAGGCCGGCCTTGAATTGGAGGAGGGCTTGTGTTTCCACGCCGATTTGGCAGGTAGAGCCCAGGAAGAGGGAGAGGAGTGTGATGAGGCAGATAAGAATTTGTGCTCTCATTGCGAGGTGATGTGGTGTTGGCAGATCTCTGAAGATGTTGATTACATGGGTTCTTGGTGCTGGCCTGAATGTCTGTGGTTCAGGAGACCTGCAAAGGAAAAACAACAGATATGAAACCACAACTTGATATTTGAATGTATAAACAAACATTAAAACATTTCTCCAAGAAAGACAAACTGAAATCTCAACTAAAGTTGAAGTGAGCTTTTCTTAGCATCTGCAAACTTGAGGTACATCATCAGTGTTTGCATTGATGTGCAATTGTCCTTTTCTTTTCTTTTCTTTTTCAGGGCTCACTTTGCCTGCTCTGTTTGAAGTATGAACTCCTCCCTTCAGTAGTTCAAGTACTGGGCTTCAGGCCCACACAAACGGAACACTCAAAATTTAGAACGTTTATTCAGTTCTTTCTTGATTAAAAATTTATAGCCTTACAAGATCATAGGAAAAGGCTAATGTCATTTTCAAACGCTGTGTTTAATTGGTATGTGATCTGGACACACCCAAAGTTGCTTTCCTCTGTTAACATGACCTGCCAGCTACTCCCTTCCACTGATCCACTCCCTCTACTCTGTTCTGCTGCCCTCAGCTTCACCAACACCAGAAAAGTGCACTAGATTGCCCCATGGCACTGCCACACCACCCATTTTCACCTCCACCGAGTTAACCGTGAAATCGGGGCCGAAAAGCCGGAGCACTCACCAGATGTATAATGGGATCAGATGATGAAATGCATCAATGGGATAAAAAGAAGGTGGTCAAGAGCTCAAAGCTGTTTCAGTGGGAATATACTATTCCACTTACTATTTTAGTGAGCCATCACCCATCAGTGTCTAACATGACAAATGGCCCCAAACCATAGTGCTTGGCTGGATAACAGGTTCAACCTAGAAACGACACGTTACAAGAAGGGACCTGTAAAGAGAAACCTGTTGGTGGCAGGATTTGATCCAATTTTGGCATCAGTTCTTGGAGGCACAGCAAAGAAAAGAAGAATTTGACCTAACCTGTTTTGGCTCATCACCAAATTGTAAAAGGAGAATTGCATGTGCTTTATTTGGTCACGTTGTAAATAAATGTTTTTCGGTTCTAACTCCACTGACTAAATCTTCGGAGTATCATGTACCGTGCATGATCACCGCGTGAAACGTGACAACTAATCTACCACTTTGGTTTAAAAATATGTTGCATGTTGGAATACTTTTTTTTTATGGAGTATGATATCTGATATCTAGCAGTTGATTCTTACTTATCATGTCAAGTAAATACAATATTGTAGACATGCGTAGAAGGCTAAACCAAGAAAGAATAATAATCTTCCTTTTCCATTAAGAAAAAAAAATATTTAATCACTTTTCATGACTATTTTATACACATACTAACTCAAAGTATGCTCAGCAAGTGCAGGTTTGGGGAGAGTTTGCGCCCCCCCCCCCCCCCCCCCCACCCAACACACACGCATCATCTGTACTGTTTCCTTGAATTTTTATTTAAAAACTAATGCATATAACTGCTTTTGAACTGATATAATTCGTGATCAATATGTCCGGAACCATATTCATAATCCATCCCAACAGTTGCATATATACCCTGACTGGGAGCAACATGTTGGACTTATAGAACCACAAATCCCACAAAATCAGGTGGAGTGGTCAAATCAGTTTGGATCATGCAACAAGACAGCACCATACTGTTGAGGCATTTCTGTTGGTGACACGACTCAAAAAAGAAAGAAAACAAAAGGGGCACAAATATTACATTCAGATGCAGAAATGTTCGTCGTGATCTTCATTCAACGATCCCCCCTATAGCGCGGTTCAATCAGATCACTTCACTCAAGTCCAAGTTGTCTAAGGAAAAGAAAAGGAAGAGATTAAAGTTACCGGATACACTGAAAGAAAGGTATTCCACATGCTGACAGAGGAAATCTACTAGTGGCCTAGGGGCACCGGGACGTAGTGGCAGAACACGCCAGCTAGATACTGCTCGTCTCCTACCTACAAGCTACTCCAGTGTGTATCAAAAAAATGATTGGAATTATGGAAGTTTCCACATGACAGACCCAACCAACTCTCTGCAGAAAACTAGTAAGAGGTGAAATAGAGTTGAGATGGAAACCCTGCAGGACTCAAAGGATACTTACTACACTGCAGGCAGCAGACGACACCTACAGAGCTGAGACGAATCTCTTGCGCTAGCTAGGTATCTCCTGAAAGAACTAGTACTACGCAGGAAGCAACTAGTAAGGCAATCTATGGAACCAAAACTCCTAGTAACCATGAGCAAAGCCTATGGCCAATAGCACGCATGCATGCAAGGGCACCGATCACAATTTCAGAGAGCAGAGAGGGCAACAACAACAAGCATCATTAGCTCGATTGCATAGAGAGAGATACCTGCTGTTCTCGATGAGGTCGCCCCTGCCTCTGCCTTTCCTCTCCGCCTCTGCTTTTTCTCCTCAGCTCACCAAGTGATGAACATGTAAATGGAACGGGGGAGTGAGAGAGGAGAGAGCTTTGGGCACGAAGGATGGAAATGATGTTGAGCTTAAGCTCGCTTTGGAATAGAAGGGGAGGCACTCTGAGAGCAAGGAAGTAAACTGGATTAGCTAGCTGACCGTCGTCGTCTAAGCTCGCAACTGGGAGTTTACGGCTTTTGACTGAGGCTTCTGATTCAGAGATGATATAGTCACGAGGCGGCGGCCTGCACACGCAGCGGGGGAGATACGGCCATGGACATGGAGAGAGCCAAAGCCAAACAAAGATAGGCAAGAGGCTGTATCAAATTGGTGGCCGTGGCCAGTGACGCCACAAAAGCCGAGGCTGTTGCTTGCGGGGCTGCCGTTTCAGCCGTGGCACCCGCCCCCCCACTGCCTTGGCCCTTGGCTGCCTGCGCTGGTGTGGCTTGGGACAAGAGGACCGAGGACCCAGACTCCCAGAGGATCCTCTGCGCCGACTGAGCTCTTTAGGATCTTTGCTGTGAACTGTGCGTTTTTTTTTTTTGACCTTTTTACCTAGGCTGGGTACTGTGCCAGCATGATGACGGTGGACTTTTGTTACATTAGTCACGTGACGACGAGAATTATACAGTATCATGAGCATTAGGTCGATCGGCTGCTACCTTTACCGGCACGTAAGCGTGTCAACGCGACTCTCTTTAACACATCATCGTCATCACATGAAACGGCGGGCAACGCACGCCCAAGTGGAGGATCCGGTCCTTTTTTTTTTGAAATAAAGAGGAGGATCCGGTCCGAGCACAGGGATTAACAAGGATTACCTGTAAGGGAAAACAAGGATTACCTGTTCCTAACAAAGTGCCGATCGACACATTTCTACTACCCGATTAACCGCCTTCTCCACGAAATATCTTCCATTAGTTAGATGCTGGGAACAAAATGTACGTGTGCAGCAACGAAGCAAGAGCGCGCGTAGCCACGGTGCCGATCAGAATCAGAGTGACCTTAAGCCACGGGCACCGCGAGAATAAGTGGCGAGTGCACGCGCTCGCCGGCTCGATCGCCGGGTCGGCGTCAGGTCGGTGGAAAGAGGGCCCGGAAATGAGGTCAGCGGTGAGGCAAGCGCGTATCTCTGCGAGTCACGTGATCCAGTGGTTCTCGATCGATCTACTGCTACTGCTAGTTAGCAAGAGGACGCGCGGGCTCTCTCCTCGTATGGTGGGTGGCTTTTGATTTGGGTCTCGTGTGTTAAGCTGCATGTCACGGTCTCTCTCTGCTAGCTAGCACGCGTACTAGCTGTTACAGTACAATGTACGTAGAGGAGATGGATGAGAATGGTGAGAGATTGAGTGAATATAATGGAGAGCAACCAAAGCTGTAGATTAGTTCGAAATTAACCGCCGCCTTACACAGCTGCATGAGCAATTTGCATTGGTTCCAATTTTTATCGAGTACCCCCTCCGTCCCAAATTACTATTCGTTTTGGCATTTCTAGATACGTAGTTTTGACTATGCACCTAGATATATATTATATCTGGATACATAGCAAAAGTTATGTACCTACAAATGGTAAAACTAATAATAATTTGGGACGAAGGAAGTAGCACCGTATAGTCGTGTCTTGTACGCTGGTCACATTCAGTTAGAGACGTGGAGAAGGCTGGATACAAATAATTGAGACAACAAACCAATGCCATGTAAGAGGAATTTGCATTGGCTCCATTTTTATCGATCGAGTGACACCGATAGTTGACTTGCTACGTATGTACCCTTTCCTTGTCTATCTTTTATGAGAGCAACCAAATGTCATTTCTTTCATCCCCACACCGTGTTACCAAAATGGACTCCCCTCTATCTCTATAAAGGTAGGCATCATGTGAACCTACTCGAACCCTTACCTTAGCATCCACCACCGATTCCTGATCGTATCTTCATCGCAGAAGATAAGCATGGTTGGTTCTCTTTAGAAATATATTTTTTTTCCACCTAAAATGCTGGAAATGTATTTTTAAATGCTTGTGTTACCAAAGGTAAAAAAAAAAAATGTTCATTTCCATTAATGTAACAAGCAGTAATAATTCGGAGAAATAAACTATATATACTACCGGCCATGCGTCTACGTCTTCGGCATTAAAGCAGAGCGAGTTGTGGATCGACGACGACGATAACGCACACCAATGATCAGCGCCGCGGTATAACAATCGATCATCATCAGCGCGTCCTTAATTTAGAAAGCATCGCGGCATGATTGCTACGCCATGACTCGGCTCCACCGCCCGCAAACGGCCGCCGCCCCCTCCCGTGACGATCGCTACAGGCCTACAGCTAGCCGCGCGCGCTTGAGCAACACGCTACGCAACTCTTCTGCAAGAATAAACATGTTGCCATAGTATACTAATATAAACCAAAATGCAAAAATAATATCACTAAAAATAATCGTGCAAAAATTTGGATCCTACAAATTATGAGATTCTTTTCTTTTTTTTTTTCGTGGCCGGTGTTGAGCAGAAGAGGCCGTACGTGTGGACGTACGAACCGCGATATCCGCCACGTAGAGGGCCGTGGTGCCGCGTGTGCCCGCAGGCCCGGGGCTCCCTCCTCCCATTGGAGGAGACGACACCTCGGCGCCGGCGCCCGGCAGCGTCCGGATCCCGCGGCGTCTCGTCCCTGGCCGTACTATACTCCACGTGTGTGGTTGCGATCGTGGACCTGACCGAGTGTCCCCGGTTGATCTCCATTTTGGGGACATACACCTGTCCGGCTAGTAATCGTCATAGCATGGTCGATCTGGATGACTGGGTCAACCTTTTAAAGAAAGAAGATGTCATGTAGGACGCTCGAAGATGTCATGTAGGACGCTCTCAGCCTGCTGCCTGTTCAAACACAGAGAATCTATATTTTACCTTAAATTTTCAATTATATTTTTACTAATAGTTACATGTTTTTACTAATAGTTATAAAACCATAGTCATTAACAAGTGCTTCTACATACAGGACTGGCACCATGGTATTATTTCTTTAATATATACTGTGATCCCTCCATTCCAAATTGTAGATCGTTTTAGCTTTTCTAGATTCATAGATATTATTATACATTTAGATATAATGTGTGTCTAGATGCGATTTATAGATATTATTATACATTTGATATAGTGTGTCTAGATGCATAATAATATCTATGAATTTAGAAAAACTAAAACGACCTACAATTTGAAATATAGGTTAATGTATTGTTAGTTTCTCCAAATGCCGTTGGACGTCAATCAAAACATGGATTTGAACTTCTCAAGATGAATGGAGGGGGTATTTAATTTTCTAGTCATTTTTTATTATACAGTAGAGGAAACCATTTTCTCATGATCCAAAATACATGTCGATTATACGCAGAATCTAGCTCTCCATTCTATCCTAGCCTACCATCGAAAGACCAATTAACTGTAAATACAAGTACCTGTGCTTAATCGAGACTAGCTAGAATTTACGTAGTCAGATTTCTCAAAAGTCCCAATATAACCAGCTAAGCTACCCTCAAATTAGCACTCTCCAATCTCCACAAAATTTGTGCCCGTTTGAAAGGCCTAAATTGGATTTTTTTTTTAAAAAAAAGAAAGGCCTAAACAGACCTTTAGTTAATTTGCAATGTATTTTTTAACTTCAAAAGCGTTTTTCATCTCTAGTTTCTCTTGCAACATTATTAATTCGTACAAAATCAATGTCATCTTAATCAAATAATGCTTTGGATAGGCCATCCGCAACTTTTGTATACTAAACATGTATATAATGTGATTAATTGTTAACCAAAAGGTATGCAAAATCGCTATTGATCCCGGTTTTTTATCAGAGTCAATCGCTGTGGATAAGGTTCTAACAGTCGATGAAGGAGAGAGAAAAGGGCCGCCGATCAAGCCGTGTTGACCAAGACTGACCACAGTTGACCAAGGTTCCAGAGGCCAGTTGAAGCAAGGTGGGCCCAGTTCGAAGCGAAATCGACTCCACCAAATAAGAGAAAGCGTGGAGATTTATTTTAAGTAATTTTTAGAAATGGTTGTAGTAGTTCATGTTGTAATTGGCTAGGATTTTAGTCTGCTCCAAGGTATAAATATAAGCCCATGAGCCTTATAATCTCTCAATAATCAATCAATCAATACAATCTTTTGGCGCCACACCGCCAAAACCTTAGGAGTAGGAGAAGAGTAGTTTTGACGGGTTCTTTCCTGCGTGCACGGCTGCATCAGCTTCGATCTTAGGCGAGCTTGTAAGTACCGTCGCCCGATCATTACAGCCTCTACTAGGACTTTCTAAATTAAGTCTTATATTCTGATATTCGGTTGTGTTGCTAGTTATCGAGTTATCTTAGATTGCAAGTAGAACTTTCTAGGCTTTGTCCAATATTCCATTTATCTTCAATGATTTCTCATAGTTTTCGAGTTTTTGGTTTTATTAAGTTGCATCGTATTGATCTCTTAGTTCTATCAAGCGCTCACGGTTATCGAACGATTTAGATTTGGTTAGGTTTTCTTCATCGGCTCCCTTGCCCTGTTAAGCATTCACAGTTATCAGATCGTATCTGCTGGTAGATCTTGCATACTTTTATTGCTTTATGTATGCTAGGTCCAATAGATCTTTACTCCTGCCCCTTGTATTGCTAACTGTCGTGCCCTTGACGTCAGCACGCTACTGTTGAGAGTCGATGCTTCGGTCGGGTCTTATCTGTTTTTCTCATAAGCATGATGACATCATTGAGCCGATAGGGGCGCATGCAAGGTCTTGCTGCCACAAGCTTGTTTGACTAAGTTAGTGGGCCAAAGTTAATGCCCTCTCACCATGTTGCCTTGTCTAGGTTCAATTACACGGTCATGACATTCATTAGGATTCTATTAGCTTAATTAGCTCGTAAGGGGTTAGCAAGAGGTCCTTGTTTGCTGTGTTGTAATCTTTTAGGTTAATAGATTGATGTCAATGCCCTCTCATTCGTGTTACCTTGTGTAAGTTCAATTACACTTATTAAGACATTGACTAGATCTGTTAATCTATCTTATGTGCGCATGGTTGACAAGGGCTCCTGGCTGTTGTGTTACAATACTTTATCTTAGCCCATCGGCTCATGCAGCCGATGCCACATGCCATTAATGTTTTATTTATTTACATCGCATTATTACATTGAATACTTGTTTATTGTGGTGTTTATTCCAAGAACGCCTACCTATGAGTTCGAAAGGCTTCGCCGCCGATCGGTTCAGGAATTTAATGTTTACCTTGTCAATTTTCAGGTCAAATTGAATGGCACGCCTTGCACCACTCGTGAGCCGATTTGGAGCCTGCACTAGAATTAAGCAGATCTTTCAACTCTTCCATATTGTTCAACGCAGAAGTCTGAGGTTCAGATTTTACGTCAACGATCGCGTGTGCATGTGGCCACATGCTCTACCTTAGATTTCTCTCTAAGCATTGATCCATCCCATCTACCCCATGTACCCATGTGCTTTCCACGACCCTCTGCACTACATGCACAATCAACCGTTGATGCATACACATGACTTGCATCGACGGACAATGCGAGTATCTATTTCAATAAATTAGAAAAATTTTCATGATGCAAAAAATCTTTGACTATTAGAGTCCGTTTGGTAGAGGTCCCAGGTTGATTAAGGGGGAGCTCTTTCAAGTGGCAGGTTGATTATTTGAAATGAGGAAAGATGTTGATGGCTTAAATAATTATCTTCTCTTAATTTACATCTTGCGCACAGAATCACTTTATCCATTGAGAACTACTAGAGAATTGTTTTCAGATACCTAATCACTACAAATCACTTCCTACAAATGATCATTTCAAACTAGCTCTACCAAATATGCCCTTATATCTCAGTAACATCTAGCTCTAAATTCCAACATGTAGCCAACTTCTGAGCCGCCTGCTGCCAGCCGTCCTCCCGTGATGCCAAATGGGCATGCGATCAAGTCATCCATCCATCAACAGAAGATTGCTGTTAGAAGGTGACACACTCCACTACACATGATCGGCGACTGAAGCGGACAGCCAGCAGGGCCGCCATGGGCGTCTTGTGTTACATGGCATCAATTAATGTCAAACTAACGAGATGGGGACAACATAAACTGGGCGAGGTCGGCAAGCAAACGAGAGCTAGCCAACAAACAAACCCCGAAATGATATATGTATATATAATAATAAACCAAGCAATTGGATCATTTTGTCCATGTACATTTTGTCTACTAATTGTTTTATGCTAGAGTAGTTTTGGATGAATAAGGGATCGGATCACGACATGATTAGAGGATCGCGAAGCGATGTCGATGACTCGCTCGGAGAGGATTCGGATTCGTCATTGTGTAGATGGCTGGACTGGCAGCTGCCATTTGTGTTGGCATTATTTTAGGTGATGAGTACGTGTTTTGTTGGTTTACTGCTGATTTGGACTGCTTAATTAGCTAGGGATGATGGCACATGATTGCCACGGGAGTTCTAGAGGAGAGAGGATCAATCGTTAAGACGTGATGGTTTTGTAAGCGCATGCCGCGCTGACAGCTTATCTACCACACGCACCTACCGTTCCTGGGTGTGTATCTACAATGATCGGCCATGTACATCTTAGATCCTAGACTATATGTGCTTAGAAAACTTCTGTCTATCTATATATTTTTATTCTGATGATTTTTTCACTAAAAATATTTTTCATAAACAAAAAGTCGATGCAAGAGAGTGTGACATCGAAAGCATAATAATTAGCTATATCATACAGAGTACCAGAGGTACTCATTCAAATAGGACGTGCAGTGCGGTGGATGTATTCATAGGATGATTGAGTGTGCATACCAAATTTTTTTGGATTAGTTTATTCAAACCATTTTTTAGAAAATAGAATTGTCTCCTGCCTCTACGACCACACATAGCCAAGTTCTTACAACAAATTCAGCTTAAAAGCTGATAACCGAAATGAAAACAAAAGTTCACTTATCTTAAGGGAAAAAATTATAAGCAAAGTCTATTATTGCTTCTTAAGGCAAAAGTTCATTTAAGGCAAAGATATCCAAAGCGACAACTTCCAGCGCTTTGCTTGCCACCCAAACTGATTCCCTTATGTCTTCACCTGCAATAGAGACCAAAACCGTAGCCAATAAGCTCCCCTGAATAGCGCCAGCATAAAAGAGGTGAACCTTTTTTTTTCAAAAATTATATCATTTCGAGTACACCAAATCACCCATATAAGAGCAGCAACCCCACAAAGATCAAACATCTTATCTTATTATCTATGCCTGTTAACCAATTCCGTAGCATATGACTTATGGACCTAGGTGGGGTTTCAACATGAACAATCCTCCAAATAGCTTTTACATAATGACAATAAAAAAAGCAACATGAACAATCCTCCAAATAGCTTTTGCATGATGACAATTAAAAAAGGATGCTTGATTGTCTCATTACTATCACAAAAGCAACATTTTTTACTACCCTTCCCTTCCAATTTCTCTTGACTAGATTATCCTTTGTTAATATTACACCCCATTGGATGAACCAAAGGGAAATGCTTATTTTTAGAGGAATATTCAATTTCCAAATAAAATTTTGGGTGAAAGGGACACCCTGGTTCATCATATATTGGCACATAGACCGAACCGAAAACATGCTGTTATTATGAAGCTCCCAATGGAACCTATTTCTCTCAGTAATTAGTAGGTAGTCAGCTCCTTTAGCCGTCAGGTTATTCCAAGCCACCAATTTATTCCCAATTTATCCCCAGTTTATTCTAACCATGGATTCGTAAGTTTTTTCTCTTGAATTACATGTTTCAGGCGGGATAAGGTACGTGCCTTCCAAAAATTCTTGAAGTTCTAAATACCTTGCGTTAGTCAAGATAAGGTAATTAAAATGTGATGTGGACTGGTAAATGGATCACTTGCTCCAAATTATGTCGGTACCGAATTGTGACCACTAAAATGTAGTGGCCAGCGCATAATTAACAGATAGTGCAGCGCGGTTAAAATTAGTGGTTATAAGCTTTGTGCCCGCCAACTTTTCATCCCCAATGGCCAGTGACGGATCCCCGGTCAAATTTGGAGCATCGAGTATATGCCAACTATATATGGTTGATAAAAATCTTTTCATGAGACTTTTGGAAGTTTGTGTTCGTGGACCACGGCACGATCGTCTTCTTCGTGGCAATAAAATAAACTCATGATTGAATTGCATGTACAGGGTGAGCTAGAGTGCTAGACTCTAATCACATCGATTACACAGTATCGTGATTGAACATAGACTGATGACCAAATCTAAAAGTTAATGAAAACAGTTGAAGAATGGGTTTGGTGATTTTTAGCCTGATTTCTCAGCCTTCTGTTCATTAAGTTCCCTGCATCGTTGTATTCAGAAAATGTAGCTGAAGCATTACATTTATTTCAAGCGAGTTGATGCTAGAAAATTCCAGAATAAATCCACCTAATTACCATACCACACAGTCAGCCGGATGAAACGCAGCTGTCATGCTAGTTGGAATAGGCGCCACTGGGACGCGAGAGTAGGCACCGGCGTACCGCACTATATGCTGATGAGAGGTAACCACTATTTTACCATAGTAGCTTAACTGAGCACATCACTGTCAGATTAAGGCCGGTGCCACGTTCTTTGTTTTGACATGACAAATTAGTCCAAAAGCCGTGTTGTCTCATCACAATTTTATTTATGTTAATGTTTTGTCCGGAAATCTGTATAACAATTCCAGAATGTTTGATTTTACCAAAATTCGCAGCCTGAGGTCTTTTTTATGAAAGAAGGAAGATAGAGCGCCACAATGCAACCAGTTTGATCAAAATTCAGGATGGTTCAGCTTTTGTAGTTAGTTCCCACAAAAACTTGAACTAAATTTTATCTTTGTTATTGTGAGACGCAGAGAACTCTCCTGCATATTCTTTTTTAATAGTATATAATCGAAAAGGCAAATTAATCACACAACCATGCATATGTGTGATTACACTTGGTGCCACCTGGCTGTGCATGAGTACAGGAGGATGGCTACATCTCAGAGCCTCACGGAAGCACCACACAGGTGGAGCGTTTGCAGGTGAGGAACCATGGGTGCATCAAAACTTTGGGAATTGCCGCATGAGGTCACGTCCCTGTCAAGGAGCGCTTTAATTGGTTAATTTGCGTGTGCCCAGGCCTACCCAATTATGTATATATGCCCTCTCTCTCTCACTCACTCATGAAAGGCGATGATGGAAGGATTACATTTTGGGCCAAATGCATGCATGAAGGATGCACACGCGTGAAATCCAAATGGACCACAATCAGTGAGATCACCACTCACAAGAAAAGAACAGGCAAAATAGGCATGTTGGTCCCTGAACTTTACACAAAGGATTAATTTCGTCCCTCAACTTTCAGATTAGCCAATTTAGTTCCTCAACTTTCATTTTTGGTCAAACTCGTCCTTGTGTTGATAAGTGGCTCCATATTGGTATGAAACTAATACAAAAGATCCATTTTACCCTTAGTTTTTTTCTCTCTTCAATTTTCACCTTTAGAATTACAATAACATATGATCCAAAATAAATATGAGGATAAATATGTTTTGCGGAGGGAAGTATGAATACATACATGAAGCATGTATAGCTCCATGTCATGTATAGCTCCATGTATAACGTACCACGAGTACGTGAGCACATGTTGAGTTTAGAACATGCCTACACACATTGAGTTGTATATATGCCAAAAGAATATGAGTAAATACTTGTTTGAGTACATATATTTTGCCTATCAAATTCGTATGAGCACATACATGAATGACTTTAAAGAGTACGAGTAGATACACTTTTTAGAAACTATATTTTGTGTTAGTTTTAAAAATATATTGTTATGTGTATATATTAAGGGTGTATGAGCATATACATGTTTGACCTAGATGAGCCAAGGGCAAAATGGACTTTTTCATCAGTTTTATGCTAACATAGAGCACCACATCAACACAAGGACGAGTTTGACCCAAAAATAAAAGTTGAGAGACTAAGGTCCTGTTTGGCATGGCTCCAGCTCTAGGTGGAGCTGCTCCACTCCAGAACTTCAGGTGGAGCCAGCTCCACTCCAAAACTTCAGAAATAAAATGAGGTGTTTGGCTAGATGGGTGCTCTCAGCTCCAAAAAAGACTGATTTCAGTGTAGATTGCCATTGTTGCCCTCCAATTCAAGCCCCACTTGTCATCCTTTCTATCCCATCTTCTCCCTTTTATTTTAGACTTACAAATGAACTGACAATCGCATTCATGCCTCGCGTAAGCTCAAAGCAAACATGAGGAGCAGAGCCGCGGCCACCGCCGCCGTCCGCTCCATCACCACCGGCGGCGCCACCGGCGCCCCCGACCCGAAGATACTAGCAACAACGTCCTCGCCGTACGCCATGGACGCGCTGCCGCGACCGCCACTGGCGTCATCGGCCGCAACGAGCTCGACGCGGAGCCGCACCCCTCCCTTGTCCACCGCGACGGCCCGGAGGAGGGGCGGATCTCCTGTGGGCGGCCACGGGGCCGGGGCGGCGACAGGGCCGGTCGGCGGCGGCCTAGGCGCCCACGGGGCCGGGACGGGCGACGGGGCTGGGTCGGCAGCGGGGCCGGGCGGCGGCGGGCTGTGCGGCCACGAGGCCGGGGCGGCGACAGGCAGCGGGGCTCGGCGGTGACGGGGGCGGGGCGGCAGGGCGCGACGGCGACGGGCGATGGGGGCGGGCGGCGACGGGCGGCGGGGAGGCAGCCACGGGGCCAGCGACAGGGGCGGGGCGGCGACGGGCGGCGGGGAGGCGGCCACGGGGCCGGCGACAGCGACGACAGGGGCGGGGCGGCGACGGGCGGCAACGAGGCGGCCACGGGGGTGGCGGTGGCGGCGGCGACGGGCGGGCCTCGGCGACTGGCGGGGCGCGGCAACGGGCGGCGAAGAGGCGGCCACGGGGCCGGCGGCGGCGGCGACAGGGGCGGGGCGGCAACGGGCGGGCCTCGGCGACTGGCGGGGCGCGGCGACGGCGGCGACCGGGGCGGGACGGCGACGGGCGGCGGGGAGGCGGCCACGGGGCCGGCGACGGCGGCGATGGGGGCGTGGCGGCGACGGGCGGCGGGGAGGCGGCCACTGGGCCGGCGACGATGGCGGGGAGGCGGTAGGCCATAGGTGACGGGGGTGGGGAAATAGGCACGGGTGGGAGCTCGGGAGGAATAGAATGAAACGTTTTTTTGTGTAACCAGTGGCATTGGTGGGTAATTACCCACCAACTCCACGAGGAGGTTCGAAATAGAGAGTTTTGGAGCAGCAAAAGAGGTGCTCCAAAACTCCACCTTCATTTGCACTACAGCTCCATGGAGTTGGCTGCTCCATGGAGTTTTGGAGTTGAGGTGTTTGGCTAGATTTTTTTGGTGGAGTTGATGGAGTTCTGGAGTGGAGCCATGCCAAACAGGCCCTAAATTGGCCAATCTAAAAGTTGAGGGACGAAGTTGCCCTTTGTGCAAAGTTCAGGGACTAAAGTGCCTATTTTGCCAAAAGAACAGTAGGTGTCCATCACAACACAAGTTCCTTGGGCAAGAGACAAGAAAGGGCGACCAAATAGCAACACAAACATTTGAATAGGTGTCCAGAGATCTATGAATTAATCATATTAAATCATTTCGCATCGCTCTTGTACATAATTTTCAAAGGGAAAAAAGTGTTTGATTCTTCCATGACACACACAATATGCTCAGGGTGACCCATATTGTTCCAGTGTTTTTGGTCTGTTGCCCCGGCCCATTCCCTGCACTAGCAAATTAACAAGTATTTGCTTGCCTATCATGGAATAAATTGTAAATATGCGTCTTATTGGGAGGAGGTGGTGGTGGATGAGAAGGCATGACAGGTGACTGGATCAAAATTTAATGTGGTGAGGGTTTGTGTGCGCATGTGCATTTTACAAATATATACAAGCGAGATCTTGGGCTTTTTGCGCGGTAACTTTGTAAAGTCGCGGCAGGAAATAAATCCCACTGGGGTAAAAGTATGATTTGTTGGTTATAGAATTGAAGAGTATATGTGCGCATGCATAAAGAAGCCCCAGGGATTGGATTTTGTTCTTCTAGTGCTTTTACCACGCATGTAAGAAGCACCAAAACAAAAGACGAGTAACAAAAACTGCCCCTGCTCTGGGCCAAGAGATGGGCTGAATTGTTTGAATAGAGGCAGCTCTTTATTTATAAGAGTGATTCAGCAGATACAACTTCTTGGATACAAACAGGAATATAATTCTGGTAGATCGAACAAGCACAAAGTTTGTTCGATCGAGCTAAAACATGAGCTACCTCGTTAGCACTGCGACTAATATGAAACAAGTAACTGAAGTAAACTTCCTTTATAAAGTCTTGATGTCTGCAACGATAGTGCCCACTTGAGACCAATCCCTTTCTCGTGCATTCAGCTTCAAAACAAGGGATAAGCAATCGGACTGGATCACAATCTTGTGGAAGCCTTCCTCATGAGCCAAAGCTACACTAGACTGCACAGCAACTGCTTCAGCCATCTCCGGCATGGTAACCCCAATAAAAGACTGACAGCTTGCTATCAGACAACGTCCCATATAGTCCTGGACCACCATACCCGCTGCCGAACTTGACGTGGAGGAGAAAACAGCCGCATCCACATTAAAGCATACCAAATCAACTGGCGGTGGAAGCCATCTCTGAAATTGTTTGAGGGCTTCACATCTAGAATCATATCCACATAAGCTTGAATTTTCTTAACAAGACGTAGAGGGCAGGCTGTTGCATCATTGTTTCTAACATCATTCCGAGCCTCCCATATGTAGCAGATCCAACAACCATTGGTTCATATTCACAAGAAGTTTCTGTTCTAGCCTAATATCATACAGGCTCTTAATTGGTTCCCAAACTGCTGTTGCAAACTGACAAGTAATGAAACATTGCTCTACTCTTTCCTCCCTGCCACAAAAACAACAATGAGGGGAACAATCAGGAATATGTCTGTATGGTAACTGGAATGCTGTAGGTAGACAATCATGGGCTGAATTGTTCAAGAAGTGTGCAAATGGTCCTTACGGCCGTTGCAATTTTGGAGTCAATGGGAGAATGTACTGGCGGCAACTGACTGTTTTGTGTGTCGCTTAAGCAACAAATTCGCATTTTGTCACTTGAATCAGCCCAATAGTATTTCCGGCCCATGCTGCAGGCCCAAGTGGACGGGCGAGAGTCAAGAAGCAAGAAAGGAAAGCTGTGGTCCACTCATACATAGCCAATTGCTAGCCTTCTTACTTTTCTTCCTTTTTCTTTACTCTTCTCTTCTCTTTTTTGTTTTGTTTTTCGTTTTACATTTTTCATTATTTACTTATTTTTCTTTGTTACTTTTTATTTATAAGCATACTCCTTTAACATGTAATTTTTGTTCTTTTAACAATTCATATAAGTGAAGTGTCATTGTTCATTATGTCAACTTATTTCTTCAAGATTTGCATTTATTTGTTTTCCATGTGAACTTCTCTGTTTGTAGTGTAGAATTATTTATTCACTTTGTAGACTATTTTTTTCCTGTTATATAGTTTTTTTAGACTAAAATGGTCAACAATGCAGATGTATTTTTTTACTTTAAATATAGTTTTTTTACATGCAGACTAATGTTGAATCGTTGTTCGTGATTGGGCTAATTTTTTTGCGGTGTGATCATGTGCACTTATTTTTCCTCAAAGTCGATATTGTACACTTGTTTTTGTTTGCAAAATTGATTAAATTGTTCGGCCCATCGCACAGAAGCCCTATAGCATGGGCGCGTGGCCCATGAAACAGCAGAGCAATCTCAGGCCGCCGGTCCAAGAGGCTGATGCGCATGCTTCAGGCGATGGAAATTTATTCCGTTATGCTTAGGGCCTGTTTAGATACAACCTCATAAACTTTAGGACTTCACAAACTGGTGTCATAAAAGTGCATTCATAATGTTTAGGAGTGTTGTTTTCATTAGGAGGACCAAACCATCATAATGGGTCATTTTCCTCATAAAAGTGGTCCCCCAACCCATCCTTTACCCCTGTTACCCCTCCCCTTCTCTCTCCACGGTCGCACCCTACCCTTTTCCTCCCCCGCTCTTCTCCCGCACAGCGCATCTGCGCTGCCTCCTCCTCCCTCCGCCGCCGCCTCCTCCTCCCTCCCACCACCACCTCCTTCGACTCCTACCAGTTCGACTTCGGCGTCAACGCCTCCCGCTCCTCCGGCTCCCGCCCCCTCCGCGACCAGCACCCGGGCGCGGCCGCCAACACCTCCACCAGGCCGGCCACCGGCGCCTCGTGGACGCACCAGCCCGCCAGCACCAAGCCGGCATGGACCCACCAGCCCTCCCCCGCCGCTGCTTCGGCGGCGGCCGGGCCCGGATCCGGGCCGACCTCCATGGTCGGCGACATCTTCGGCCGGAGCTGGTCCTCCGCCGCGCCCTCATCCGGGCTCGGCATCCCGCAGGCCAACAACCCTGCCCTCTTCAGCGACCTCCTCGGCTCCGCGCTCGGCGGCTCCGGCTCCTCCCGCACCCAGTCCAACGCGCCGCTCAGATCCTCCGCTGCACCACAGGCGTCTAGGCCCATCGGGAGCTTCCAGAGCGCTGATGCTGGATTCGGTAGTTTCCAAAGCTCTGGTGCCACGAAACCTTCCAGCTTTACGTCTCCACCCCCACCAGCTCCGGCGCCTACTCCTGCGGCAGCAGCAGCCAACTCTAGTGTAGATCCTTTGGACAATCTGTTCGCTTCAACCACAGCTGCACCGGCTGCAACCACGGCAAGCAATGGTGGTGGCGGGGGTGACATGTTTGGTGAGATGGATGGTTGGGTCGATGTGGAGGCAGAGTTCGGTGGTGGTGACAGTGGTGGTGCAACCACATAGCTGGATGGCCTGCCACCGCCACCATCTGGATTGACAGTATCGGCTGCCAAGTCCAAGGGGATGGATAGCTACAAGGGAGGGCAGTACGCTGATGCCATCAAGTGGTTGTCTTGGGCTGTTGTGCTCAATGAGAAATCAGGGAATATAGGCTTGGTGCAGAGGACCTAAATTAGGGGTACAACGGTCATTTTCCCTCTAACATCCTAAAAATTATGAGTCCATCCAAACACCCCACTCCTAAATTTTAGGACTAGCAATTTCTAGCTCCTAAACTTTATGAGTGTCCTAAAGTTTATGAGGGTGTATCCAAACAGGCCCTTAGCTGCATCTGCTCGCCTGGGCTGGTATGTAGTCAGCGGCGGATGCGACCCGTGAATATAGGAGGGGTTCGCTCTTCTTTCTCCTTCTTCCTTTTCTCTCCTTGTACCGTAAATATAGGAGGGGTTTAGAAGGGCTTTATTGTCCGAGTGGCGGTAGGGAGCTTAGATTCGCCCCACCCCTGTATGACAAGAGCACCATATAAGAAACTATAATAAACTACAAAGTTCTATATCTCCACAATTTTCATATAAATTATATAATCATCAAAGGTCATATGGTCTTTCACATGACCAAGCTCATATGGAGATAAAACTAGTACCGTAATTGTAGACCTCGATAACACGAGTAGGCGTTCAATAGGGACACCTCTTGAACGGATAAATATTCCTATTTGTAATAGCTTCAAATGAAAATGATCGTGAAGTTGCGTACAATTTTTTTTACCGAAGTTATTATGGGAAGTCCCAATTTATTTTTTTAATATACTTTTTTATTCTAACCTGTTTAATTTGCTCCCACGAGGAATAGAATCCAGGATTGCCAGATGCTAATAAGTGCTCAAACCTAGCTAGAGGCCCTTTCATGAGGCATACAATCTTGTTGTAGTTTATCTATTTTCAATCTCATATAAAAATTATTATGATTGTTTTGAAGATGTGCTCCGTACAAGAGGATAAATTGTCCAACTAGAAGAAAATCCATATAGATCGCGATACATTATTTCTTGCCTGGTGGCGACATGAAGATGCATTTGCTAATTTTTGCATGCGGCGTATATTTTTGCTCAATTGAAAAATAATTAATTTTTTTTTTGGATTTGTGCTTGCAACAGCTTCACTAGAGACATTTTTTTTGTCCTGTACTAATATGTCATAGAGCTGCCACTACAAACAATAAGTGTCCCTATATTTTGTAACACAACTTGTAATGGCACATATTTTGTAAGACAACATATAATGGCACAATATTATATCTCTATCATCTACATGACTAGAAAAATATTGCAAAAATATTATAATTTTGAAGTGATGGGTCTTTGAACTCAAGACCTCATAGTGAATTGCATTATACTCCACCTACTATGCAACACAACCTCACACCAATTCTTGCATATTTACTTAGTATAATTAGTATGAGTATACCTCAATAGTCTAAATACTGTCTTAAGATATTATAATGAATGTCTCAAGCTATGTCTCTATGGGGGTAAGGTCAATTTTGAAGTGTCTCAAATATGTCCCTAATATTTGGTATTGGCATTTTACAAAAATGACTTAAGAAAGTATCCCTATGGTTGAAAATGCTTCTAGTAGTATCTCAACACATACTACACATTCTTAAGTGCCTCTTTATAATACGTTTAGACATATTCATAAGGGTAAATCAGAAAATGTCTCTACAAAAGTGTTTCTACTTGAAGTTTATGTTGTAGTGTTCTACTTGAAGTTTATGTTGTAGTGTTCCTTGTTGAAGAGCGTGCTGATGAGTCGGAGCAGACTTCTCGCTACATTTGACGACCAACACTTCTGATGTTATCCAGCATTCTGTTTTGCATTCAAACCGCATAAATTTTCAGAAAAGTCCGTTTAAATCAAACAGAATATTCTTTTCTCTAATCTAGTCTATAAGGAAACAGACACGTTCGTTGCCACTTGAACAGGAGTTTTTCCTAGCTTGGGAGATTCGGAATCAGCTGTTGCTTTTCTGAAAATTTAGTGAAGCACATCCATCGTATATCAATCCAATATGTGCAGCTCTACGGAAAGCAAACATGCAGTAGGAACGGACTAAAACACAACTCATCAGTCGACTAATACTACAAAACTAACAATACATTCTGAGATTCACTTTAATTTAAATAATTCGAAAGTGTCGAATGCTGAAAACATACATCATTCATATGACACTTCGATAACATGTACGACCTACGCATGATGTGATTTACTATGGGGTATTGGAACTAGAAATAAAACGACAAACAAATTGGAAAAGCTCTTATATACTATGGGGTATTGGAACTGGAAATAAAACGACAAACAAATTGGAAAAGCTATTATACAAAGACAATGCATATATATACTGAACTTTTATTATGATTAATTTTCCTATATTCAGTCTTTTTGCAGATATATATGAATATATCTATATGTGGACAGCACCCAAGCTAAACTAATAGATACATGCACAAACAAGTAGGTCTATTATATTGTCAAAAAGAAAATTGAAAAAGTGCAGTACAATTTAATTAGTTTGGAATCAGAAACTCTAAGGCAGTAAGAGGATGTGGTGCATCTCCTGTACAACCATACATGTGCAGGTTATGTTTTCTAAACAAACTGTAAGCAACGAAACTATCAGTGGAAAAATAGATTATTACATACTTAATTCGATCGTGGTCCTAATGGACGTTTAAGACTTGCGATTATGTATCAACAGAATATTGTGAGGGGACCGGCCAACTTTATGGTTAAATGGACCATACCCTGGTCCTGGACACACAACAGAATTAATTATTTATGATTTTTATAAATTATCTGCAATGTTTTTTATGCATCCCAGTTTTTCATATAAAATAAATATGGTTTTCTTACCAACACTTCTCAGCTTTGCAAAATAATGGGATTTTCTAGGCTCCATGCATGAATGCACGAGTGGGCATACAATAGGATGTACTTAAAATCATATGTGTCAGCTTAGTGAAGTAGTTATAATTAATGAGAAGAAAAAAAAATACTGAAATGCTAAATTGATTGATCGATATTTGTTTCAAGTCTAATGTAACCGAAAAAACATATCCAATTAAGAGCAATAGGAACTTATTTTCTGTGCCTCATTAAATTTATATTTTATCACCACTACTTCCTCAGGATCAGTTTTTAATGTCTGTCTAGGTACAACCAGATTTATGAATATCAAAGGCCAGGCATAGGTTAAAATGATTACACAAAGTACAATTAATTTTGAAGTAATAGTAACAGTACACAATATCAAAACTGAAATGAAGTCAACAAAATAAAAACTGCAGATATGTAACAAACTCACTGCAACTGGTAGGTAACAGCAGAAATAGCTAAGCATAACGAAACAAGCTTAGCTGGCATTCAAATTTTCAACCGATAAATATGTAAGGCTTATTTGCATCTGTCCGATAGCAGATATATATGTAGTCACAGTGCTGCTAGAAACATGCATCTTCCATTTTTCATATATATCAAGTGACCTGAGAGAGGAGAGGATCCTGACTCCTGCAGCTTCAACTTCATGCAATCAGAGTTTTATCTCCAGATGTCCAAACATTGGCAACACGTGCCCCCAGGAAACCATGTTCAGGAAGAGCGTACCCTGTTCAGTTCTGGGTGTCAGGCCGTATGGATAAGCTTTGGGGGAGACATCCATTTGGCGATCCACCAGCAGTATAACCAAACAACATCGAAACAGTGTATCCCAACAAAGTCCAAGTAAAAAGAACTTTTGCAGGTAAATAAATTGGTCAATGTAACCCTTCCTAGAGACCGGTTAATATAACTGTTTCCAAACCATGCAGGACAGCACTGAAAAAATATACAATTTAATGTTTTGATGATTAGCTCCATAATTTGGCAACATGAATATAATTTCGGTGTTTTATTTTTCTTAAGGACAACAATGAAAACAAAATAAGATGTTTTTCAGATTTCACAATAGAACTCTCGATTTGAGATCTGGTATTGCTTATTAAGAAACAAAAATTTAGGAACCCTCCAACAGCTAGGAAACTTCTCAATGCATAATCAATCTATACCGATTAAAGATAAAACTATGCATAAAATACTAATGTATTTCAACAGGGATCACTAAAACATGATGGATCATGATGTATAAAGGATGGAACTAACCATAACTTAACAAAAGAATAGTGTGAACGGAGAGATCAATGTAAAATATCTTGTTTCGGAACATCTCATATGATGCTTTGCAAATGCTGTTAGATCTGGGACTGATAGAATTATAAAATTTTTTAATTAACAATGCATTATGAGTTTGTTCAAATATGCTGTAAGTGGTCAGAAGTTAAGCACCTTATCAGAGAAACTAGTGTGGGAGGATATTTTATGCTAGAGCAAACAATTTATAAATATTTTGGGCAGTAAAAACATGGATATGGATCCAATCTTAGGATCATAAATGTGTGAACCTTCTGATATAGTTGTCCATCTAGATCCTGATGTTCTTCTTAGACATGGATCTGCAAAAAGTTATTAGGAATTTCTGAAGAAATTAGTATAGAACAAGCCAAAATGAAGAACGTGATACCATCTTGTCACAAATACCATAAAATATATGAAGCTTTACCTATTTATAGATATTATATTATTGCCTTCTATGACAAAATTAATTGATTCTTATAATATTGTGTCATCTCTATATATACCCTGTTAAAGAAGATAAAAGCGATCTGAAAAGATCTATTTCATCTTGAACACAAAGGTGCAGAGTCAATTTCAAGATCAGGTCTAGCAGCCCCCTTATCGTGTTCATTCACCAGCTGCTGGCGGCCATATTTATTTTAGTTAAACTACTGTCCTCACGCAAGAATTGCCACCAGCGAAATTAACCAATCTATGCACTGGAACAATCGGAGAGCAAAAACAAAAGGTAATCAATCACCCAGGAAATTCCAAGTATGAGATGCTCCTTTCATCTTCCGGCCAGGCCAGGCGCAGATCTACCTCCTCACGCGCAGGCAACACCATGGCTAACCCTCAAAACCCCAGCTGCAGCACATGACATGACGATGGCGCTGCAGAGTGCAGACTACAAGCAGAAACGTTTCAGATGAGCTTGGGAAAAGGAAACGGCGCTACAAATTAAAGATAACGGAAATAGACATCAGATCTTGGGGGTTTTCTTCAAGTTATCAACAGATCTCGAAGCCATTGGAGTTAAAAAAGACAGATGATGAGACCGAGGACATACTATACCATGCATATGTCGGAGCTGATCGATCGATATGACGACCGAGACGGCCATCAGCCGGCAGACGAAGAGCGGGAGCGAGGCTTCGGCAACGAACGTTCACGGGAAAAGCCGTCCGCGACGCGCCCTCGGCGTCGGCGAGATCAGTTTTTCAATCCATCACGCCCGTCCACCCCCTCACCCCCCCCCCCCCCCCCCCCCCCCCCGCGAGACACGACCTGCAAACTAAGGGAAAGAAATCGCAAACAAAAGGGATCCAAAGTACGGGTCGTCCAACACCATCTCCTCGGGCGGCGGGACGTAGGCAGGACGACGGCCGGCTAGGTCGAGCAAGATAAGGACCAGATCGATCCCAACCAGGATGGCCTTATCTCGCCACTGCGTTCCCTGCAAACCCTTATCATCCGTTTCTGCTAGTTTGCCTGAATCCTGCAACAACAATCAAAAGAGGGACAGATATATAGCAGATCATGGCAAGCGGTGGCAGCAGGGACAGGCCGGAGATGCCTGACAGAGAGAGAAGTGAGCACACAACAGCAGCTGCATCATTCATTCGTATGTGTTTCGTCTTCTCGATTGTAAAGGTTTGGATCGATGCAGTCTGCCCGCTGTGTGCTCACTCTCTTCTGTCAGGAAGCCATGGACACCACTGCCACCACCACCGTGTCCACAAAATTAAACCAGGCGCGAACAGCCATGAGAGGGAGATCGTGTGAGAGGCTGGGAGATCCGCCGGACATGATGAAGGAGGGGACAGGCCAGGGCTCAGACCTCAGATCTGTGTACTGGAGATCTGCTTGGGTCTGGGTGTGGGTGTGGCCGTCCAGGTTTGTGCCGCATTTTATAGAGGAGAAGACATGGTCCTGCCTGCAGCCCATCTTTTCTTGCTTAGTTGCTTTTCTCATCCCACCGTGCACATGGCTCTGCTAGGGTTAGGACCGCATCCCTGAGCGGCGGCACCGCTGTTTCTTGGAGATATCCTGTTATCATGTTGCTGACTTTGGGGATATGGGAATGGGGTTCTCTAGGGTGGGAAATCATATTTTGTGATGCTACGAGTTGTCGCTTACTCATCCGTCGGTAGATATGCATCTGCAGATTGGTTGATGTTACTAGGCCCACAATTGACAACGCAGACCATGGTGGGTACATCATCTAGACACATCTAACACCTTTATAAGGGAAGACATATATAGTGTGTATTCTTTTTTTAGTATAGTCCAATGATTGGCCGGCACCGGTAATTTATGTTGCTTTTAGCTAAGTGATGGACTGTGTATCGTAGCATTATCATGGAAGAATGGTAGAACTAGTTTGGTATGAGAATGCTCGGATAGTTAGCGGACATGGTTTTACGGTGGTTGTACTTTTGTCCACAAGAGAACAACCCCTTAATATAGCTATTTATATTATTAATATAGCTATTTATATTATTGCATGCTAGGGAACGTGTACTTCAATGGCGAGAGACCCTTCCTGACTTTGTCAACCTTAAGATTTGCCAGCCCTGGCAGAACTTCATGGATATGTACGTGTGTGTGTTTCTGCGTGTGTAACGTGTTTCTAAAAACCATGCATGATCGTGTATATATAATTCAACTGGCCTAATGGGGATAGTAGGTGGAAAAAATATATGGTTCTGCAAACTACTGTATAACACGTATCCATTTATAGGTGGAAATCACTAGTAGAGAATTGGCTTTCGATGCACCCCATTTTGTCCCGGTTTAAAGTTGGCCCGTGACAAAAGGTTCACCAACCGGGACTAAAGCTCAGTCACTGGTGGGGGGCTCACCAACCGGGACCTTTTATCCCGGTTGCAAAGGCTAGTGTGAAAAAAAGATCCTGAGAGGCATTTTATCCCGATTTGAAACACCAACCGGGATAAAAGACCCCCCCTTTTATCCCGGTTGGTATTACAAACCGGGATAAAAGGCTCGAGAGCCTTTTATCCCGGTTGGTGTTACCAACCGGGATAAAAGGGGGTCATTTATCCCGGTTGGTGTTTCAAACCGGGATAAAAGGGTCCCCAACAAGGTCACTGGAACAGGACTAAATCCCTCGAACCCTTTTATCCCGGTTTGTAATACCAACCGGGATAAAAGGGGGTCTTTTATCCCGGTTGGTGTTTCCAACCGGGATAAAAGGGTCCCCCACGAGTTAATACAAAAGGATAGCATCCCCTCCATAGTCAGATGTGGTGTAGGTGGGATGGTAAGGAAGCTACGCGCGAGGCTGGAGGTTGTGGGTTCGAATCCCACGCAGCGCGCACACGCATATTTCGCGTGAAAAATCGCGTGACTTGTGACTTGTGACTTGCTACGTGCGCGTGTGGGGGGCCTCCTGGGAGCTCGGGATTTCTTTTTTTTTTTCAGCGCCGACCATGTACCAACCGGGATAAAAGGGGTCTTTTGTCCCGGTTGAGTGACCTGGGATAAAAGACCCCCCTTTTGTCCCGGTTGGTTTATCCCGGATGCATTTTCGGGAGATTTGCACCCTACCAACCGGGACTAAAGGTCAATTCTCTACTTAGTGAATGGTTTATACACTAATATATTATTATATGAAATGAAAGCGTATAATAAATATTGAATCTCCGTATATTCTCTTAGTCTTTAATATGGTATAAAGCTCAGTATATGTATGATCTGGAGAGACTTTGCCCACCAAGCCAAGAGGAAGAGTAAAAAAACAACGTTCGAGTAAGTTTTGAGTATGGTGTCACGGCTCTGGATATGCATGGATTTTGTCCTGCTTCATAACAATATTATATTACTTTGCTCCAACCTACCTTGTTACTTAGTTTTGATGTTATTTTTTTTGTTTCTGGTAAAATATCCGAGATGCTGCAGGCAGAATGCCCTTTCCCCAGCATTGGTCACGTACGGGGCACCTTGGGCAGCAAATACACACATGGTATATGAAACTATGAAAGGATATCTCATCGAGAAGGAGACGTGAGTGAGTAGGCCATGGTCTGACATGGAGCGATGTGGTGGCGGGTAACATTGACTGGCGCTCAGGTGAGTGGAATCGTGTGGCTGCGAGAGGATAATTCACTCCTCGGAACGAAGAGACCAGGGGATATCGGAAGGTTTAGCAAAATAAGAATGCATGAAAGTAATTTTTTTTCTTTAAAAAAATGTGAGCTAACGCACAGGGGCGCGATGATCGGAACAGTTCGGGTAAGGACAGATTATCAAAAACAGACAAGAGAGAAGCATCATGTTCAAGGTGTCGAAAATTTTGTTTCCAGAGCACAAAATAAACAACAGAGATTCGTGGGCTGTAGTGGTCAGATTTTCTGCCTGTGCGCTGCTTTTGTTACAAAATCTATGGGGCCAGGTACCAAATTGCAATGGCCCAATGTCTTATTCTGAACCTAGCCCAGCCCACTAGATATACCCTTTTCTTATGGGTAGCCCACCACAGATATGGGCCTGAAGGCCACATGGTTACAGCCCATACGTGTTGCTTGCCCGAAACAAACAACTTCATCCACAGCTTTAGCAACCAGTATGAGCTCCAAAGCAGAAATGGAACATCCAGCTAAAATTTACGCATGGCATTTGTGTGTTCTTCTCGAATAACCAATGGTCTTTATATACTCCGTACGGACCTAACTTCGATCAATACGGTGCGAGTAGAGCGCTTTTATCAGGCAATCACATAATTGTAGCTATGTTGCCTGAATATTCTGACGGCCGGCTGCTCTAACCACCGCGCGTCAACACTACCTGCCCTCCTTCGATGACACCATACAGAAAACACAACCCATCACCGTTAACCCAGATGCTTTCGTTCAATAATGCACCATATCGGCATAATTCTTTGTAGGATCATCCTGAATGTCACTGGTACTGAAAAAGTAGGAGAAGGTGAACCCGGGATGACGGGGACGCCACCTACCGGCAAGGGCCCGCGGGGATCGACGCCGACGACGAGCTCCGAAGATCCTTTGCGGGAGGAAGCGATACGGTGGGGACGCATGGAGAGCGGCGAACACCAGGACGGGGGATAGGACGCGGCGACTCACAATGGCACCAGGTGCGTTCTCCAAAACTCCGATCGAGGGTAAGAGTCCAGAACATGGAGATGAGAGGATTGATCGAGGATGATAGAGACGAGGTTGTTTGGGGATTGGGGGAGGAGGATTTCCCCATTCTGCGCCCTTGGGTAGACACCTGCGATTTCCATTGGCCTACCGAAAAATTCAGCTCCGGACGGGAGGGTGGCGAACAGGCGCGTGAAGCACCTACCAATCCCTGCCGGTGTTCGCCGTTGACCAACGCACGGTCCGATTAGCAGACACAAGGATCCAGTTGACATGGGAGAGCAGAGAGGAGAGAAGAGAGGGCGGGGGAGAGGGAGGAGGTTCCCCAGGTCATGGAATTCGGCAGATAACCAGCAGATCATCGGCGCGATCCAGTTCCCGGAGGGCGTGAAGAGAAACAGGGAGGTCGCGGAGTCGAGCACGATGACGCTGACAAGGATTTGGGGAGGGGGCCCGAGCAGGCCGAAGAGACAGAACAAGTGGGCCGGCCCAATAAGAAGTTTGGGGCCAACATACAAGACCTGTTTGACCACTCATACACGCCAGCCAACATTCAACAGAAGAAGCCTCCCTCAATCCACTCCCAATGGCTATGGGCGGCGGCCGCTGGGGCTTGGATCTAGAAGCAGAGATATCTGTTGACGGCTCTTAAGTGTCAATTTCAGGCCGTCAACTGTTACATAAATATTGGTAAGATGATCACCAATCTAGTGGTATGGATTTATTACTATCTATTTCCACAAGTGTTGGTGAATATTTGTATGTACGTGACTTATCCTTAGAAAGGAGGAGGAAACACACCGAAGAAGTAAGTAAACACACTCTCAATAAATCAGGAGCAAGCACACGGATTGGAGAGCCCACATCAAGGGTTAAACTGCCTAAACTTACCGCTAATCACCCTGTACCCACTTGGGGACCCACCTGGTAGTGTCCCGGACGAAAGGCGACGCGAGGGGAGTCAACTAGGGGTCGGCTGAACCCCCAGTTTGGGTGAACCACTCTGATGGCCCCTCAAGCCCATGTTCCACGTGTCGGCTCCTCGTGACATCCCAAGGGTGGTTATGACTACTTTGCCGTGAAGTTACCGCCTCAAATAGTGCTAGGTCGCACAAGGAGAGGAGTTGGAGGAGAATATTCACTTGAGATGCTTGGAGCATCACCACTCTCCATAGGCACCTCCAGTCTATAAATAGTAGAGGGGGCCCTCACTTGGAGACACACTACCACACAAGAGAATAGAGCTCCATTGCAATGGGCGAAGTGCTGCCTAGCTAGTGCTTAGAGTAGGGAGAGAGTGAGGGGTGTTTGGGAGGAGTGACGAGTTGTCGGCACTCTCCTCCCAGCTGTACCTTTACGGATGCTAGCTTCCTTCGGAGTAAAGTGAGTTAGTATTCGTGATTCATTCTTATAGTGTTATACTTGATTCTTATCTGCATGAGTAGTCTTATACCCTTGCTATTATAGTATAGGCTTATATGCTCTCATATATATGTTTAGACCTTACTACAGTATATGCTAGTAGTACTTATATCTAAGTGAGATCAGGTTTCTTTATTGTGGGTTCGTCACTCTGTATTTATACAGAGTGTTGTAGTTTGCTTAGGGGGGCCAAATGTAGTTAGACTGCAGTAGTAATCAATAGCGTAGATGTGGTGTCTAGGCTAGGGGTTATCCTTCATTTGCCTTATATCCCATGGATTGCTAGGGGTAGGCGGCAGGTGGTGACAGCCATGTCCGTCCTTTGTAATCCCCCATGTTCGGATATAGCATAGAGCTGTTAGCTGGAGTCGCCTGGCAGACCAGGGGTAAGCTGATGATCGAAGAAAGTATCCTTAATCGAGAGATCGACCTTTAACTTACCTCAAGTGCTACCTTAGGAATCCTCGCTACCCTCTCCACATATCGTGGTGTGTCCTTGGACCGACCAGTATAGAGTTAGTGCACAATTGTTCCCTTGAATTCGATACCCTTGGAATACTCTGAGGTGAAAGCTACAACGTTATCCGTGCACTTGCAGATTTATTCGCTATTGCTAAAATACCCAACGAGCTTTCTGGTGTTGTTGCTGGGGAATGGTTGCTGTATCTTTCTTCGTACCTAGTCCTCCTCGTATCTTTTGCTTTTCTTTCCTTCTACCTTTTCCCCCGTTACCCATGGAGAAGGCTTCTTGTCAAAGCCTCTCTACCCCAAAGGGTGAGTTCTATGAGCCACCACCATCTTCTTCATCAAGCTATGAACTCCGCCCTGGCTTTATAGCCATGGTTTAGAATCGACCCTTCTTTGGAGCAATTAATAAAGATCCCTATGATCATTTGGAAGAGTTCGAGGAACTGTGTTCGTGCTTGGTAATCCTAGGCATGACACAGGAAACCTTGAGGTAGAAGTTGTTTCCTTTCTCTATCATAGAGAGGGTGGAGCAATGGTACACCCGCACGATAGAGAGTGTGAGCGCTGATCGGGAAGAACTTCGAGTTGACTTTTGTTACTCATTCTCCCTTATAAAACGCATAGACTACCTTCCGATTGACATCCTCGGAGTAATTAGAGAAGGAGTCAATAGGTGCAGCATGGGCTAGGTTCTTATGCCTTTTGGCATCTAGCCCAGACTTGTCTATACCCGACGATGTTTCATTGAGCATCTTTTGCTCATGTTTTGACAAGAAATCTGCCCTAGACCTTGACATCGCTGCCGGAAGTTCGTTTGCACACAAAACTCCGACGGAAGGAAGAAAGATCCTAGATTGCCTCTTAGAAAACTCTTCCTTCCCTACCGACCATAACGAACCCTGCCGAGAGGAATCCGAGTCGAGCCATGAGAGTCTCTCAACAACCAAATCCGAGCCTTCACCTTCCACATCCCAAGATTCATCTATTGAGCCCTTTCCCGAACCACGAACACCGAAGGAAGAAGAAATTCAACCTTCGGAGTTCTCTTCCCGATTCGAGGATGATCCTTCCGAAAACATTAGAAACACCTTGAATCCTCTTAGGCATGAGAAGCATACGACATAACTATGTTCTTATGAGGCTCTTGACAAAGTTTTCCGCCATGCAACCATAGTCGAAGGAGGTAAAGGACACTTCCAAAGCAATTCAAATTAGCTCACCTTCCACGACCATCCCATGTTCTATGCGGGGAAATGTCATAGAAGCCCTTCATGACCCTACTGCTGAGGTTTGTATCATGTCCAAGTATCTCATGGACACTCTTGTGGGTAACAAGCCTCTAACCTCGATCGACAAATACTTCAGAAGTCCTTCAGGATTCTTCTTTGAATCTTGGGGGCTCGCGAGGGACGTGCCGATCATCATAGACAAAATCGAGGTGTGCCTAGACTTCCACATCTTTGATATCCTCAACTTTTATCTTCTCCTAGGCTACTTGTTAGAAAAACTTCTCGGGGAAGATGCATCCCAAGGGAGCCTAGATGAAAAGCTTAGGGAAACCGCTTCTGCCATCGCTACCTCTTGTCTAGAAAATCCTATGGCGAAGCCTCATCCCAAGAAAAACCCGCTCAAGAAAGTGATGCGTGTATCTCCATTTGTATTATCCGAGCCCGTTCCCTTCAAGGTTGCAGAATTTGCCGCTCCCAAAGAGTGCAACTCGGAAGAAACTCTTCACATTTGTGGAGATGAACGATCACCATCACCCTCGATCGAGTTTGAGCCTCTTCATGCTGGCCAATATCATGTTGTTTTTGACCATGATCGAGAATCAACATTGATCTTCCATGATGAATCTCTTGAGATGGAGAACCCATGGGCCATGGAATTTTGTGAGGTACTGACTCTGGAGTCCAAAGGAAAGGATTCCATAGATGGGCATGGGAGCTTCATTCTTGAAATGCCACTAGAACCATGCTCATTTAATGCCTCTCCAGAGTTAGCCACGCTTTGTGCCTTGAGCATGCATGAGGACTACAACCACCTTAAGGTCCTCCCTTGCAAAAAGTTTAGAAGGTTGGTTGTAGATGCATATGCATATCATAAACATTGCAAATTTTGTGGAGGCTCTTTGGCGCTAACCTTGCAGCTAAAGCTTCAATGACACATCAAATATTGGTGGTGAGAGGGGAACACATCACCAATGATAACTGCAAGAGAATGTTCCTATGGTTGAGCTTGTGACCATAAACAAAGCACTGCTAGGAGATAGCTTGGATTATCATTTATTTTCTCTTCTGAATAAAAGCAAGAATACGTCTTTAGGATAAACTCTCCTTCGGGGTATTTTTTGGTCACTAACCATTTCAGGTGGAGATTAAAAAGAACGATGGACAGGTGATGCCTAAGAACATGGGAGCTACACCAACTACAACACCTTGGTAAGTCTTGGTGAGGGAAGGAAGTTTGAACTCCACACACTTGAGTTGCGTTGCCCAGCAATGCAAAATCCAAGTGTGGGGAAGGTATGTGAGTATCCCGAGTAAGTTCCTTTCATGCCAAATCTTATCTTGGTTTGGAGATGGTGTTGGTTCTTGCATCTTGCTCCACTAAAAAAAATAAAAATAAAAAAAGAGGAGTTACCACGGTGGCGATTCAAAACACTTCATCATCCAAATGCCATGGTAAGTACCTTCAGGTATGTCCTGCTTTTGACTTTAAACAAAGCCCTTCTCGAAGGTAGCCTAAAGTTCACCAATCTTATACTCATGTTTATCTCTCCTCTTGAAAATAGCTTGATCATGCTTCCATGCTTCCTTTACCTATGCTTGTATGCTCTAGTTTGAATGTATGTTTCTAGAAGTACATTCATAGACCTTTTAAATTAAGCATGGTGCTTAGGTTAAAATGTCTTCTTCAATCAAACTAGACATGGTGTCAAGTTTGATTGATGAACCTTAGAGTTGATGCTTTCATAGATATTGGTTGTATATGTGGACTAACCCTTGCAGGAAAACCTTCAAATCCAAATGGGAACATAAACCAAGGCATCAGATTCATATTGCACAACATACAAAGGAGGTACATATCACCCTTCAAGGGTCCAATGTAAGTATATCCTCTTTTGCTTATGTTAATGCAATCTCAATTCAGCCTTGTTTGAGTTAGGTCTCATGGTGAACAAAAAATAAAAAAATAAAAAATTCCCAGAAATATTTGAGTTCGAATAAAGTAAGGCTCTCTGGTTCTCAAACTAGTAGAGTCCCCCTTTTTGTTTGAATACAACACCAGGTACAAGCACAAGTGTGGGGGCAATCTCTCAAGCTCATCAATACACACACAATCGAGATCTCCCGCAAAGGTGTCGCACAACATCGACTGGGCCAACATAACAAGGGACAAGACGAGGGCACCAGAATGAGTCAGCCAACCCCGTGGTTAGCCAAACAACCACTGGTCCGCCTCGATGCCCATCTTCTTCAATAGTGATGGTATGTGCACTCTACCTCTCTACTCCCTGATTCATGAGTTTAAATGAATCTCATCTCTGATCACTAAAAATTAAACTTAGAATTAAAATGAACCTTGGCTGAAAACTTGCTCCTTTTGGTTAGCATACATGTTCTATATTCCTTGCTTGCACCTGTTTGCTTGTGAACCTATATCTTTAGGAAAGCATGCGACCTAGGTTGTTGATGTTTGAGATATGACATGATAAAATGAACCTTGCGCTGTTCTGCCTAAAGTACTTGGGAAATTATCTTGAAAACAATGACCTAGCTAGCTCCTCAATGATATGCCTCCATCCTACCAAAGCCATATGTTGATCTTAATGAAAGAACCTATACACATTTGATGCTTGCTATCATGATGAGCTTTGCAAAATTGTTGTGACCCTTGTGGAATATTTTTCATACTTTCTTGATCAAGATCACGTACACTCCACTTCCACACACTAGACTTCTACATTGGAAGCTAGTAACATCCCATCCATCCACCAAATAAAGCTCCACATATGGTGTGACCTCTGTCTCTAAATGTATCCTTCCAAAAGAGACATGGGCTATGCGAAAAGAAATAAAGCCATGCTCAAAGCATGATTAAAAAAGAGAAAAAGAAAAAAAGAGAGAAGAGAAAAAGAGAAAAAGATAGCCCATGTCCAAAAGAAATAGAAATAGGAGAGAGATGGAATCATACAAAAGGAGTTTATGTACCATTCCATCATATTCCATTCACACACTTGCACATCTTGATCAAATTGTATGACTTGTATTCTACTTGGATCCGGTCTTTGCTTTGCATCATATGTGATGCAAGCATTCCTCGTCTTTATCCCTACCTTTTTGAGCTCCACATAAGCCTTATTAGAAGTAGGGTGAAGAAAGTCAAGTGAATCCCTTGGTTAGGATTATACACATTGAGCGATCTGAGAGAATCATCTGAGGACCTAGGTAAGGTTTTTCTTGTGAAAAACACTGTGAGAAACCCAAGTTACTAAGATAGAAAGAGTGGAGGGGATTTGAATCAAGACTGTTCCAACCATCAACCGCCCAAGGTAACATGATAGACACTTCAAAAAGTTCACAAGTACAGGTATGGCTTGGAATATCTTATATATTTTCTCCTTACCATAAGAAGATATGTTCCACCTTAGACTTTTCCCTTCACTCGAGGACGAGAAAAGGCTAAGTGTGGGGGTGTTGTTGACGGCTCTTAAGTGCCAATTCCAGGCCATCAACCGCTGCATAAATATCGAAAAGATGATCATCAACCTAGTAGTCATCAACCTAGTAGTAGGGGTTTATTACTAACCATTTCCACAAGTGTTGGTGAATATTTGTATGCAGGTGATTTATCCTTACAAAGGAGAAGGAAACACACCTAAGAATCAAGGAAACACACTCTCAACAAATTAGGAGCAAGCACATGAATTGGAGGGCCTACATCAGGGATTAAACTACCTAAACTTACCGGCAATCACCCTGTACCCACTTGGGGATCCACTTGGCTGTGTCCTAGATGAAAGGCGGCTTGAGGGGAGCCAACCAAGGGTCGGCTGAAACCCCAGTTTGGCCGAACCACTCTGGTGGCCCCTTGAGCCCATCTTCCATATGTCGTCTCCTCGTGACATCCCAAAGGCGGTTATGACCGCTTCACCATGAAGTTATCACCTGAGATAGTGCTAGGTGGCACAAGGAGAGGAGTTCGAGGAGAATATTTCCTTGAGATGCTTGGAGCATCCCCACTCTCCCAAGGCACTTTCACTCTATAAATAGTAGAGGGAGGTCTTACTTGGAGACACACCACCACACAAGAGAATAGAGCTCCATTACAAAGGGCGAAGCGCTGCCTAGCTAGTGCTTAGACTAGGGAGAGAGTGAGGGGTGTTCAGGAGGAGTGCCAGGGTGTGGGCACTCTCCTCCCAGTTGTACCTCTACGGATGCTGGCTTCCTTTGAAGTAATGTGAGTTAGTATTCATGATTCCTTCTTATAGTGTTATAATTGGTTCTTATTTGCATGAGTAGTCTTATACCCTTGCTATTATAGTATAGGCTTATATGCTCTCATGTATCTGTTTAGACATTACTACAGTATAGACTAGTAGTACTTATATCTAAGTGAGATCAGGTCTCTTTACTTGCAGGTTCGTCGCTTTGTATTTATATAGAGTGCTATAGTTTGCTACGGGGGACCCAAACATAGTTAGATTGCAGTTGTAATCAATAGTGTAGACGTAGTGTCTAGGCTAGGGGTTATCCTTCATTTCCCTTGTATCCCACAGATTGCTAGGGGTAGTTGGCAGGTGGTGACAGCCCTGTCCATCCTTTGTAATCCCCCATGTTCGGATAGACCATAGAGATGTTAGCCGCAGTTGCCTGGCAAGACCAAGTCTAAGCTAGTGCCTGAATCAAGTATCCTTAATAGAGTGATCGTCCTTTAACTTACCTCAAGTGCTTCCTTAGAAATCCTCTTTACCCTCGCCACATATCATGGTGTGTCCTTGGATCGACTTGTACAGAGTTAGTGCACACGTTCCCTTGTATTCGATACCTATCTGATTTAGTGACCGACAGTCTACTAGAGGGTTATCTAGGTGGTAGATTTGTAGGCGGGGGAGATCATAAAACCAAGAACTCGAATGGTAACACAGGGGCGCAAGGTTTAGATAGGTTCGGGCCTCTGAAGAGTAATATCCTATGTCCTGTGTTTTGGTGGATTGTATTACTGATTGCAGGTGCGCAGAGTTAATGTGAGATGGGATGAGTTACCCTTGGGGCACCCCTAGCCGCCTTATATAGGCTGACGACCTAGGGTTACAATCAAATAAGATATAATCCTAGTCGGTTATTACATGGAAAGCAATCTGAGTTGGTTTACGACAAGTATCCCATGATATCCGGGCTGGATTGATTCGCTCGACCTCCTAGCTTGTGCTCCACGCATCTTCATGCCTTAGCCCATATGGCATGGTTGGGTAGGCCCACTTGTCAGGGCTGACCAGTATCCTGGTCGGTGGTGACCTGTGAGTACCCTTATCCCTCAATACCCTTGGAATACTCTGAGGTGAAAGCTACAACGGTATCCATGCACTTTTGGATTTATTCGCTATTGCCAAAATACTCTAAGGGGAAGATTCGTTGGAAGCAGATCGGGGAGGGAGCAGTTTAGTCATCCGGCCAAGGAGCAATGGCGGTTAGAGCCAGAACAAGATAGGAGAGGGTTTGTAGGGCTCAAGCAGGCATGGAGAGGGCAGAGATGGAAGAGAGGTTTGTGAAATGACAGAAGAAGATCTGCGACATAAACATAACAGAGATCAAGAAGACAGACGTCGATCAACTTCTCATAAAACAATGCTAGCATCAAGATGGGATCAGGAGAGGAGGAAGGAATTCAAATGCTCAGGAAAAGAGGTGGGGACTGACAATCCAATTTCAGGTATGGTGTGCTTTAACTGCAACCAAGTCGGACACGATAAATCCCAATGCACAAACCCCTCTTTCTGCTATGGCTGCAAACAATTTGGACATATTTCATCAAAATGCCTAATGAAAAAGTAAACAGAGGCCTGAGGTTGTGTGGTTATGGGATGCCTGGATAACTTTTCTACAGTATGAACATTCCAGTGGAGAAAGGGGAGGAAGTTGTAGAGGTAGACAAACCAATTCAAGCTATTGTGACTGATCATGAAGGTAGAGGTACAAGATTCAGAATTACTAAAGGGTTAAACTATTTGGTGGGTTCTGAAGTGGATTGGAAAGTATGTAGGCTGTCATCCAATGAGTTCCTGATAGCTGTGCCATCTATGGAGGTGTTGAATTTTCTCAGGAGAATAGGGAGGATTAAATTCACATGCTCTGATATCCAAGCTTTGGTGCAGGAAACTGATAGGGATTTTGATTCTTTTGATGCTCTACATATTGTGTGGGTTAGAGCAAGAGGGATTCCAAAAATTGCTAAGAAGGAACAACATGTGATGGAATTGGCATATCTGGTAGGGGATACCGAGGAAGTCCACTTGGAATCATTAAACTGGAAGGATGTCTGGATTAAGGTGGCCTGCAAGAATCTGAAAGCTATCAAGGTGTGCCGGTGCGGCGCTAGCCCGACCAATCGGAGTGCTCGCTGGTGCGGTCGAGGCAGTCGGGAGCGTTGCGGTCACGATCAGGGCCGCACCCTCGTGTGGCACGGTCATGGTCGGAGCAGTTGGGAGTGCGGTGGAGAGCGGCGACTCGCCCGCTAACGGAGTAGGGTACACGGTCGGCCTATGGAACAGGATGGCGGGGTCGTCGTTGGTGAGTTCTTGCAAAACAACTGGTGAGGGCTGTGGCTGCTCAACATTTGGCGACGGAGCGATCAAGGTAGAAGCAGGAACATCGGAGGGGCTTGACAAAAGGAAGTCGAGCTGCGATGGGTGAGTAGGATGGGAGGAGAAGGGAAAGACGGACTCGTCGAAGACAACATGGCAAGAGATGATGACTCGACTGGTGGACAAGTCAAGGCAGCGGTACCCCTTGTGAGAGGAGGGATAACCGATGAAGACACATGCTGCCGAGTGAGGAGCAAGCTTGTGGCGTGCCGTGGCTGAAAGGTTGGGGTAGCAAAGACAACCGAAGACACGCAAGTGAGACTACTCGGAGGCTAGGAGTAAAGGAGGTGGTAGGGGATGTCATTCTGAATGGTAGAACAGGGGCGCCGGTTCAGAAGATAGGTGGCGGTGGCAAGCGCCTCGGCCCAGTATGGGGCGGCCATGGAGGCGTGAATGAGCAATGTGCGAGTCACGTTATTAAGGGTGCGTAGGATGCGCTCGGCGTTCCCATTTTGGGGAGAAGCGTAGGGACACGAGAGGCGCAAGTTGATACCCCAAGAAGTCAAAAAAGAAGTGAGAGTCTTATTGACAAACTTGGTCCTGTTGTCAGCTTGGACACTTTGAATAGGAAGACTAAACTGCATGTGAGCATAGGCGCAGAAAGCAGTGATGTGTGAGGCAACTTCAGACTTGTGAACTAGAGCAAACGTCCAATAGAAATGCGAGAAGTCGTCCAAAATGACTAAGTAGTAGCGATAACCAGAGATGCCAGCTACGGGAGAAGTCCAAACATCACAGTGAACTAACTCAAAAGGAGCAAAACCGCGAGAGTTAGAATGTGAGAAAGGTAACCGCACATGTTTCCCTAACTGACATGAAGGACATAGAGTATGACTATCTTTATTACAAGCAATGGATGAAGTTTGTCCAAGTGTGGCGATGGCGGAAGGAGCAAGATGACCAAGACGGAGATGCTACAAACTGAAGGAGATGGCAAGGCCGGCGTGGGGTGCTGCAAAGCTGGCTGCTGGAGGCATGGTGTAAAGATCGCCGTCACTATTGCAGCGAAGAATCACGCATCTGGTCGGAAAATCCTTGACAGATAAACCAAAAGCGTCAAACTCTATGGTGCAGTTATTTTCCTTAGTAAACTGATGAACAGAAATCAAATTACGAATCAGAGAAGGAACAACAAGGATATTGTTAAGATGAAAGTGAGAGGTGGGGGTGATAAGGGTGGAGTTGCCATGGCACGGGACAGGAAGGGTGTGACTGTTACCGACAGTAATGGAGGAGTGGGAGGGAGGTAGTCAGGAAACAAGAATAGCATCCAAGGATGACATGTGGCCGGATGCACTTGAGTCAACCACCTAACCGCCGTTCTGCAGTGCCATCTGGTTCAGGGTAGCAACCAGACCTGCCTTGTCCCAGGTTGACGCCTGAGTGGGCGCCTGAATAGGGGCGTAGGCAGTATGGGCCTGTGGAGGGGGCCCGAGGAGACCAGGGGCACCAGCGTGCCAGCCCCCACCGCCTGATGGATGCTGACCGCCAGCCTGCTGGAACCCTGTGGCGCCGTAGGAGCCGGCCCCTGGACTGAAGCAGAACCATGGGCCGGTGGGCCGTGGGGGCCTACCGCTGTGAGAGCTGCCGCCGCCAGGGGACGCCTAGAAGCCGGCGTCGCCTTTCTTCTGCCACTTCTTCTTGCCGCCGCCACTGCCGCCACCGCGGCCGCCACTACTGCTGCCGCCGCTGCCACCAGTCTTGACAGAACCAGACGGTGGGCGACACCCGCACGTATAGCTGGAGGATGAAGATGATGAGGAGGTCCTGGTGAGGAGGGTGGTGGAGTTGGAGATCTTCTCCTCGTTGGCAAGGTGAAGTTCCTTCAGGGCGAGCATGTCCCACGCCTGGGTGAAGGACAGGAAGCTGGCGGTGGAGTTGGTGATGTCATCAGCGGTGGTAGAAAACCAGGAGCGGACGCAGCAATCCGCTTGATCCTAGTCGAGGTCCTAGGGATGGGGTGCCACCGTGCCATCGATGTGCAACTTGAAGCCGAACTTGCCGCACATGGACTTGAAGAAGGACGCCCATCTGGAGTAGGCATTGGACTTCATCATCAGCGTCACAGGGATGTGAGACTTGACGGAGACGATGGCGTAGGGTGGATGGCGGGCGGCAGTGCCGGGTACATGATAAAGCCACCGCCACCATTTCCGGGCACATCGCCGACAGGAGGAGCTTGGGGCGCACCGCCAGAGGAGCTGTTGGTGCCAGGTGGTGGCATAGATGCACCACCGTTGGTAGCAGGGGTTGGTCTATGAGGCGGCACAGGAGGAGTAGCAGGAGTGGTGGTGTCGATGGACACAGAGGAGTTGGTGGAGTACATGGCGCACGACCGAGAGGAGCCGGTCGGGGGATCGGTTGGGGGGGGACCGGTCAGGAAGGTGCAGCGGAAGGTGGGTTGCAGCGGT